>NC_080587.1:15967821-16292404 GCF_029962835.1 Magnolia sinica | reverse complement strand
CATATCATTTACATATTTATTTTTAATTAAGAATGAAGGTTGGAATGTGGGTACGCTGCCCTAGGGATGTTTCTAAAAGGCATAAGCAAGTAGGGCGGTTGTGTCCTTTATATGGAAGACTCTAAAGCCAATAAGTATGATGATCATTTCCCTTAGGTGAAAGACCTTAGAACCAACTGGATCATTTGGAGTCTCTTTTGTGTACGAAGTATGAGTACAATTGTGTGCACGGACATACATCAGAGGTATAACTAGAGCAATAGTCTGACCTTCTAATAGTGTGTGGGCTTTAATGCAATATGGCCATCAACTTAGGTATGGTGTTGTAAAAGATAATAGTTATTTAATTTTTTTATTTATAGAATTCATGAAAAGTTTGCAAATGGAGCATTTTTACAATTCTAGTATTGCATTCATCTCATTTTTAAAGATTCGATACTTTAATTTATATTTTCAACTTTAAACTTTAATTATTTTCATTATTTATACATTCTGTATAATTATATAAATTTCATATTTGAGTTGGATACGATCCCATGAACTGTTATGCTCACACTCACATTAATAGTATTTTAGGTCTCAAAGACTAGTTAAGGGTGAAATGGAGCGACGATCTAACCATCTGTCTAGTCATAGTGATATTTTCTATTTGTGTTAGAAAAACAATGTACAGTGAGAAACTTAAAAGTGAGTCTAAACATTGTATTAGATGAATATTTGATTTATTGCAATGTATTTTTTTTATTAAATTTGTAGCTGAGAATATTTAAAAATTTAATCACAATATGGGATTCGGAGTCGTGTCTGGCCAACTCAGGCACCGAATTTCGGGGCGTGACAGGAATGATGCCGCGACCGCGCCCATAATTGTATTTGGGTGACAACTCTTGCATCAATTGTGGGCATCCTCCACATGTTGATGAGGTGCCTAACCCTATGCATCCGGGTCCTTTGTGATTGGTCGGTCTAATTAGTTGGGTTAGTGTTAATCCCTCATTGGCCGGGGAGTTGTCACTTGGGTGATGAGCTCAGAAACAGATCAAGGGACATAGGTAAGGAGCCACTTCGATTGCCTCGAGCCTCGTGATTTACTTGAGACCTCAATAAAATGAGGGTACCCTAGCTTCCCTAATATGTTGGGTGAATGGAACTCAATGACTACTCGGCTAATATACGCATTCATCGCATTACATTAAATAGATTTTGCGATTGGACTATGGAGTTGTTTATGATAAAGTGTTAGCATATGTAAAATAGGAGTTGAAATCACTTGTGAGGGAGTATTGGTTGAAAAAAATATGTATCATGTCATAACCTCATATATGCATTTAATAAGAGTATTTAGGAAGTGATTGATTTCTTGTTTCATCATCGCTTGCGCTAATTGAGTTGATAATATATGTAATTTAGAACTAATGGAACCACTAAGTTAATTACTTACTCCCACCTGGGACAATGTTTTAAGATACCAACCAGGCATCGTTGTTGTTGCAGGTCCACGTTCAACGAATAAAGTGGGTCGGTGGTCATTGTGATGGATGAGGATTGCATATTGAGTTAAGAGTAACTCAGTATGCTCTCTGTGGGGCCCATCGTGATATAGTATCTTATCCACGTCGCCCATCTATTTTATGTAGAGGTGTACACGAGTTGAGCTGAGCCAAGTATTGCTCAGCTTGTGCTCGGCTCAGACTGCTCGAGTCCCAACTCGTGCTCGGCTTGGCCTTTGAGCTCGGAATAACAGCTCGTGCTTAAGTCATCCGAGTTCGAGTCAAGTTCGAGTAAATTTCAAGTCGAGTTCAAGCAAATTTCGAGCCGAGTTCGAGCAAAGTTATCGAGTTGAGTTCAAGTTCAAGTCTTCAAAGAAACCCTAGAAAGGAACGTGATTCAAAACCTAATTCGACAAAATTAAAGAGATATGAAGAGATGATGAAAAAGAAAGGGGAGATCTCCATTGCCCATATTTTGGTGCTGCAGATGAGATTAACGGCATCAACTTGTGCTTGGAATCGGGTCAGAGAGTAGTCATCATTCCTCATCCATTCCGAATTGTCAATGCAGATCATGGTTGCCTGATCAAAACCCAAACAATCAGCGATTACAAGAAAAACCCTAGTCAGAAAGAGAGGGAGAGAAAGATACAAACCTCGAGAACCATGATAAATGGTTCTTGGAGCAGCAAAGAACCGAGATTGGGAAAGAGGAGGCTTCTTGAAGGAGTTGGGGAATATAAGGAATTTGAGATTTTGCTTGGGAGAGGAGGTCTCGCAATGACAGCTATTTAAAAGGTTGTATTTACGACCATGCCTCTGGCTTGGTACTCCTGTATTAGTTTCGCATCGTTCAAAGAATGGGAACGAATTAGGTGAGGCCCAGGCGGGGTAGATTTGAAAAGGGGTAGGGTTTTTGTGTTTGGAAGGGTATATATACCCTGTACCGAGTTGAGTCCAAGTCGAGCTAAGTCGAGCCGAGTTCGAGTAGTATTCGAGTCGAGCTGAGTTGAGCTGTGTCAAGCTCGTGCTCGACTCGAACTCATTTCGAGCACCAAAAATCAGCTCGTGCTCGACTCGAACTCACTTCGAGCCGAATCGAGTCGAGCTTTTTCGAGCCGAGTTGAGCGAGTTACTGAGCCAACTCTGCTCGTGTACAACTCTAATTTTATGACCTCATTTTTAGGGCATGAGTGCAAAATTGAAGCATATCTAAAGCTCAAGTGGACCACTTCATTGGAAACTGTGGTATAATGATGTACAGTTGAATCCTTCCTACGACCCATAGTGGTGTTTACTTATCATCCAACCTGTTTATAAGGTCATATGAACATGAATGAAGGGAAAACACAAATATCAACTTAATCCAAAACTTCCATGGCTATATGAAGTTTTCGATAGTAATCTTTCAATTCCCACTATTTCCTGTGGTGTGGTCCACTTGATCTTTGGATATACGTTAATTTTGGGCTCATGCCTTAAAATGGCCTGGAAAATGGATGGACAGTTTAGATAAGACACATACATCTCAATGAGCCCCACAATAGTACGCAATCTTTACAGAAATTTAAGATAGTCAACTACGTCCTGTAACAATCAAATGGCCTATATCATAGAAACATGGGCCAATTGTAGGAGAGTGGATTAGGTGAGACTTTGGCCTAACCTAAGAGCCCTTACCGTGGGGCCCACCTTGATGTATGTATTATGTATCCACATTGTTCATCTGCTTTTTGAGACCATTTTAGGGCATTAACCTAAAAATGAACCAGATCCAATTATCGGGTGGAACATGCCGTAAGAAATAGTGGTAATTGACCATCCAACCTTAAATAATTCGTAGTGCACACCTTAATGTTTTCTTAGTATTTATTAACCATCTAATATATTGATAAGGTCACATAAGCTTGGATGATAAAAAATAAAATAAAAAATTGGCCCATTAATTGTCAATCAACATTGTTTCTTGTGGTATGGTCCACCTAATAATTAGATCTGTTTCATTTTTTTTGGATAATGTTATAAAATTATTTAAAAAACTTTATGGATGACATGGATACAAGGTGTGGCCCACATGAACCCCACGGTAAGCACCGCACCGTCTTAGGTGACGCCTGAGTCTCAACTAATTTGTTATCCACTAGAATTTTTATTGTCATAGCCCTATGAAATGACATCAGCCCTAAAATGACCAATTTCTTATGGGGAAAAACTTTTTGAGCCCTGAGGTAAGATTTTACTTTTGTCTAAGGATGGAATTGCCCTTTTGCCCACCTGTCCTAGTGTACGACCATAGCTTACAAATAACTTTTTAAAAAGATGAGATTGTGGGTCCCATGACGCCACGAATGGGTCCACTGCTTAGTAGATCTAAACCGTTCATTCGCTTAAGAGTATCCTTAGACATCGAAGGGTGTTGATTTATCTTTATTTAAGGCCTCTATGGCCCTCAATAAAGATAATAATGACCCTTTTCTTATAGTTATTTCCTATGGTGTGCTCCATCCTTGATTTCTTTTTCCCCGATTCTTGAGGTCATGCCTTGAAATTATTTAACGGAGCTAATGGTTGGAATGGATTTCAATGTAGATGCACGGTGGGCCTCACAATATTATTCCCTAAGCATATATGTGGGGCCGGTGTCACACCCCGAAAATCGACACTCGAGTACGAAGATTTTGATCCCAAGTTTCCAAGTATAAACCTAGCAAAAATGTACACGGGCAAGTTCCTACATGCCCACGAAGTCTGGTTAACGTTTGCCCGTAATCAACAATCAAAGTAGCTTTAAATTAGCGGTTTCAAAAGTCAAGCAAAGATAATTAAACCCAAAATTAAATAGCTAATATTCAAAATGTGCAATTTCAAAAGTAGTGTCTACCCAAATAGGGACTATACAAGCCATAATATACATGTTCAAAATGAAAGAAAAATGTAAAGTATTTTGTTTTCACCAAATGCACCAAAACATCACAACGGTGAAATGAGTCAATTAACGCTTTCCTGTCTGAGATCTCGATGTCACCTACATCAATAATATCGTCTTGTTGGTATTTTAAAATACCATCTCATGTGGGAGTGAGTAGCTAACTTAGTGGTTCCATTTTTTAAGTTACACACGTTATCAACATAATCAAGTATAAGCAATAATAATATTACGAAAAAAATAATTCATAAGTTAATTATTTAAATGCATGGATGACATGATGATATGCACAATGGTTAGCCCACAACACAACCTAACAATGTTTAGCATGATGGTGCTTGGGAACATAATAGTCATAAACTTTCTACATCAACACTATTGCTAGCGAGGACGTTAACATATGCGCAATGGTTGACCCACAACATAACTCAACATTGTAATGATATGCATGATTAGCCAAGTAGTTATTATTTCTAATTTAAATAATAGGTTGGCGAAGCTAAGATACCTAATTAAGTTCTAATCAGGTTAGAATAAATTTACTAATGATGAAATTACTGATAATTAGGGTTAGAGTGTTTTTCTTAAATTTGCGGCACTCGGGTCGTATTCAAATCGAGGATTTTCGACTCTACGGTGAAGATCTACCCTCAAGCTTTTACCGAACATTTTATATTATTAAATATCTATATTTGTTATTTGGTTAATAACATGCTTGATAAAATACTTGAGTGATGTGAAATTCATAATATTAGAACTCTTCGATGTCGAATGTTAAGAAATGTTGATATAAATTGAACTATGTTAATATATATTGAATTGTACTGATTTGTACATATGTTTAATTGTTATATATTGATATAGGTCGGATTATGTTGATGTAGGTTGGATTGTAATGATTCGTACATGTGTCATTATTATACTCTGGTGTGGTATTAAATTTGCTTCGTGTTCCTAATTTTGTATTTGATATTCTTAATTGTCGTTGTGATGGATCAATTATTGCAAATTGTTTAAGTAAGCGAGTGGCTCACCTTGGGTCGACCACCCTAGGATTATTCAATCGACTGAGATTGAGCCCAAGCAACCGATAATAGTTAGAACTACATGGGATGGCTTGCACCCAATGCCTATTTTGTCGAGGGTTCTCTAAAGTTGATCGGATTAGTCTAATGTAAGACTAATCATTTCTATGTTTGAGGTTAAATAATACCTATGAAATATGGAATAACTCTATTACCATTGAAATGAGTCTATTCATAATCATTAGTATGTTACAATCCTACAAAGATTCATGAGCTGAGCATAGTGGTATGAGACATCGTGTTTGAGCTTTCAGCCTATGCTAGAGTGACGGGTCTCCCCATAATGACCAATGAGCATTAATGGAGGTAATAAATTGTTATTCGAATGATTTTATCAAATACTCGGCCAATGATTACATGTCAGAGTACTGTTTGAACGACTCGGGCATAATTGGTATTTGGGTGACGACCCTTACTATGTTCATTTACATATTATCGAGCATCATGTCGTACCTTTAGAATTATTTAATTATAAGGTATAATAGGTCATAGACCTTAATTTGGATCAAGAAACATTGATGAGGAACCACTTCATATCGCAACGAGTCACATGATCCAAATAATGACTCATGATATAATGGCGGTATCCTAACTTAATTCGTCAATCTATTATATAAATTGATATTAATAATCACTTCACTAATCATGCATATCATGGCATCTTATAATAAGTAGTTTAGGAAAAGTATTGGAGTCGCGTGATGATGGAATGTTGGTATTTTACGAAATAGGCATTAAAGTTGCTTGTTGAGAGAGTATTGGATTATGAGAATCATGCATCATCGTATTATAGTATTCATGAATATAAAAAAACTAGTTAGAAAATGATTGTTTTATTATACCATTATTTCCTACGCCTGTTTGTGTTGATAACATGTGTAACTTACTTAATATATGTGCGTGTGTGTGTGTGTATGTATATATCGTGAACTTGCTTATGGTTAAAACGTTCCGAGTATAATCTTAAGGATATTTTTTCACTATGTTGGCGTCTGACGCATTTTATTTGACATATGTAGATGACTTAGGAATATGACCAGATGATGGTGTGCTTGAGAAGCTCCAGTAGACTTATAACTTCATCCATATGGTAGTTATATTTACCGTATATGTTGAATTTATTGTGATTTGTATAATTCTTATGAGGGTGAACACTACTTTTGGGATTGTACCTTTTGAGTGTTAGTCATATATTTCTGGATTTAGTTATCTTTGCTTTTCTTTTGACCCACTAGTTGAGATGTGTTACTCTGATTACTTGTGCATGAAATGAATATGAATCTGAATGAAGACACGCGTGTACTTTTATTAAGCTTACACCCAGAAACTCAAGATCTGAGTCTTTGTGTAATGACCCAGGATTTTGGTACATGTGCGTACACATACATGTATGTACAATTGCCTTCATTGGAGTATACGCACATAGACCCATGCATACATCCACGCACCCATGCACACATGCATCTATCGGCTTATGTAAATTGTAATCGTTGATATGTGTGATCGTTTTGCTTAGTGCGGACTATTAATTAATGTCATTAATGATTACATGATTTTGGTAGAATATATATAAGTTTATTTATAATGCACTCTCACAACTCATACTTAAGACCACGTGTTTAATTATTAACTAATCCAATCTAGCCAACATTAACTATTGACTGTGCACTAAGATTAATCTGATCTTAACCACTAGATTGTTGTTAAAAAATAAAATAAAAATCGAGAACAACCTATTTTTGTGGGAACCAACCTCACCGTCTGCTTGTGTGTGACCCACCTGAGTTTCGGATTTGCCTCATTTTTTACCTTATATCTTCTCTTGGCCAGGCCGAGATGATGGACGGAATAGATTTAAATTATTGTTAGTGGGACCCACCATATTTTTAAAAATAAAAATAAAATAAAAAAATAAAAGTTATATCTTCCGCACGACTAAACCACTTTCTCCACTTTCCTTCATTTTTGTACGGTAATGGCCGCCGAACCTCTCACTAAATGAAACCGTCCCATAATTCTCACTCCTCCATTCCATTACGCATCCATTTATATAAAAAAAAAAAAAAGAGAAAGAATTGAAGGAATCAATCAAATTTAAAAAAAGAAAAATTTTGAGTGAGGGCGAGAGAGAGAGCTCTGTAAATCAAGAGAGAGATTAAAGCGGGGCCGGATCATCAGACTTTAAGGTAGGTGATCTTAACCTGAAATTTATTATTTTCAGTTATTATTATATTTATTTAATCCAAATTTTCGTAGAAATATTATTGTTAGTTAAATTTTTTTTGTAGGGAATCTACTCATTTAGAAATTTTTATTTTATTTTTTAAAATATTTAATACTGAAATAATTTATATATAAATAAAATAAAATAAATTTACAGAATAAAATAAATAGTTTATTTAAGATTATTTTATTAATTCTTAAATGTTTTATTAAGAAAAAAAATTATTAAATTAAATTCAAATAAATTATAATATCTTACAATATTTTATAGTACAAACAGAATATATAATTAATTATCTAAAATATTGATGATTCATTATTCAGAATTGTAAATATAAGTGATGTAAGATTGATAAGTATACATAAGCAAATATGATTATGAAAATAAAATAAAAATATATAATAATAATAACAAATTATAAATTATATAATTGTAATATGTAATCAGTATTAATATGATATATAATAAAATAAAAAGATTTATATGATCATTAAGGTATAGTAAAATATAAATATTATGTTTCATAATAATATAGTAGTAATACAATATAATTGTAGGTTACAAAAAAATAATAATGACAAAATATATAATATAATTAAAGTAAACATGTGTAAGATAATATTATATTACATAAGTAATACATAAGTATTTAATATTATTTATATGATTATATTATAAGTAACAAAATAGAAAAGTTTTATTTGATAATATATAAAAGTTGTGATAAATATAATTTATTTTTTTAAAAAAATATTTAAATGATGATATTAACAATTTAACATAAAAGTAATATAATAATTATATTAAATGTATCAAACAAAAGTAAATTTATTAATTTAGATAGTCAATTATAAAACAATGTTAATCATACTGAATAATGTTGTAACAAATAATTTATATAATAATAATAGTATCCAAAGTCCAAATTAATATCTTCCTTAACCTTATTCAATTTAGATTTAAAAATAAATAATAATAAAATTCTGAAATTAGATTTAAATAGTTAGATAAAAAATAATAATAATAAAAATAAATTTTAAATTATCAAATAATAATTTAATTACATTATTAATGTTATATTATAGAAATTAGTATGATAATTTTTGTTCTGTAAAGATTAAAATCTAAATTTTAATTCTAAAATTTGAAGAGTTAATTAAATTAAATTTAAATGAACTTAAGTTTAAGAAAATTTTTAAAATTTTGGAATTGAAACTAAATTGATTAGATTTCTATATTTTGGAATTCTAATGATTAATGTATATTTAAAACTTTATTAAATTAAAATTTTAATAAGGTATAATATTATATTTTTAACTTAAAAAAAATCTTTTCCTTGTAGTTCAAAATTTTTGTTTAAATTAAAATTTAAATAATTTATCGATTAAACCTAAATATACATTCTCAATGAATTATCAAAGAGAAATTAAAATTTGTTATAAAATAATCAAGTTATTTCAATATGTGTGTGTGTGTGTGTTTGTTAAGTTTATATGATAAATAAAATAAAAATTTTAATTTTAGAATTTAGTGAATAAAAATAATAAATATTTTTATGCTAATATTTAATATTATTTAAGTAAAAAAAATTAATTTAATTAAAGTTAGAATTTAAATAAAATTTCTTGTACATTATTTCACTGTAATTCTTAAATTAAATAATAGTAAAAATAATATTTTATTTAAGTATTTGAATTATTAAAGTTTTAACAAAATGATATCTAGAATTATTAATTAGAAATAAAAATTTATATTGTTGATATTTTCGATTGTAAAACGGTGATTCATCTTATATACCATATCAGCCGAACAACACAAACAATAGAAAACCTTGATTGGAAACAGCCATGGCTAAATAGACTAACTTGAAATCTAAACCATTCATCAAATGGACCACTTAGGTGTTATTTTCTTTTGATAGATGGTGTCGTGAAACTCAACTTCTCACGCATCTAGTGAGTGTAGACAGCAAGTTAATACTATGTGTTGCGTCAGTAGGAGAAACTCGTTGAGAGCGTAAGCGTGGGTCAGGTCTAGCATGCGACGCTAAGTAGGTCGTGGGCGTATGGTTTAGTCTAGAAATTGATGGTCCAAATATCAGGTGAGTGATTCTCCTCCATTTATGAACTTTCTGATTTTATGTATTTTAGAAAATTTATTTATCTATTTATTTTTTTGACATAATGACTTCAAATTAATATTGTTAAAGTCCTTTATACCTAATATTTACTTTTCTAAATTTTATCATTTAATGAATTTGATTAAATTATAGATTTAGATTTTAATATAACTTTTATTTCTGAAATTTGGTGTTAAGATTTAGACCTTAAATCTGTGTTAAAGTAATTGATTTAAATTAATTGGTTTAAAATAATATTAATTAATTTGATTCTAAATTTTGATTTTCTTTTTAAAAAAAAAGGGCAAAGAAAATAGCTTGATGTTTCAGTAAATTTTAGGAATTGAATTTTTATGGCATCAAATTTCTGCACATTTGTATAGAACTTGCATTGTTGTATCAGGATTTAAATAATTAAATTATTTCGCTACTGATTTTGAAATAATTCATGACATGCATTCATCTCTACTGATTACGGAATTATGGAAAAAGAAAGAAAAATGAGGAAATGATTGTAGTATTAGCAAGTAGGGTAATCATGTCCCTTGGGTGAAAGACCCTAAAGTCAGCAAGTAGGGCAATCCTGTCCCTTGGGTGAGAGACCCTAAAGCTAGCAAGTAGGGCAATTGTATCCCTTGGGTGAAAGACCCTAGAACCCGTTGGATCCTTCGGAGTCTCCTTTGTGTACGGCGTATGAGTACAATTGTGTGCGCAAACATACGTTAGAGGTACAACTAGAGCAGTAGTTTGACCAGCTAATGTATAAATGGGTTCCTCACTACAAGGTACAAGTGTGTGGGGTTAATGCAACGTGACCATACACCTAGGTACGGTGTTGTAAGATGTGATGATTATTTAATTTTATTATTGAATTCATGATAGTGTAACATTCAGTACATCTTTATGATTCTAGCATCGCATTCATGTCATATTTAATATTCAACATTTTGATTTATGTTTTGAATATCAAGAAAGTACTTTTATTATTTATTTGTTCGATATAAATATAGAAATTTCAGATTTGATTGGATAAGATCCCACGAGCGGTTGTGCTCATACCCAAAATAACGGTGTTTCAGGGCATCTGAGTTTAATTAAGGGCAAAGTGGAGTAAAGATCCAATTATCAATTTACTTATCTTTTATTTGTACCGATGAAAAAAAATGTATAATAAGAATTTAGAAGTGAGTTTAGGCTGTAATACTTAAAGATTGTATTTGATGAACGTTGTTATTGTAATGAAATTAATTAAGTGTGGTTGTGAATGTTTAATATTAAATCATGACCTGGGATTCGGAGCTGAGTCTGACCAACTCAGGTACCGAATTTCGGGACGTGACACTTCGTACTTAGGTGCCGAATTTTGAGGTGTGACAAGATGGTATTAGATCGGAGTGATGGAATAACTAAGGCCTTACAATGAGGATTATAATGATCACAATAACTAAATGTTGAGTCACTTAGGGATCCATTTTAGGAAATATATTAGTTAGACTTAATATATAACCCTAAAGAAAAATCCTTAGGAGTATGTAATGACAGAACTATAGTTGAGTGAAGTATTCACGTTTTGAACCAAATTCTAAATCCTAGTGGTTATTATTAGACTTAATGCTTAACCAAGTAGAGTACTGAATTCCACCAAGGTTGAGAGATGATACAATCAATCATTTGTACTTGCCATGTAGAAGATCTATGTATCTGTTAGTGCACTGATTTGTGTACCTTGTTTGTTAATCACGTGAGCCATTATGTCAAGGAGTCAGTTGAGTCCTTGAAATCTAAAGACCGAAGACATAAGTGGACGTGGAGCATCAAAATGCAAAGAACATGTACATGAGGTGCCTTGGTGACCCTAACTCTTGATCTAAAACAACTTAAACCTCTTGATGATCTTAATCTTAATAGGCAAACCCTTTACTGATCATTTCATAGTCTTAAGAGACCTAGTCGAACATACTTAGATTGGATTTAGAGGTCCCGAGTTGCTGAAAAAATTACATGATTTCAATAGCATTCAGTCCCACCGAACCCACATTCAGTCCGACTGAAATCGACTAAAACATGACAACATGTTATGATAGCAAAAATGTTAATTTGGCTAAAACTAAATGTTACATTCGGTCGAAACAAAAACCATGTTCTATCTAACCGAAGGTGCCAAAATCTGCCCAGCGACTTCCTTATCTAATTTAGTGTGACAGAAGCTTAATTCGGTCGGACCGAAGATTAATTCGGTCGAACCGAAGACTAGTTGTTTCTGTCCATTTTATGACTGTTAGAACTCGATTATTTTATATAGAACATCCAGTCTTTGGGCATTTTATTAGGTTTTTAGTGTAATAGAAGCTTAGATGAATCATTACTCATATCTCATACTTTAAGCCTCAAATCTCATGAGATTTGATTCATCTTCTTGATCTTTATCACTCTAATGAGGATTCCAAACTCAATGTTGAAGATGAATTCAATATCCACTATTTTTTTCAATATTAGACCTAACCTTATTGATATACCCCTTGTCTAAATCCTTTAGAATACACATCTAGGTGAATCCTGTAGGATTACAATGTTCTCATCAATTGTAGGAGATTGACCCAACCTCCCATCACCTTGGTCACATTAAAGGAGCACTACATGTAAGGTGTTTGATCTTGGAACTAAAGCCTTGACAAAACATCGACATCAACAATTGGGGGGAGTAAAGAGAAGTTTATTAAAGCACGGGGGATAATCAATCAAACAACCCGATTTGATGCCCTCAATTGTAGGCATCCTCCACATGTTGATGGGGTGCCCCTCTCTAAGACATAACTATCATTCTATAGCTTCCCCATGCTGCTGCATGCATAGCCCATGGGCCCACCATATACAATTTCAGTATCAGGCTTAGACCCACTGCTGTCCTTCCATGATAGTCAACCACTAAAAATTGAAAATTTGTTACCTTATCCCTTGAGAATTCTAATAATTCATGAGGTAACTAATAGAACCTAAAAATTATATTTAAAATCATGGAGGGTAGGGCGCCCACCTAATTGTCCTTAAAATATAGTCTCAATCTAAGATAGTAGTTTAAGCCTAGGAATTTTTTCTGATGAAAATTAAATAATTAGAAAGTTATGTCCCAAATTACAACATGTTTTGACGTACGAATCGAGACATAGATTCTTAAGCCTTGAGAGTAGAAATAATTTTAAAGGGGTTATAACATTATGAGTCCAATTTAATTGAGTTGGCATTTGTGTCCACCCGATCAGAGTGGCACAATGGAAGCTTCGTGGGCCATAATCCATTAACCCATGATCAAAGAAAATTGATCCAAGCTATATATAGGGTTAGATCACTAAGTAGGATCCGATTCATTCTGGGAACGTTAATAATGAACTCATCGAAGAGAAACAATTAAGATTCAAGAACTAGATCAATTCATATAAGTAGATTGGATTACTAAAAATAGGCCCAACAATGGGTACAAGCTGAATCACTACAGGTGGAGTCAGCATATTCATGAATAAGCTCGTTAAATACTAACTTAATAGTAGCCTTAGCCAATTTCGAGGACAAATTTGTTTTAAAGGAGTGTATATTCTAATGCCTCAAATTTTTACCAACTTGGAAACTGGATGTCCTTAGACTTTACCTTTGATTTCTCAATTTAAGTGCATGTCCATGCGTGTATTCGCATGTCCGTGCATATCGGTGTCTTCTTACGAATTACTTGTAATCATGTCAGGAATCATACTGTATGATTAAATTAGGATTTTCTTAGTATATTTTACTATTCCATATAATTTACAGTTTAGTTGAATTAAGACTCATGATTATGGTGATTAGAGTCGAATTGTTATTTCCTCTAATTGCGAAAGGCTACATTATGAACTTAGATGATTTGAACCATAGTTTTCACGTATGGAAATCTCATCGCACAATTTATTCCACAAATGCCTTAATTAACCAAACTAGCTCTAAATCGCTCGTTATTGTTTCGCTAAACTCGAAACTATAAAAAAACATTCATCTTATCGAGCTTGGCGTCCATTGTGGAACCTCGAGCTAAGATCGAGCCTCGAATTATACAACTTGGGCTTTCGTGGCGAGCGTATGAGATACATTAATGCCCTTAGGATTTATCAGGAACTTAAGTTAATTGTCCTCTTCCAATCTTTGCCAAACTTGTAGCTTTCAAACCGTCAGATCATGATCATATTTAGGGTACTAACCTAAGTTAATATGTTCCACATATTCATATAGCTGTGGTCCCGATCAATGATCGATAAGCGTCGAACTGTCTTTTGATCATAACCATTGATCGATACGTTCGATTTGCGGGACGCTCGAAGCTTTGCGTAGATCACCACTTAGGGCAACCATTTTATGACTTAAATCAACTTGTATACTCTATTGTGGACCCTAAAATCTAGAAATAACCTCTCATGAGGTTATAATAGTAATTACCTAGGCATTAGGTCATTTGTACCGCATCTGACATTATAAATATATATTTATTTTACTCCATCTCTCCCTATATGAATTTGCCCTAACAAATAAGAGAAAGAGAGAGTTAGTAAGAGAGAGAGGAAGAGAAAGAGAGTAAGAGAGAGAGGGAGAGAGAATGGATTCTTAGTATTGCTTTCACCAGATTTCTCTTGAAAAAAACTCTTGGAGCTACTGAATCCTCCATCGAATCTACCCATACTCTCAATTAGAGGTAAGATCTATATCGAACATTTTAATTTCATAATCTAATTATTGATTTCTATTTACTAATGAGATTCCCTTAATCTTGGTTTAAAATTTAGTATTTTTTTTCTAAAATCTTAACCCTAGAGTTTGTTTATGTTGGGACTTGGAGTCCCGATGATCGTTTAAGAGTGGGTCATAATATTGTAGAAGCCTATTTGGGTGTGGCCCAATGTGGATGTTGTTGTATGACAATTCCTAGCCTCAACTTGTCGAATCGAATTGGGGTTTGCTCATTAAGTTAAGTAAATGCCTTAACCCTTGATTAAAGTTTAATTATATTATAATAAAGTTACTAATAATGATATTATCAATGAATTATGGTTGTAGTATTTTCACTAAATTTCTGACACTAGGGCCGCATCCGAATTCGGTGTTAATGTAGATTGAATTGTACTGATTTGTACATCTGTTCAATTGTTATATATTGATATAAGTCAGATTGTGTTGATATAGGTTAGATTGTACTGATTCGTATATGTGTTCCATTGGTATACCCTGGTATAGTATTAAATTTACTTCGTGTTTATGATTTTGTATTTGATAATCTGAATTATCATTGTGATGGATCAAGTGTTGTAAATTGTTTAAGTGGGGTGACCCACCTTGGGGTAGCCACCTCGGGCTTATTCGATTGACTGAGGTTGAACTTGGACGACCAACATTAGTTGAAACTACGTGGGATGCCTTGCACCCAATGTCGGTTTTGTTGGGGGTTATCCATATATAGTCGATCAGATCAGTCCAATGTAAGACTGATTGTTTTTACGCTTACAGTTGAATAATATCTATGGAATCTGGAATACGTCCGTTACTATTGATATGAGTCTACTCATAACCATTATCGTATTACAATCATATAAAAATTCATGAGACAAGCATTATGTTATGGGACACTATGTTTGAGCTGTAAGCCTATGCTGAGGTGACAAACATCATCATGGTGACCGATGAGCATTAATGGAGGTAATTGATTATTGTTCGAACAACCCCCATCAAATACCCGGTTAATAGTTGTGCGCCAGAGTATCGTTCGAATGACCTGGATGTAATTGGTATTTAGGTAACGACCCTTATTATGTTGATTTACATACTATCGGGCATCATGTCATACCTTTGGAATTATTGATTTATGAAGTATAATGAGTGATGAACCTTAATTTGGATTAAGGAAATTACTGTTGAGGAGTCACTACGTACTACAACGAGCCACATGCTTCAGATAATGACTTGTGATATAGTGGAGGTATTCTAGTTTCGTCAATCTGCTGTATGAACTGAGATTAATAATCACTTCGCTAATCATGCATATCATGACATTCTTGCACTAGATTGTTTGTGAAAGGTGTTGGAGTTGCGTGATGAAGGAGTGTTGGCATTTTATGAAATAGGCATTGAAGTCGCATGTTGGGGGAGTGTTGGATTGCAAGGATTATGTATCATCGTATTATACCATTCATGTACATAAAAAGACTAGATATGACATGATTATTTTATTATACTATTACTTCTTACACTTGGTTGTGTTGATAACATATGTAACTTGTTTAGTATATGTGCGTTAAAGGTAACATGCTTAAAACTATTACATGTAGAAATATATATTTGTCGTAAACCTGCTTATAACAAAAATGTCCCGAGTATAATCTTAGGGATATTTTTTCATTATATTTGCATTTGACGCCTTCTATTTGACATATGTTAATGACTCAGGAATAGAAGGAGATGGTAGTGCACTTGGGGCACCCTAATGGACTTATAGCTTTATCCCTTTGGTAGTTATATTTATCGTATATGTTAAATTTATTGTGATTTGTATAAATTTTTTATATAGGTGGACATCACTTTTGGAACTGTACCTTTTGGGTGTTGGCGTTATATTTATGGATTTAATTATCTCTGTTTTTCTTTTGAATTGCCAGTTAAAATGTATTACTCTGATTACTTGTGTATAGAATGAATGTAAATCTGAATAAGGACACACGTACATTTTTATTAAGATAACATCCGGGAACTTGGGATTAGAGTCTTTGTACTTTGGTGTTGAATTTTGGGCGTGATAACAATAACAACCCTTAATAAGAAAAACATTCACAATATGTATTCTTACCTTTGCCTGTCATATCGGTCGCACCCCCTTGAAGAAAAACTTGAAATCGATCAATTGAATGAAGATTGTCACCCGATTGCAGGTATTATCACTCAAAAGTTACCAGAATGAAGGTACTGTCACAATAAATACACTGGAGGATTGTCGGAGTGTGTCTCACAGAGGTGGATGCAATGGTCTTAATCGCTTTCTTCAATGGTGGTGCCCTCTCTTGAATCTGTGGTGGCGGTGCCCTCTCTTGAATCTGTGGTGGTGGTGGTGCCCTCTCTTGAATCAGTGGTGGCGGTGGTCCCCTCTCCCTAAGGGCCCATTTGGCCGGGTGTATTGGAAGGGATTGAATGGTACTAGGGTGGATGGCATGGATGTTTAGGTAATGATGGTGTTGTCAGTGGATTGTCTTGAGATCCATGGGATTGCTCTATTCCTGGATTGCTATATCCAGTCTGTTTGGCACGCCCGGCCAATCCTGGGATTAAACCTTCCCATCCCTTCCAATCCCTTGAACCAAACATGTCCCAAGTAAATTTGAATGAATTAGGGTGGATTGGATGGGATTTAAAGGTAATGATGGTGTTGTCAGTGGATTATCTTAAGATCCATGGGATTGGGATCAGATCACCGACTCTGTTTGGCACGCCTGGCCAATCCCGGGATTTTACTTCCAATCCCTTCCAATCCGACTGGCCAAACGGGCCCTAAAAAAATTGAAAACCTAAAAATGAGTTAGAATATGGGTTCGACCCCACATATATATGCTCAGGGAATAACACTATGGGGCACACCGTATATCTCTATTAAAATCCATTCCTATCATCAGTTCGGTAAAATAATTTCAGGGCATTACCCCAAAAATCGAAAAAGAAAATAATAGGATGGACCACACCAGAGGAAATGGGCTAATAGAAAAAGGCCAATGTTCTCTCTATTGAGGGCCACAATGGCCTTGGATGAATATGACATTAACGCCCTATAATGTTCAAGCATGCCCTAAAGCGAACGAACGGATTTGATCTCCCACGTAGTGGGCTCATATATGGCGTCGTGAAACCCACAATCTCTTCTCCAAAATATCTGTTGTAAGTAGAGCTGGGAAGAAACAGACCGATCCACCCCGATCCAATTCGAACCGAAGGTCAGGATCGAATTGAATCGAGTTGGCCCAGTCAGATCTGACTGTAAATCGGATCGAGTTCGGATCAATAGTCAATCTAGACCGATCCGATCCGGAATCCGATTCGACCCGATCCGCACAATGTTTATTTAACACTGTTTCTTGTAATGTTGTCCACTTGAGATTGGGATATACCTTATTTTTACTTTAATATCATAAAATGATCTAGAAAAATAGATGGATGGCATGGATGAAATAAAGACATCATGCTAGGGTCCATAGAGCACCGATTATCTACCATTGGTTGGTGGAAGGAGGAGTAGCCAATCCCTCTGTCATGATCAAGGCTTGAGGTGCATCAAGCACCGAGCTACACAGAGAGGGGAACGGGTTCTATACCATCTAGCTCATGGGAAGTGGGAACTTCCCGTGAGGTCGAGCTATGTGGGCCTCACCGTGATGTGTGTCAAACATCAACACTGTGCATTTGATGGGTCCCCTTTAAATTATGGGATATCCCAAAAATCAGTTGTATACGGAACTCAGGTGGGCCATACCATCTAAAATCATGTGAAGACATTCTTAAAACATATAAAAGCACTTGGCAGGGCCCACCTAAAATTTGGATGCATTTGAAACTTGGTTTGTCCCCTCATCCAAATGGTACACACATAATGGATGGTCTGGATTGTGAACCACACCTTGGTGGGCCCAAAAAATGATCATGATATTTTAATGGGAGCGTAACCGATTGTGTGTGAAAGCGAAATATACCAACTGTATCCCGTAGGGAAAGGGATTGGCTACTCCCCTGCCACCCGCCAATAGCTGGTGGTCGGTGCTCTATGGGCCCCACAATGATGTATTTGTTTCGTCTACTCCGTACATCTATTTTTCTAGATCATTTTATGGTATGATATTAAAAATTAGTTATATCCCAATCTCAGGTGGACCACATTACGGAAACAATGTTCAATGAAGGTCGACCATTAAAAGCTATTTAGGGGCCATAAAAGTTTAGAATCAGTTTGATCTTTGTTTTTTCCCTTCATCTGGGTCGCCTTGAGAGCATTTAAATGGTGGATATCCAATTACCATTGTTTTCCTGTGGTGTGGTCCACCTGAGATTTATATCCCTCTCGTTTTTGGTACAAAGCCTTATAATTATCTTTAAAAATGGATGAACGGAATGGATGAAACACATACATCATGGTGGGCCCACAGAGCATCGACCACCACCACAGGGCTGATGGCAGGGGAGTTGCCAATCCGTTTCCAACTAGTTGCGTGTATAAGTGAAACACACTAGCTATAGTACAGCTAGTGTAGATACGTGTCGCGCGAAGAAGAGCGCAAATGTGCCTCGAGCTCCGCGTTGTACGAACGGCTCAAATGAAATCAAAGTTACATGGGCCCCACAATGATGTATTTATTATATCCATACCATTTATCCATTTTTCGTGACCATTTTAGAGCATTTGAAAAAAAAAAAAACATATCTAGAGCTCAAATGGCCCACACCAAAAATAGCAGCGAAGATAATGATTTTCACCGTTAAAAAATTCGTAGGGCCCACCATAACATTTATTTTCCATCTAATCTGTTAATAAGGTTAAAAATACATTGATGAAGAGGAAAAACAAATTTCATATTAATCCAAAACTTCCATGATCTCCTAGAGGGTTTCAATGGTAAACGTTCAATCCCCCACTGTTTTTTGCAGTGTGGTCCAACTGATCTTTAGATCTATCTTATTTTTCGGCTCAAGCCTTAAAATGAACTCTCCAAATGGATGGACAGTTTGGATATAACAGATACCTCATGGTTTGACCCACAGACCCAACCCAATCTGAACCATATCTAAACCGACCCGAGTTAGTTTCCTGACCGAGTCGGACTCGGTTCGGGTCAGGCCGACCATGCATCGAATCGGTTCGAGTCAGGTGTCCTGAATTTGGTCCCGGATCGGATCAAGCTAATATTTGTGTTTTCCCTTATGAACAGGTGTGATTGCAAATAAACACCATGGTGGGCTCTAGAACAGTTTCAACAGTCCCATCACTATCCCCATTATTTTGGGTGATGTGGTCCACTTTAGCTTTGGATCTACTTATTTTTTGGCTCAAACTTAAAATGTTCTAGCAAAGATCGACGGACAGAATGGATATAACAAATACATCATGGTGGGCCCCACAGAAGTTTGCTACATCATCCCACCACCTAAGTGAGCGCCACACCATGCAATCTGCATCCCTCTGAGGCATGTCTAGTTGGCCCACATAATGGATAGCTCAGATTTATATATATATATATATATATATGGCTCGTGTATAGTAGTTGCATGCGTAAGTACGGACGCAGATTTCCGGTGAAAGCCTCTCGGGGAGTTCCTCCGCTGGAACCTATGTGGGCCCACCTTGATGTTTGCGAGAAATCCAGGACATGAGGCCGAAATGAGAGGAATCCAGTACTCAAGTAGGCCGAAAACGTGAGGATTGAACTTCCACCCTTGAAATATTCGTGGGGCCTCGGAAGTTTTGAATCAAGTTAATATTTGTGCTTTCACTTCATCCCCGTAGGAATGACGTTACGAACGGTATGGATGGCATGTAAACACGTGTAGGTTTCAACCGTGGGAATTTCCCTACCCACCTTTTCCTTTAAGCCGCCCACTTCTTGGATCTGCTAACTTTTGGTCTCATGTCCTGAAATGAGCTCACAAAATGGATGGACGGGTGGATCTCTCACAAACATAACGGTGGGCGCCACCCAGGTTTCCAGGGCAGGAACTTTATGTGAAAGGCTTTCACATGAAATCCGCGTCCCATAAGTGCCTATTGTCATGCTCTGCGTGTTAACCTTTTCTGATACGACGAACGTACGATAGAATAACGGCTCTTTTATTAAGGGAATATATGCTTACTCTACCCTTTTGATGGAACCTCCTTTTTTTTCTACATTTGCTAAATACAGTGGTACATTTTCTTTCTACAATTGTACCATTATTTTTAATGATCCAGTGCTTTTAGATCAATGCAAGCGATAGCACTCCTAGTTGCATCTGTACCACTTCAACAATCTAATCGATTAATCTGGTCTGTCCATTATATTCATCCCACGTTTCATGCACTACATTGTAAAAGTTACAGTGGTTGGAAAATTCTAACCATCCGATCAACTGCCTACAAAATGAACGGTTGAATATTTCACGAGAAAAAAGCATATTAAACAATTTCAACCGCATTGGGCCATCATGGATTGCATGCTGTTTCAAAGAACTTTCATAGAAATCCTAACATACCATCCAAACATTCCATCCATGGCTGAGAAAACCAGTAGAAAAAAAGAAAAAAAAAGAAGGTGCTAATGGATGGATAGGATCATCTGATCAGTGCATCTTTTCAAACTGTAGCCAATGGATGTTGGCTCAAGCTAATAAAAGATCTGGATCAATCACTAGGACCATCGCATACGGATGCAACTAAGAGGGACACGGTTTGGCAAGTGTCCCCAGCACCAACCAGCTGGCCGGTGTCAAAACTATGTGGGCCCCACTATAATGTATTTGTTTTATCCATACGGTACATTCATTTTTACAGCTCATATTAGAACATGATAGACCAAAAATAGGCAGATCCAAATATTAGGTGGCCACAGCACATGAAACAGTGAGGATTGAATGCTTATCATTGAAAACTTTCTGGCAGCCCAGGGTCACAAAGACCGTGTGTCCTTAATGAATGAAGGTTAAACACATATATCAGCTTGATCCAAAACTCATGTGGCCTCAGAAGGTTTTCAATGATAAGCATTCAATCCCCTCTATTTTCTTGTGGTTTGGTCCACTTAAGATTTAAATATATCTTGATTTTGAACTCATGCGTAAGATGAGCTGACAAAATGGATGGAAAGGGTGGATAAAATACAAACATCACGGTGGGGTCCATATAGCTTTGACACCAGTCAGTTGGCTGGTATTCGGGTCACTAGATAAGCCGTGTCGGACTAAGAGCAATGGAAAGCCATCAAATTGTATATGTAAAATCCATTCCTTCCATCAAATCCAATCCTTAATTTTAGTTTCTAGAGCAAAATAAGAAGCTAGATCCACAACTCAAGTAGCCCACACCTATGGGAATATAAGCCATGATGGTGTTTATTTATTTATTTATTTTTCTCCTATCAGGCCCACATATCATGTGTAATTCACGGGAGGAAGAGGATGTGCATAATTTAGTTCAATCTAAAAGTTTTATGAGAAATTTTACATTATTTATGTCGAAATCATTTATCAAGCTAAAATTTCCATGGCTAAAATAAAAGTTCTCACACGATGGATGGAGTGGATTTACATCCAAAACACATGGTGGGCTTATATACTGTCAAGACGAAATGATGGTTACGAGACCAAATTAGTTGGGGCCCAAATCTTCTACAACACCTACTTAGGTAAGCCCTAAGTATACCCGAGCTTTGTGGGGCCCACCATTATCCATGTTGTATGTGTTTAATCAATGTGTCAAATCCATACAGTCTGACAGGTTCTACATTCAATTCCACAGCTGTGAAGCAAAATTGAAGCTTGGCCCACAACTTAAGTAAACCACACCAAACAATCAATGGGGATGGCATGTCCACCATAAGATTGTGTGTGGGGCCAAGGCGTGTATCTTTAATTTAAGCCATTGATTAGGTGTAATTCACCGAGGTGAAGTGAAGACACGTGGGAGGCACGGCATGAGCTCATAAGTTTTAAAAGCTTGTTTGGACAGCGAATTATAAAAGCTTCATCATTATGAGTTTATAGTGTCCGTTTAAACCAGTAGTTTACAGCACATTATTTGGTGGTCTAATGTATTGTCAGTAAAGAAGTTTGTAATTATTATAAATTTATAATTGATTATATTGAAAATCTCTCATCCATGTGTTAACGTCAATATATTTTTTTATTAATTTCTTATAAAGGATTGTTTGATTTTTAATTTACCTTGAGGAGTACAAATAAATAGCTCATGATGACTTTATCCATCTATTTGTTGAGATGGAAATTTGTAGGAGTACAAATAAATAGCTCATGATGACTTTATACATCTATTTGTTGAGATGGAAATTTGTTGTCAAAAAAGAACTTTTTCAGTTCTAATTTAAATTTGTAAATCCGACCATAATGTACGTGACTTATCCACTTGCCCATCTATTTGAGTTACACATTTTATAGGGCATGAACCAAAAATGAGGCAGATCTAAAACTCAAGTGAACCACACCTCAAGAAATAGTAGACCTAAAAATGTTGATTGTTGAAAATTGTTTCCTCCCTATGGTCCATAGTGATGTTTATTTGTCATCCAACCTGTTCATCAAGTCACACGGGTTCATGTATAATGGGTCGACAAAAATGTCTACTTTATCCAAAACTTTTGAGGTACCCATTGAGTTTTCAACAGTAGGCGTTCAATTCTCATTTTTTCCTATGGTGTGGTCCACCTGAGCTTTGGATCTACCTATTTCCTCACCTCATACAGTAAAATGATGGGGGCAGAAGAAATGGACAGTTTGGATAAGGCACAAAATCACGATGTGCCACACAATTTAAAATATTTCCTCCTTTTAAGTACATGACAAAATGATATCTAAGAGGGTGTTGTTGACATCGTCAAAGAACTCAGCCGCCACAATTACAAAAGTAAATAATTATTACCTATTCATTATGAACTATAATTAAAATTAAAAAATCAACAATCTCTAAAAGTATCATTATTGCATTTTTATTACAACTATTCCAACACAAAATTTCTATACTATAACAATTTATAACAGTGGTACTCCAATTTTTTCAATTTCACATTGTCCATGCATTTTTACCATAGTAAATTTTTATTGTCTGAACTTATTTATCTACTTCAACTAATGGACGTAGTGGATTTACATACATCACATGGTGGCCCTAGGGAGCTGTAGACAATGCTGGTCCCTTTTTCTAGTTGGGTGCCACCCCCACCAGGACCTACCTAGAGAGGAACAGTTGAGTGAGGGGCTTTGTGGGGCCCACCATAATGTATAAGTTTTACCCACTCCAAACATTTATTTTGATAGATCATTTATGGCATGAGCCTAAATAGGAGATAGATGAAAGGCTCATGTGGACCACATCATAAGAAGCCATGGGGATTGAACTCTTATGTTGAAAAATGAAAATGTTTATTTACCATCTAACTTATTCATGATGTCAGATGGTCTTCACTAAAGGAAATGTATGGGATCCAAAACTCTTGTTGCCCCCCAATAAATTTTCAACAGTAGAGCATGGTCCACTTGAGCTGTAGATAGGCCCCCTTTGGGATCATACCTCGAAATGAACTGTCAAAATAAATGAACAACATGAATAAATATACATCATGGTGGGCCCCACAAAACCCTTGATAGATGTCCATCCATTTTCTCAAATCATTTTAATGCATTAGCCCAAAAATGAGTCAGATCCAACGCACCTAATTGTTCTTGGTTCACGTAATGCACCAGCATTAAATGCAAAAGCTATATCTGGTATGGTCCGCTAGAGAGTTGGCTCCACCTCATTTTTGGGCTCATACCTTTAAATAATACTTAAAAAAAAAAGAAGAAAGAATGGATGGCGTGAATAAACATATACATCACGATGGGCCCCAAATGAGCCCCTGATCGGATCGGGCGGCTTATTGTCTGTGCAGGGTCGGACCCAATCCTCTTCGGGTCTGCGTCCCCCTCCAGGGAGAGGATTGGCTGGTGTACCACACACCACCGGCCTGGCTGGTGTCCCAACGTGGACAAGTTCTGTGAGTCCCATCATGAGATATGAGTTATATCCAAACCGTCCACCCATTTGGCAAGATCCTGGTAAACTTGATCCGAAAAATAAGACATCTAAAATGAAGTCAAACACACTGCAAAAAGCAGTTGAAACTGTTTTAGGTTATAGAAAATTTAGATCAATATGATATTTGTTTTTCCTCTTTATCTAGGTATGTGTGACCTTATAAACAAATTAGAGAAGAGATGTAAAGTAAATGTTACGGTAGGCCCTACAAATATTTTAACGGTGAGAATTATTATCACACTATTATCTGTGATGTGGTCCACTTGAGATTTGGTTACGAATCATTTTTGAAATCAAGATCTAAAATGATCTCCCGACAAATAAATGAACAAATGAACGGTGTGGATATGATAAATACGTCGTTGTGGGCCATGTAACATTAATTTACTTTGAACCGTTCGTACAACTCAGACCTCGTAGAGCGTCGGCGCTCGTCTTCGCACGACACGTACCCACACTATCTAGGTTGGTGATGTGTGCTACACTAGCAAATCCTCTCCCCCCTCGCTAAGCAACAAAATGACGAGGGTCAATGTCGGCATTCCGAAAATCAGACCGTACCATCACAATAAATGGACGCACGAACGCGATACTTTTGGTGGGGCCCAGCTATTGCACGAGTCAGATTACAGACACACGTTCCACCGACCCGGATAATGTGGGCATTTCCAAAAGTTAGTGGGATTTGGGTACTTCACCTGGAATCTAGGGTGACAGCTTTTAAGTTTCGGGAAGTGGGCGATCCGAGGAGCTGAAAGTTTCAATGACGAATATACCCCCAGCAGGCCCGCATTTTCACAAGAATAACCTTTTTGTTTTCTCAAATTCAACGGTACATATTCCAACGGAGAATCTCGTTCACAAAAGAGATGATTATGCACGGACGCGGATTGTGGTTCACCCCCCGCCGATGCCATGTGGGGCCCACTGCGACTTCCGTGCGACATCCCATCCGTCCATCAGTTTTGCCGTCTCGTGTTAAAGACGATTTGAAAACTAAAAAATGTGGGCCACTAAAGTTATGAATAAGGCTATCTTTGTCTTTTCAGGTCATCCCTGGGAAATAACCCCGTGAATAGTTTGAACGGTATATAAACATTAAGGTGGACTCGGTAGGATTTCAACGGTGGAAGCCTACTTTGGTGTATATTCATTAGATCCACGACGTCCATCCGTTTTGAAAGGTCATTTTAGCCTGTGATCCAAGAAATGAAGTAGATCCAAAACTCAAGTGGACTACACCACAAAAAATAATGGTGATTGACCATTAAAAGAATCTTGTGGACCACAAGTGTTGTGTATAAATCTGATATTTGTGTGGTCCCCTCATAGATGTCTTTGTGACCTTATCAACAGGTTGGAAGGCAAATAAGCATTCCAGTGGGCCCAAGAAGTTTTTAATGGTGTGTATTCAATCACCACTATTTCCTGTGGTATGGTCCACTTAAGATTTGGATCTTCTTCATTTTTAGGACAATGGGCTAAAATGAGCTTTCAAAATGGATGTACGGGTTGGATTTAAGTCACATGCATCACGGTAGGTCCACCACTTGATATTTGCATCCGCCTCATTTTTAGACGGAATGAATTTCTCAGGACATTGCAGTGGGCCCCACGGAGCTTCCTAAAGGCACCCACTAGGCAGGGTAACACAGGAAAGTCCGTCTTTCA
Organism: Magnolia sinica; assembly: GCF_029962835.1. Taxonomy (NCBI): domain Eukaryota; kingdom Viridiplantae; phylum Streptophyta; class Magnoliopsida; order Magnoliales; family Magnoliaceae; genus Magnolia; species Magnolia sinica. The sequence goes on along the minus strand of NC_080587.1, from coordinate 16,266,071 downwards.
TATACAGAGGGCTGTATGCTAGCTTCCACGTACCGCCATTAGTTTCCGGGGGATTGTGTAGTGACGAGCTCACCAAGTTGTCCCGTGGTGTGGATTGTGGGTGGAGCCTACCGTGATGTATGTGCTTTATCCAAGCCGTCCATCCGTTTCTCCAGATAATTTTAGATCATTAGCCCGAAATATAAATATATACAAAGCTCACGTGGGTCACACCACAGAAAACAGTAGGGTAATGGCGATCCGCCACCATTTAAACCTTCTACAGGCCACGGTGATTTTTATATGTCATCCAACCTATCCATAAGGTCATATATAACTGTATGAAGGGAAAATACAAATATTAGCTTGATTCCAAACTTCCGTGGACCTTAAGAAGTTTTCAACGGTTAGTATTCAATTCCCACCTTTTCATATGGTGTGGTCCACTTAGATTTATTTAAGCTTCAACTTTCTACTCGTAACCTAAAAGAGAAATTTTCCACTGTACGACCCATTTATGACCCATTTACCCGTTGAAGCCCACCTCATTTTACCTTACTAGGATAAGCCCCAGCTGTACGGACGACTTGCCAAAGGTCGAAAGTGCCCCTGCTTTTTCCTTCAACCGGATCGGCTGGTGCTCGACTACGAGCGCTGACGCTCATCGATGTCCGAGTTGTACGAACGGTTCAAAAGATATCAAAGTTACATGGCCCCACAGTTATGTATTTATTATATCCACAGCGTTCATCCATATTTCGAGATCATTTCGGAGCATTATCAAAATAAAAAAAATAAAAATAAAATCATATCCAAAGATCAACTGGACCACACCACAAGGAGCAATGCAAAATTGATTTTCACAGTTGAAACTTTTGTAGGGCCCACCATAATATTTATTTTCCATCCAATCTATTCATAAGGTCACAAAGACCTGACGAAGAGGAAAAACATATTTCATAATGATCCAAAACTTCTGTTACCCCTAAAAGGGTTTCAAGGATAGATATGCAAAGCATAATGGTAATTTCCTAAGCTACGGTCAGACCCATGGCTACGGATTATAACCGTAGCCATATATAAAATAATCCATAACCTTAGAGGGTTGTCCGGGGTAGGCTTGCCGAACTAGCGGCTCCCGCGCCAGTTGCTGGCCTGTTCGGCGGGGCCACCCCGATCTGGTAGCAGGGTTGAAAATCGGGCGGGTTGGGTTAGGTTGGTGCTCAACCCTAACCCAACCCAAGGTTCCTATACCTCAACCCTAACCTAACCCAACCTAATCTCGAGTTGGGAGTTCTCAACCCAAGCCCAACCCAAGTGGTCTCGGTCAAGTTGATCAGGTTGGTCGAGTATATACTATGCTAATATTTTCGTTATTACATAGGTTTATTATATTTCAATATAGGACTTATTTTTTATATCTATAATTTTATTAATTATATATGTGATTATTCATGATAAAGAACTTCAATTTTTTCTTTAAAAAAATGAGCTAAAATATAAAACAATTACTCCTTTAAAAGTCATGTAACATAGCACGAAGTTTATTTGGGAGAGAAATCTTGCATATTTTGTTAGTTTAAGTCTTTGGAAATGACGTGGACAAATGAGACTCGACATCACTAGTGTGTCTTCGACACAAACGATCCACATTCAATTATAATTTATAAGTAACTTATATATTGATCGGGTTCGGGTTCGGGTTGGGTTGGGTCGGGCAACCCGAGACCTCAACTTGAGCCCAACCCAAGTTTTATCGGGTTGGTGTTTGTATAGCCCAAGCTTAAGATCGGACCCGAAATATCCTGCCCGAGCCCAACCCAATGTCGGGTTGGTCACGGGTCAGTCGGGTTGAACCTGCCCAACTTTCAACCCTATCTGGCAGTCGCTATGGCTACGGATTGTAGCTACGAATTATAACCGTAGCCATAGACAGACCACCGTGACAATAGTCTATCCATTTTAATTTTTAATTTTTTTATATGGAGAATTTTTTTCTACCTACAATTTTCTCTGACACATATTTATATGTGTATATATATAAGCATATAATTTTTTTTTTCTCTCTTTTTTTCATTTCTTTCTTTATTCATTTAACAAGAATATCTTTTAAACCAAAATTAGTTACTTGATATACCCTATATGATTTTGGGGTAAGAGAAGCTACTTTAGCCAACCAACCTGATTATTTTCCAAGATTCCATCAAGTTGATGGTCGAAAATCCATTTCATTAACTTCGCGGTCAATTTCAATCATTTCACGGTCAATTTCATTCATTTCATTTACTTCATGATCAATTCCATGCATTTCATGGTCAATCCCGATGATTCCCCTTCACTTTGCGGCTAATTCCATGCATTTCATGGTCAATTCCCTTCACTTCACGGCCAATTCCACGCATTTCATGGTCAATTCCCTTCCCTTCACGGCTCATCTAGGTCTGACCTTATGAACACGGTAGATGGAAAATATACTACATGGTAGGCCCTAGGACGGTTTCAACGGTGGGTATCATTTTCCTACTTTTCCTATTGTGTGGTCCACTTGAGCTTTGGATGTGCCTCATTTTTGGCTCATGCCCTAAAATAATATGAAGAAACAGACAGATGGTGTGGATAAAATATACATAATGGTGGGCCCAGCATAATTAGGTCATGGGATATGGAGGCACCACCCCCATCCACATGCAGACTGCCACCTGGCGTCACAAATATCTCCCACATTTTAGCAGAACATTTATTAAAGGTGCTTGGGTTGATATGATTTTAGCTAACATTGACATTAGTGGACCCCATTTAATTAGAACAAGACTAGACAATGATGGTGATGGTGATGGTGATGAGGATTTACTTATTGAGGGTGGGATTTGGTTGTACCAGATATCACGAAATCTTACCATATCTTACACCAAATTAGAATGTTAATCATGAAATTTTGATGATATTAGGTGCAACCAAATGCACCCTAATAATGATTGTGGTGATAAAATAATGCAATATATTCAAAGTTTCAGTAGTTTTAAATATTTTCAAAATTTTCAAAATAAATTAATTCATTTTTGCATATTTTCAAAATTTACATTTATTTATATTTTATAATTTTTCTATTTCTATTCTTTTTTCGATAGAAAAATGCAAAATTTTGAAAATCTCCTGAAAATTTCTCAGGCCGAAATATTTCATAGAAGATATGTAATTGTGGGCTCACATGGAACACGAGCGTGAGGTATTTATTAGCTTTCCATCAGGTAGATAGGGCTGTCAACGGGCTGGGCCTGGTGTTGCCATCGGCCAGGATTTTAAATTGATTGGGCTGGGCCTAATCGGTCGGGCCGGCTCAAAATTTTGATTTTGCCTGATTTGAGTCTGGCCCATTGACAGCCTTACAGGTAGGTAACTCTTGAGTCTTTGGGCTAGCCTTGTGGTGGGCCATGGGCCCACTTTAATGATGTATTATATATCCACGCTGTCCATCCTTTTTGCCAGCGAAGTTTAGTGGGTTTTCCTAAAAATTAAGCAGATCCAAATCTCAGGTGGACCACACCACAGGAAACAGTGGTGATTGAATGACCACCATTAAAAACTTCCTAGGGCCCACAGTAATGCACATCGTAATGTTTTCTTTCCATCCAACCCGTTGATGAGGTCAACCTGACCTGGATGAAGGAAAAATACAAAAATACCAACCTGATCTAAAACCTTTGTGGCCCACAAAAATATTTTAATGGTTATTCACCACTGTTTCCATTGGTGTGGTCCAGTTGAGATTTGGATCTGCTTAAAGTTTTGTATCATCTCCTAAAATGATATGGAAAAACAGATGGAAGGAGTGGATATACAAAAAAATTCATCAAGGTGGGCCCCACACGGTAACGGTAACACCCAGCAACTAATCTTCTCGCGTGGACGACGGTGTACAAAGTAAGCCCACGGAAAATGATATTCTGACCGTCCATTTGTTTCGTTTGGTTTTAAGACGCCGCACACTTATTCCATGTTAGCACTTGTTCCACACGTGTGTAAAGTGCTGATCTGTGTACATGTATAGCAAGATGTGGCACGTATAAAATATCCTATCAGAGCAAAAGGTGGGCCTGATCAACTGGTCTGAAAATCAGGCCAATCAATATTGGCACACGTGTAGCCCACCTCATGCAAAGCTCAAATATTGCACGCTTGTTGGCCACGTACCCAGTCTCGAGCTGAGTCGTGGCTCACCCGAGTTGGGGTGAACCGGCATGAGTAGCCGAGCCAGGGGTGATTCGTGGTTCCCAATCGGATCTGGTCAGTGGGCCCCATCAGGACCATAAGCCCAACTGCTTGGTTGAAAACAGGCACATTTTAAATTGTATTTTCGGCCCATTGTGCGAGAACGGCCCTACATTAATCCTGATCGTTAAATGGGCTAATCTTTGGCGAATAGGTTAGAGGGAAACGAATCTCCAGGTGAGGCTGGCCCATCTAGATCAAGCCAATTTATGGGTGTCATCTGCTGGTCTAGGCTTTTGATTGGTGGACCACGGATAATTGATCAAGTCAAAAGGGAAAAAAAGCTATATTTGAAAATGGCCAAAGAATGGATGGTGAGGATCTTCCCCTGGGCATTTCGAATTGAAACAGGACTGATTCTCTGAGGATTACAAGTCCTGATTCTCTGAGAAATCCAATGCTTTTAATATGTAATCCAAAGAAAATATGGGGTTCTGTAAGGGATGTATGGTCTGTGTTAGATAGGGCTCTCAATGGGCTGGGCTGGCCCATTGGGATTTTGGGTCGGGCCTGCCTTTAATTAGGCTTGGGGTGGATTAAAGGTCCAACGACTGCGCTCATGCTTAAAATTCACGCCCATTTCTCAATTAGGCTGATTTGGTCCATTAGTGTCTGTGAGGCCAATTTCGTAATATACACAATATGTAAAAATAACTCTCCCGTCCAATCATCGTGGATTGGATTGGACTCCTCTGCCAACCGACCAACCAAATTGACATCCATTCGCAACCTTCATGAGCTAGGTTTTTTTTTTATTAAAAGAAAAAAAGAAAAATAAAGAGTGATAGGCCTAGACAATGATGGGCTTAGACACGGCCCATGCCTTCGACCGCTAGAAAGAATACACACACATGCATGTACACACACTTGTACTACTATTTTCTATACCAGCAATGTCATCTCCGGTAACTATCATGCCATTAATATATATAAAGAAGTTGAAATTGCGTGATTATCTAATACAATACCATAATGCGGAAGCTTACTGAGCTTAAAATTATAGTTGAGTTCTAGAGGGGTGAATAAGACATTTTAAAATTATTTATCAATTCATACAAATTAATTCACAAAGTAAATTAAGTCTAAGCTCATAGACAATAAAAGATGCAACTAATTGAGTAAATTGGTCTATGGGGTGAGATGGCTATATCTAGTGTGTTTCATACATTATGCGTTGGTTTTGATTGTTTAACGTAGTCTGGGTATAAAGTTAATATTGTATTTAGAACTCTATTAAAATCACGACTTACAGTTGCACCAGACCTCACGAAGTAATGGCCGACTACCTGATTATGGACATTGTATCCAATAATATGGAGGAGCACTACCAATTGTTATTCCATAGTCACATGTTTCGCATCGGATAGTGCATTTCTGTTGCGGAGGATAAAGCATATGGTAAGGAATGTCACTTTACTTATTCTTAACTGAGAAATGCAATCTAACTCATTGGCTCTAATTTTCCATTAATGATTTGTTCCCATTCATGATCTGCGTGTCTGGGGGGTTTAAAATTAAATAATTTCTACAGTATTCTCTAGCGGCCATAGCTACCATTGCTGTAGCAATCATAACTAAAAAAAATTATCAATTCCGCTTTCATCCATCCACGATCCATCTGATAATGTTATTGGGTTCAGATTAGAAGAACAATTGGAACTTTAAGAAAGGATTAACACATATCAATTGGTTAATCCCAAACCTATTATAGTCTTATATAAAATGATATTATGATTATTCCGGTTCTGGTCACACTATACCTGGTCACCTGAAAATATATTCGCAATTCAGAACTAACAGTTAGAGTGGTATTACAAGTTTACTCTACCATTATAGAACTAAAATCCATTGATAACGTAATTGACTACATACATGTATTCGAATGAAAGGTTACTACAAGAATTAAATCGTATTGGATGGAACATAACATTAAATTAAATATAATTCTATTTGTTTTCAAATAATACATTCGGCATGAATGTCATTCCCATAATCTACATCTGTCACCTCCACTGGTTCAAACCCACATCTATTGAATGATATGAACAATGACGACGAACCCAAATCAATCTACACAATCTATCCAAAGAACATGATGGGTTGCACCTGGACCCACGGTTGAATTAATCCCCACCGTCCATCCAAAAATCATTATGGTACCTGGATCCACAGATGAATCAATCCATACCATCCAAACAAAAAACCCATGCTTTTTTGTTCAGACAAAGTTATCAAAATGTCCACAAAAGTATAGACGATGTAATCATAGGCATACCACACAACACCAATGACGGTAGACCGAGTTTCCCCATTACTTTCTATGTTGTGGTCTACTACGTCAGCCAATTTGGAAGAATTTCATTGCAAAATGTATAATCTGTAATATAAAAAGTGGATGGATGGTGTGTATTTCTCCTATAATTGCTGGAAGAGCTTTACTGTTGGGATGGACATGAATTGTCTTCCAATGCTTGAGAGATGTGTATTGGACTCGATGTTCGGCTTCGATCGACAAGGTATACAACTCCTCATGAGGCCAAAAAGTTATGTCTAGTACTCATGTCCCTACAAGGAAGTGTCGGAAGGCAAGGGCCACCTTCTTCCTAAAACAACCTTCGCCTACAAACGGCTGTATTATCATAATTGTTATTCCATATTCAAAATCTGAATATAGAAATAAAAAAAATTACTTAGCATCCGATTATTTTAGCAAATGAAGCATTTCTTATCATGAATGACAGAGGTAATCATGCCCGTTTAAGAGGACATAGATATGGATACACGCTTGGATTTCTAAGACACAACTGATATGGAACAATGATGGAATAGTGTCTCACCTAACCTCCATTGCCTTCGACAGTCAGTGATTCCAGCACTGCTAACAAAATGCAAACGAAATTTCAAGGATTACGATGGGCATTCGTTAAATTAAAACATCATATGCTGATGTGCGAGGGCATAAACGAAAGGAATTTCATCTTCTGGTAGGAAGGGAGATACCGATTACCACTTACCAGAGAGTTGAGCAGTATTACAGAAATAATCACTGCAAAAGATCACGGCAAATCAAGTGTAACTGCACCTTGATTCACTGCCATAAAATTATTTACTTTCCATATATATCTCATTAATACATTTCCTTGTTTATAGTTTCCTATAAATCCGATTCTATAGACATTAGATAGCTATAAACAGATCCTCAACAATTGTACAGTTATTGATATAAATATACATCATCTCTCACTGTATTCTACATGAGAGTTTCCAGCATTCTTGTTTATCTTTTATGGTATCAGAGCCTAACATAACCTCCGTTTCTTTCCCGCTCCACCAATATGGCCTCATCTCCTTCGAACTTGGTTACTCCCATAAACATTCATAGCCTCATCACAGTTAAGCTCACCAAGGACTATTACCTTCTCTGGAAAACTCAGATCGTCCCCTACCTACGTGGTCAGCGCCTATTTGGGTTCGTTGATGGAACCATCTCTAGTCCTAGCCCCACTATTCCCAATCCTGAAGCAACAACCACCCAAACCACTCCCATTGAAATACCAAATCCCAAATACAGTACCTGGTATGATCAAGATCAGGTTGTTCTAAGTGCCCTGGTTGCTTCCTTATTCGAGAATATCCTAGCACAAATGGTCGGCCTCACAACTTCAAGAGAAGTCTGGGTCACCCTTAAGAGAATGTTCGCCTCTCACTCTTAACACCCCCAAATATAGGGTTGTGATGTAGTAATAAACTCGGTAAGACCGAGGTCGAATCCCAAGGGACTGATACCTGTACGTTATCTGAAACCAAGTAGAACTAGAACTAGACTAAGATGTGACCTAAACCAAATAGAATTTAAGGAATAATTTGTGGAAAAATTATCTAATAACTTAAGGAATTCAAATGAAGGAAACTAGGGATTCAGAGGATCCACTTGTAGGGATCAGGGAGATCTTATGCCTGCATTAAGAATTATTGAATTTAAACTGAACTTACTTGATCTGGTTTTCAAGAGATCAAAGGTATATGAATTAGAATGGATTCCATCATCTAACAATGCCCAGGAGACAAAGCAAACAACAGGATTAAACTAATTACTAACCAATCAATAGTGCATGAAAGTTTAGGAAGGGTACCATCATCCTACCATGCCCAGGAGACGATGGTGAACAACAGGGCTCCCTGACGTGATAAAAAAAGGAAAAGGAAATATTCAAAACCATTGCAGGCCCATTGTAATTTCAGTCACAATAGACCATTAAAGACTAAAAAAAAACATTCTTTCAATAATCAACACAAATCAAATTCAGTTCATGAATTTAAATGAAAAGCATGAAATAGTATCTCCCATCTCGCTACAGGCTTCACCTCGTAGCCCTAGCTAAGAGGTTTAGCTTAGCATGATCATGCTAGAACCAAAGGAAAAAACATCAAAGGAAAGAAATAAATAAAAGGAAAAGAAGGAAACAAAAACCCACGGCTGCCTCTTTCTCTCTCTCCCTTGCAATCGTCCAAGCCGAGCACAATCTTCCTCCCCATTCCTTCTTTTCTCTCTCTCTCTCCTTTATCATAGTGGTGAGGTCGGCTGCAAGTGCATAAGGGTTACTGGAGTCCTGGTGAAAATCGGACGTCGTGCAAAGCTTTTACGCAGACAGGCCGCGCACACAACACCTTTCGCAGCGAAAGGCAACGCCGAAGACTCCTTTTCCCTGCTTTCTTTTCAAAGGATTTCCAAAGAATTAACAATCTTTGGGACGATTTTCGACGGCCTACACGATGAACGGATCAGATCTTTTCATCGGCCAGTCCTGGTGGCCCACCTAGGTCGGCGCAAAAACAAGGCCTGCGTATTCGTTACGCTATGACGATGGTGGGGTCCACACTCAGATTCAAATGAGAAATCCAAGCCGTCCATCGGATTTCTCTCGAAATTTCGGTTAGGAAGTGGTTTCTGTCGTCCGTTGGTGCGACCCACTTGATCAATCTTACAACCGTTCAACCTGCCTTAAAATGTTTGAGACGCCATTGTCGCTGGTATTTTGAAACTCTTCCACCTAGGCCTTGGTAATATGGACCGTATAATTCTGATGGACGGTCCGGATCAAATCATCGCATCACGGTGGTGGGCCACAACAATCATGCGCAACCTCTGTTCGTAGGCAGAAAATACGGCAGTTGCCGTTTATGAAATAAGCTCGGTCAGCGCGCGTTTTGACTGCGTTATTGGTATGGTGTAACGCAAGTGAACGTGCTCTGTGTGCACGCCAATCACATAAAGTGGGTCCCTTGATGTTTCTATAAAATCCACACCGACCATCTGCTTATCCATCTCATTTTAAGCGTTGAACCCAAACTTGACGCAGATCCAAACATCAGGTGGGCCTTAAATTGTTGATGTGTGGGCTAATATGTCCGTTGGGCCACTTCTACAATGATCCGATGGCTGAAATTTGATACGTACGGTTAATTTATGGCCCTCAGACCATGTATGAAGTTTCGAGCCGAACGGATATTGGAAACCTTGAAATCTTGTATTCTGCGCCAGTTTTGGGCCTCTTTAACGTGAACATCTTTATTTCCTCGGATCCCTGGTGTGTAAATCTATAGATCTTGGTTCCCTGGAGTTCGTCCCTTGCCTTGGTGCATTCTGAACGTTAAATCCGTGCTTTTAATACCCTTTCCCAGTCTAGGCTCGTAAATACGCCCTGCATCACAAACATGATTGAATCAGCCATTAAACGGAATTATGCTTGTAGATCCAAGTAATAACTGGGGTCTAATGTGCAATATTTGACCCTCAACATTTGTCAATATTCATTGAACGCATATGGATATTGTTATGGATGTAGTGTGAATGTTGAATGGACAACTACATAGGGCCGAGTGATTTTTGCAGAATAATCCAGATATGAGAATTCTCAGATTCATGAAGGTTGGGCCTTAAGTCTACGATTCATGATTGTTGGCATTACTTTCTCCCGAAATCAAGCTCACAGTAAACTTCATAATCAAGTTCAAATATTAATCCCTTAATTAGAACAATTCCAAACATTGAATTCCATGGATGTATAGTCTAATCTCGACTTATCGACATTAAGATTCACCTCTCTATTTAAAGATATTATCGATAACCAATAAGAAAATTCACGATAACCGAACTTTGCCTTACACATTATCTTTTTATTCTTTTAATTTTAGATTTTTTTTTTTATTTTTTTATTTTTTTTTATTTTTTTATTTTTTATTTTTTTTATATAACGCTAAGAAGGGGAATTGAATCCTCACCTATAGGGAGCAAACCTATGGTAAAGACTGTACACCCAACTTTTTCTCATATCATTCATAAGGAATTAAATCTACACCTATAGGGAGCAAACCTATGGTGTAGACCATTCCCCAATCCTTTCAATTTTCTCAGGCGGGTTCCTTTCATGCTTAGTGAGTACCAAGTAAATCTTTCAATATCAATCTGAAACCTTAATGTGAAAGCGAGATGTGACATGCGAGATCATAACTCAATCAATGCTTAAAACTTCTAATTCCGGATTAACAATTCAAAATTAACTGTGAAATCTACAGATATTGAATCCAAGCGTCTTAAATTACCAACATCGCGTATCTTGAAGTTCCAAGCCCTAGATGGTCATCAAAATCACTTCGAATTTATAAGAAAGTCCAGAAAAATTAAAAATTTTCACAATTTTTTCTCAAGACCAAGAAAATGCTGATTAGGTCACCTAATCTCCCAATCTCCCACCCCCAACCTAAAATCTACATTGTCCTCAATGTAAAAGATATGAGCGTGCAATGCACATGAGACAATGAAAATATAAGAGGAGTGATGGAAAGATAGTACCTGGACGAAAGAATTAAGAGGCTTTCCAAAGATATCTACGTAAGAGCGGGTCAGCACAAGAGAGAAACCAACATAAGTAAAATAAAATAACAAAAATAAAATCCTACCTATACCACTTTCGTAGGTGCTCTCGATTGCATTTAGCGTATGCAACAAGCCTTTAAACCCCTAGGTTGCCCCTAGTGGACGAGTTGTAGTCTCATGAGGGTTTGTAGTAATGTTACCCACAAACATTGAACTAACTAATGAAAAAAAAATGAAATGAAATGAAAAGCTGGGCTGCCTCCCAGGAGAGCTAAGTTTACCGTTTTCAGCCAGACAAATAAAGCAACTACCCTAGTCCTATGAAAGCAATAAACCTACCTATACCTTCATCAGACTAGGAGATCAATCCTGGTACACAGGAGCAGTCAGGGTCATGGACATGTCCTCTGAATCAAATTTCTCGACAAATGGTTCCAATCGATGTCCATTGACTTTAAACTCCTTGTCATTGTCGGGATCTCTAATTTCAACGGCCCCATGAGGAAAAACAGTAACAACAATGTAAGGGCCGGTCCAACGAGATCGAAGCTTACTCGGAAAGAGATGTAATCGAGAATTGTACAAAAGGACCTTTTGACCAGGCGTGAATGATTTTCGCAAAATGTGTTGGTCATGAAATGCTTTCATCTTGTCCTTGTAAATTCTCGAATTATCGTACGTATCATTCCGGATTTCCTCCAGTTCATTCAATTGAAGTTTGCGTAGTGAGTCAGCATTGTCCAGATTGAAATTAAGATTTTTGATCGCCCAGTACGCTTTATGATCCAACTCTACAGGCAAGTGACAAGCTTTCCCATAAACAAGTTTAAAGGGAGACATTCCAATAGGGGTTTTAAAAGCAGTACGGTATACCCATAAGGCATCAGTCAATCGGATTGACCAATCCTTACGATCGGGGTTAACCGTTTTCTCATGTTTAATTTTCCTATTAGAAATCTCGCTTGCCCACTTGTCTGTGGGTGGTATGGGGTGCTCACCTATGAGAGATACCGTATTTCTTCATTAAGCTCTCAAATGGTTTATTACAAAAGTGTGAGCCCCCATCACTAATGATGGCTCGAGGCGTTAGAATCGAGAAAGGATGTTTTCTTTTAGGAATGTAATGACCGTGCGATGGTCATTAGTTCGACACGGAATCGCTTCGACCCATTTAGTGACATAATCTACGAGCAAAATATACTAGATTTCCAAATGATTAGGGGAATGGTCCCATGAAATCGATGCCCCAACAATCAAATGCTTGATGATAAGGATGAGATTCAAAGGTATCATATTTCGACAGGACAATGTCCCAATTTTCGACAACGCTCACAAGCTTTGCAAAACTCATGAGTGTCCCTAAAAATAGTGGGCGATAAAAGCCACACTGCAGAATCTTGGTCGTGGTCTTTTTAGCGAGAAAAGTGACCACCACGAGGCTGTGAGTGACAGAGGAGATGACGCTCGATGCTCATCGTCAGTACACATCTCCTTAGGATTTGGTGCCGGACAATATTTAAATAAATAAGGATCATCCAGAAAAAGTTGCGCACCTCGGTGAAGAATTTCTTCTTATCTTGCGCGATCCATTGTGTCGGTATGGCACTGTAGCAAGATAATTAGCAATATCGGCGAACCAAGGTGAATGGGAGGCTTACAGTTGTTCATCGGGGAACATGTCGTTGATATGGGTCGTCTCAAGGGAATCGGAGGTATTAAGGCGAGACGGGATGATCGGCCACTACGTTCTCTACTCCCTTTTTATCTTTAATTTTCAAATCAAATTCTTGGAGTAGAAGGATCCATCGTATCGGCGGGGCTTAGAATCATTCTTAGAAAGAAGATACTTAAGTGCCGCATGATCTGTAGATAATGATCTTGGATCCGATCAAGCAGGACCTAAATTTATCCAGCGAACACTACGGCTAGGAGTTCCTTTTCCGTAGTCGAGTAGTTCACTTGGGCGAATTTAAAGTTCTACTTGCGTAATGAATGACGTAGGGCCTCTTATCTTTTCTGGCCTAGGACCACCCCAAGAGCATAATCAGAAGTGTCACACATAAGCTCAAAAGGAAGGCTCCAGTCGGGTGGCTGCATGATAGGTGCAGTGGTTAACGTGCCCTTAAGCTTGGTGAAAGCTTCCTGGCATTGCTCAGTTCACTCGTATAGAGCATCCTTTTGAAGAAGATTACATAAATGACGAGAGAGGAGACTAAAGTCCTTTATGAATCGCCTGTAAAATCCTTCGTGTTCTAAGAAGGATCGCACGTCTCTGATGTTCTTGGGTGGAGGTAGGTTAGAGATAAGATCGACTTTTTCCATATCTACCTCGATTCCCTTGGACGAGATGATATGCCCAAGGACAATTTCCTTCTGAACCATGAAATGACACTTCTCCCAATTAAGTACCAAGTTCTTTTCTTCACATCTTTTCAGCACACATTTAAGACTTTCCAAGCACTTGCTGAAAGATGGACCGTAAACAGAGAAATCGTCCATGAAGACCTCTAGATATTGCCCCACCATATCAGAAAAGATACTAAGCATACATCGCTGAAAGGTGGCAGGGGCATTACATAGTCCAAATGGCATCCTTCGGTAGGCAAAGGTGCTGTAGGGACATGTAAATGTGGTCTTTTCCTGGTCTTCAGGGGCTATCTCTATCTGGTTGTAGCCCGAATACCCGTCAAGGAAACTGTAATAGGAATGACCAGCTAACCTTTCCAGGATCTGATCAATGAATGGTAAAGGAAAGTGGTCTTTCCTCGTGACGGTATTCAACTTCTTGTAGTCAATGCACATTCTCCAACCAGTAGTGACTCTAGTTGGCACGAGTTCATTATTAGCATTGGCTACGATGGTGATTCCGGACTTCTTAGGGACCACTTGAGTTGGACTCACCCATTGACTATCAGATATAGGGTATATGATACCCACGTCCAATAGTTTAAGAATCTCGGCCTTAACCACGTCCTTCATGTTTGGATTTAGTCTACGTTGTGGTTGCCGAGTGGTTTTTGCATTATCCTCAAGATATATGCGGTGAGTACAAATCGAGGGATTGATTCCCTTGAGGTCCGCTATCGTCCATCCCAGGGCTCCTTTATGCTCAATGAGAGTAGATATGAGCATACTCTCCTGTTCTTTCTCCAGGTGGGCAGAGATCACCACCGGGTATGTCTCATCTTGACCTAAATAGGCATATTTCAAATCAGAGGGTAAAGGTTTTAGGTCAAGCTTCGGCGGCTTGAGGTTAGACGGTAGAGGCACTACATCGGTTTGTGGCAATTCTTCAAATTGTGGCCTCCACCGGTTAACTTCAAGTACCGGTGCAGTATCAAGCAAGGCACACGTCTCCCTAATCATGTCATCATCAAAATCATGGGAGTGGGCCAGACACGTCTCTAGAGAGTCAGAGGATAAGGTTAGAGGTGTCGTATCTTCCACTAAAGAGTCAATCATGTTAATGTCGTGGAAATCGTCATCCTCCTCTAAGTTTCTGCCGTTATTGAAAAAGATATTTGACTCCAATGTCATATTCCCAAAAGACATAGTCATGACACCATTCCTGCAATTGATAATTGCATTTGAAGTGGCAAGGAATGGGCGGCCAAGAATGACGGGGATCTGAGTGCTTATGTTATTGATGGGTTCGGTGTCCAGGATGATAAAATCTACAGGGTAGTAAAATCTATCAACTTGGACCAACACATCCTCAATTATCCCTCTTGGTACACGAACAGAGCGATCAGCAAGTTGTAGTGTGGTTAGGGTGGGTTTTAATTCACCCAAACCTAACTGTTTGTATACCGCGTAGGGAATCAGATTGACGCTCGCTCCTAAGTCAAGAAGTGCATGATCAATTCGATGGTCCCCGATTACACATGATATGGTTGGGCTACCGGGATCCTTGAATTTCTGTGGCACGTCTTGCTTTAGGATGACACTCACTTTCTCAGTCAAGAAGATCTTCTTTTGAATACTCTGCCGTCGTTTGGTCGTGCATAGGTCTTTCAGGAATTTGGCATATGAAGGTATCTGTTTCACTACATCAAGTAGAGGAATGTTGACTTTCACTTGTTTCAACACCTCTAGGATATCCTGAGAGTTAGAGAGAGGTTTTGGTGAAACTAACCGTTGGGGGAACGGAGCAACTGGCTTCTCTAGAAGTTCTGGTTCTAATTTTTATGGGGCATCACTAGATCCATCATTGTTATCCTCTTCTGGTTCTTGAGGCTTTTCGGGCCTAACCGGAAGAGTTTTATTAATGATCTTTCCACTCCTAAGAGTGGTGATGGATTTAGCGTGCCCCATCTGATTTGAAGAGCTGGGATCATAATCTCGTTCTGCGGTTTAGGATTGGGGAGAGGTTGTGCAGGAAGCATCCCCTTTTCTATAACCGTCATACGAGACTCTATCTTTTGCATAAAATCTGTAATTTTCCGTATTGCCTGAGCCAGCTCTTGTATGGAATTTTGAACCGATTCCTCTTGAGGTTTCACTTGATTTGAATTTTGATTGAAGAAACCTTGAGGAGTAGCCGTTTGTCCATTCCTCCAACTAAAGTTTGGATGATTTTTCTATCCAGAATTGTACGTATTGGAGTTAGGTCCAGTAAAAGGTTTTTGATAGTTGTTTACGGCATTAGCTTGTCCATTCAACACTCCTCGAAAGGCGGGTATTGTAGGACAATTTTCAGTTGTATGAATGTTGCAATCACAGATGCCGCAAACAATTTCATTCACCTTATCCTTCTTTCCTTCCATGGCCTCAACTTTCCTTATGAGCGTAGTCACTTTATACTTGAGATCATCCTCTTATTTCAAGAGATATAATCCACCTTTTTCCTTTAATTGAGTCAGCCTAGACGTGGTGTTCGACTTTGGGTAATAGTCCCATGATTGTGTTTTTTAGCAAGACTATCGAGGTAATCTCATACCTTGTCAATATTTTTATTAATGAACTCTCCATTACACATTGTCTACCATTTGGCGTATGGAAGATGTCAGTCCATCGTAGAAGAAATTTGTAATGCACCACGTTTCAAATCAGTGTTGTGGGCATGAACTGACCAAATCTTTGAATCTTTCCCAACATTGGAAGAATGTTTCATCTTCCTTTTGGGCAAAGTTTATGATTGCTTTTCTGAGGGTAATCGTTTTATGATGTGGGAAGAATTTTTTTATGAATTCCCTCCGCATGTCGTTCCATGTGCCAATGGATCTAAGACGCAGTGAATGTAACCACGTCTTAGCCTTCTCTTTTAAGGAAAAAGGAAAGAGTTTCAGCCTGATTGTATCCTCACATACATTAGGAAAATATAATGTAGCTATAATCTCATCGAACTCTTTCAAATGTAAATATGGATTTTCTGATTCAACTCCATGGAATTTGGGAAGGAGTTGGATAACTCTTGGCTTGATGTCCATTTGTCCTGTGTTTTCAGGGAAAATCATGCATGAGGGCGTACTCACTCCCGCCGGTTGTAGATAATCTCGTAAAGTATGAGGCGGGGGTGCCTGATGCACCTCGTTCTCATCTTGGGTATCCTCCACCCTGGGTGGAAGTAGAGGAGGTTGGTCTTCAGCCATAACTTCAATTAACTCAGGGGATTTCGAGTGGTGTCTAGTCCTGCGATGGATAGTCAACCCCTCAACCAATCCTCCTTTAGTCAAGAGACGTCGAGTGTTGTCACGGGCCCACTTCGGCATGAAACACTCGCAGCCCTCAATCAAATTCAAAGCCTAATCCTAAGAAAGGAAAAAAATCTAAAAAAAAGAGAGGGAGAGTTGGAAAGAAATTACCAAATTGAAGCCCCTAAGTTAAGGACCGCAAAAGAAAACAAACAAGTCGTTCTAAAGAGAATGTCTAGAATAAAAAAATCTTTAAAAAGTAAGATAGAAGTAAACTAGTTTCTAAAAGAAGAAAGTCCTACACTAAAAATTAAATTAAAAAGAGATATGAAAAATAGAAAGTAGAGAGAAAGAACTTACCGAATTAGAAATTTCTATCTTAAAAGCCTACACAATAGGAAAGTTAGTTTCTAACAAAAATTCTATGAGTAGAAATTTAGGAAACAAAATTAGATTCTAAAAGAGTTAGAATTAGAAAGTTACTAGAGAACAAAAATAGAAGGTTAATCTCTAAAAAGGGAAAGAAATAACCTAATTTCTAAAAATAAACTATTTCCTACAGAAGGGAGGATACTAGAATTAGAAAATTTCTAAAATTTAAACCCTAATTCTAAAAATAAAAAGAAAGAGAGAGAGATTAGGAAGGAATTACCAATTGAGAAACTTATGTCAAGATCCTATAAAACAGGAAACAAGTTAGTTTTGAACTCAAATAAAAATAAATAAAAAACTAAGGTTAGTAAAATCCTAATCTTAAACTAATCCTAAAACCAATTAATTTCAGAGAATCGTAACCGTCAGTCCCCGGCAACGGCGCCAAAAACTTGTTCACTCCCCAAGTATAGGGTTGTGATGTAGTAATAAACTCGGTAAGACCGAGGTCGAATCCCAAGGGACTGATACCTGTACGTTATCTGAAACCAAGTAGAACTAGAACTAGACTAAGATGTGATCTAAACCAAATAGAATTTAAGGAATAATTGTGGAATAATTATCTAATAACTTAAGGAATTCAAAGGAAGGAAACTAGGGATTCAGAGGATCCACTTGTAGGGATCAGGGAGATCTTTATGCCTGCATCAAGAATTATGGAATTTAAACTGAACTTACTTGATCTAGTTTTCAAGAGATGAAAGGTATATGAATTAGAATGGATTCCATCATCTAACCATGCCCAGGAGACAAAACAAACAACAGGATTAAACTAATTACCAACCAATCAACAGTGCATGAAAGTCAAGAAGGGTATCATCATCCAACCATGCCCAGGAGACGATGGTGAACAATAGGGCCTCCTGACGTCATAAACATCAAAAGGAAAAAAAAGAAATATTCGAAGCCATTGTAGACCCATTGTAATTTCAGTCACAACAGACCATTAAAGACTAAAAACAGTCCTTTCATAATCATCAAAGAACAAATTCAGTTCATGCATTCACATTAAAAGCATAGAGTAGTCTCCCATCTCGCTACAGCTTCACCTCTTAGCCCTAGCTAAGAGGATTAGCCTAGCATGATCATGCTAGAACCAAAGAAAAAAAACATCAAAGGAAAGAAATAAATAAAAGGAAAAGAAGAAGGAAACAAAAACCCACGACTGCCTTTTTCTCTCTCTCCCTTGCAATCGTCCAAGCGGAGCACAATCTCTCTCTCTCTCTCTCTCTCTCTCTCTCTCCCCTTTATCATAGTGGTGAGGTCAGCTGCAACTGCATAAGGGTTACTGGAGTCCTGGTGAAAATCGGATGTCGTGCGAAGCTTTTACGCAGACAGGCCATGCACACAACACCTTTCGCAGCGAAAGGCAATGCCAAAGACTCCTTTTCCCTGCTTTCTTTTCAAAGGATTTCCAAAGAATTAACATTCCTTGGGACGGTTTTCGATGGCCTACACGATGAACGGATCAGATCTTTTCATCGGCCAGTCCTGGTGGCCCACCTGGGTCGACAGATCCAGCCGCAGAATAGAGCTTACGCTGTGCTGATGGTGGGGTCCACAATCCGTTTCAAATGAGAAATCCAAGCCGTCCATCGGATTTCTCTCGGAATTTCGGTCGGGAAAGAATGGTTTTTGCCGTCCGTTGGTGTGGCCCATGTGATCAATCTTAAGCCGTTCAACTTGCGTTGAAATGGTTGAGACGTCATTGTCGCTGGTATTTTGAAACTCTTCCACCTAGGCCTTGGTAATATGGACCGTATAATTCTAATGGACGGTCTGGATCAAATCATCGCATCACGGTGGTGGGCCACAACAATCATGCGCAACCTTTGTTCACAGGTAGAAAATATGGCAGTTGTCGTTTATAAAATAAGCTCGGTCAGCGCACATTTTGACTGCGTTATTGGTATGGTGTAACGCAAGTGAACGTGCTCTATGTGCACGCCAATCACATAAAGTGGGTCCCTTGATGTTTCTATAAAATCCACACCGACCATCTGCTTATCCATCTCATTTTAAGTGTTGAACCCAAACTTGACGCAGATCCAAACATCAGGTGGGCCTTAAATTGTTGATGTGTGGGCTGATATGTCCGTTGGGCCACTTCTACAATGATCCGATGGCTGAAATTTGATATGTACGGTTAATTTATGGTCCTCAGGCCATGTATGGAGTTTCGAGCTGAACGAATGGTGGAAACCCTGTGATCTTGCATTCTGGATGATTTTCGGGCCACTTGAGCTTCAGTTTCTCGATTTTCTTGGATCTCTGGCGTGCAAATCTGTCGATCTTGGTCTCGTGGGATACAGTACCTGGTATGATCAAGATCAGGTTGTTCTAAGTGCCCTGGTTGCTTCCTTATTCGAGAATATCCTAGCACAAATGGTCGGCCTCACAACTTCAAGAGAAGTCTGGGTCACCCTTAAGAGAATGTTCGCCTCTCACTCTTCCGCCCGCTCGTGCCATACAGACTTGACAATTTTTGGCCTCCACCAAGAAAGGTAACTTGTCAATTTCCGATTACTTTCAAAAAATGAAATCATTCTCGGACAACTTGGTTGCCATCGGACAATTCCTTCAAAACCATGAATTTACAGCTTACCTTCTAGGTGGTCTCGATACTTCTTATGATGCTATTGTCACGTCCATTTCCACTCAAATTGACAAAATGACTTCAGAAGATATGTTTAACCATCTTCTTGCGTTTGAGTTACGCCTTGAGCAGCAACAAACTGCCATTGACACCTCTGTTGGCTCGATGAACGTGGCCACATGGAATGACTCCAGGTCGCGCGGTGGAAAACATCCACGACAGCAACGCTCTTCTCAGAACCAGCCCTATGGTTCCAACTCCATCAATAGAGGAAGGGGACGTGGAAATAGAGGAAGAGGTGGTCCGCCTCAAAACTACTCGTCCAACCTGAGACCACAATGCCAAGTCTATGAAAGAAATGGCCACACAGCTATCCAATGTTATTACAGGTTCGATCATGCCTACCAAGGCACTCTTCCTAATATGGTGGCTTATGTGGCATCTCCCTCACTACAACATGATACCAACTGGTATTCGGATACTGGCTCGACAAACCCTCTCACCAACGACTTCCGCAACTTGACTGTGCAATCAGAACCTTATCTTAGCTACGGCCAGATTCATGTTGGCGATGGGGTAGGTTTACCTATAAAAAATATTGGTTTCACTACCCTTTCAACCCCAACAAATTCCTTTCTTTTAAATAAGTTGCTGCGTGTGCCTCAGATTAAGAAGAATTTGATTTCTGTGAGCCAGTTTATGAGTGATAATAATGTTTATTTTGAATTTCACTCTTCTTCCTTTTTGGTGAAGGACAAGGCAACGAGGAGAGTTCTTTTGCGCGGCAAACCTAAAGTCAGCCTCTACCTTTTTCCGACCTCCATATCACCAACTAACCATCCTCAAACATACCTATCTCAATGGGCGCCTCTTGATGTCTAGCACTGTCGGATGGGACATCCTTCCTATCAAACTGTCCGCCATCTTATTTCCAAGTTCTCTTTACCTATTTCGTCTAATAAAATTTCGGGTGTGTGTACGGCTTGTCAACAAGGAAAGAGCCATCGCCTTCCTTTTTCTAGTTCTCAATCAATTTCTAATCATCCTCTTGAATTAATTTTCTCAGATGTTTGGGGTCCTTCTCCTATTATGTCAACCAATGGAAATAAATACTATGTTTCGTTTGTTGATCATTTTAGCAAATTTACATGGTTATTTCTAATCTCGAGCAAATTTAGTGTCATGCAAATTTTTTGCTCATTTCAAAAACTTGTTGAACGCCAATTTAATTGTAAGATTAAATATGTGCAAACTGATTGGGGTGGAGAGTATCACTCTCTTCACACCTATTTTGCAAATATTGGCATTTAACACCAAATCACATGCCCCCATACGTCCCAACAAAATGGGTCCGTTGAACGGAAACACCGTCACATTGTTGAAACGGGCCTATCACTCTTATCCCATGGTCGTGTTCCTCACACCTATTAGGATGATGCTTTTCTCATGGCCACATATCTCATTAATCGACTTCCCTCCACCCCTCTTGGCATTTCACCATTTGAAAAACTTTACAAACATGCTTCAGATTTTTCATCACTAAAAATATTTGGGTGTGCTTGTTTTCCTTTTCTTCACCCGTTCAATCGCCACAAACTTGACTTCAGATCAAAACGCTGCGTCTTCATTGGCTATAACAACTCACACCGTGGGTTCAAGTGCCTTGATACTTCCACTGGCAATGTATTTGTTTCCTGGCATGTGATCTTCGATGAAGGGTCATTCCCTTTTGCAAGCCCAGATGCAAACCCAGCTCGGCCTTAATCTAGCTCACATACAACTCTCCCGTTTTCTCTCTTAAGAAATGACATAACCAAAGCTCACCTCTACCGCTGTCACCATAAAACGTCCTGTCCCATGCCACAAACTCATTTACCCTAACTACACCATTTCCTAATACTCACCCAGTATCTTCATCTTCCTCGTTACTTCCTTCTCCTTCTTCAAATATTTCACCACCTGAAATAATTTCATCTACTCCACCCAACGACTCTGCTTTCACTACACAACCAACCCAACCACCAACTGCTACTGAAGAACTCCCTGAGCACCGTCCTCATCAAATGGTAACATGATCATAGAACAATATCGTGAAACCAAAGAAGATCACGGATGGAACCGTTCGGTATCCACTGCCACAAACATTTCTTGTTTCAGGTAAAGTTCCAGAATCGCCGACTTGTTATACAGAAGCTTCCAAGCACAGTGAATGGCGTGCAGCCATGGATGAAGAATTCACTACGCTAATGAGGAATGGAACGTGGTCCTTAGTTCCTGCCAAACCTGGTCTTAATGTCGTCGGGTCCATGTGAATTTTCAAATCCAAGCGCAAGTCCGATGGTTCTCTTGAACAGAGAAAGGCGAGATTGGTGGCTAAAGGCTATCACCAATTACAAGGAATTGACTTCGATGGCATGTTCAGCCCCTGGTAAAGCCCACCACCATTCGGATCATGCTAAGTTATGCTGTCTGAAACCAGTGGTTGATCCATCAAATTGATATAAAAAACGTATTCCTTCATGGCAACTTGATTGATGAGGTTTACATGCAACAACCTCTTGGCTATGTGCATCCTAGCTTCCTAAATCATATTTGTCAACTACATAAGGCCTTATACGGACTGAAACAGGCTCCATGAGCCTGGTACCATTGACTACAAGAGCATCTATTCTCTCTCGGCTTTGTGAACTCATGCTCCAATACATCTCTTTTCATTTGCAGACAGGGGTAAACTTCATTATTTCTTTTTGTATATGTCGACGATATACTGATCACTGGGTCGAGTACACTGGCCATCTCACAACTGATCACAAACCTGAGTCTAGAATTTTTCGTAAAAGGCCTCGGGTACCTAAAATATTTTCTGGGCGTTGAAGCACATCAAATAGCCGAAGGTCTTCTCCTTTCGCAAAGCCAGTACATCTATAATATTCTTCAACGGACAAAAATGTTGGATGCCAAACCTGTTTCTTCTCCAATGTCCTCTTCTTAGAAATTATCATTGTTGTCGGGTGCCACTTATTCAGATCCTTCAAATTACCGCAGTGTAGTGGGGGCATTACAATATCCGTCACTGACTCGGCCAGATATCTCTTTTGTAGTTAATAAGGTCTGCCAATTTATGCACAAACCCACCGAAGAACACTGGACAATAGTTAAAAGGATCCTTCGGTATCTAAAGTTTTCAATCAATTTTGGACTTCTTATTCGGCCAAGCACGTCCACCTAGCTATCTATCTACTCCGATGCCGACTAAGCGGGTTGCCCGGATGATCGAAAATCCACCTCGGGTTTCTGCATTTATTTTGGTGCCAAGTTAGTCTCATGGAGCTCTAAGAAACAACCAACTGTGGCATGTTCAAGCACTAAAGCCGAGTATCATGTGGTTGCTCATGCCACAACCAAGTCACTTTGGATATAATCCTTGATGTGTGAAATTGGTATTGTTTTAGTCCAACGTCCAATCCTATGGTATGACAACATCGGCGCTACATATCTCACGACAAATCCGGTGTTCCATGCGCAAACTAAACATATAGAGATTGACTACCATTTTGTCCGAGAAAAAGTTCAACAAAAAACTCTGGAAGTTTGCTTCATCTCCAGTAAATATTAGCTCATTGATGGTCTCACTAAACCGATTGTGTCAGCAAGATTTGCCTCCTACGAGACAAGCTCAACGTGAATTCATCCCCACTGAACTTGAAGGGGCATATTACGGAAATAATCAATGCAGAAGATCACAGCAAATCAAGTGTAACTGCACCTTGATTCACAGCCACAAAATTATTTACTTTTCATGTATATCTCATTAATACATTTCCTTTTTTATAGTTTCCTGTAAATTCGATTCCATAGACATTAGACAGCTTTAAACAGATCCTCAACAATTGTATAGTTACTGATATAAATATACATAATCTCTCGCTGCATTCTACACAAGAGTTTCCAGCATTCTTGTTTATCTTTTAAGCAGTGTCAGACTGATACTTGTTCCTCCATAGAGATGTCTGTTTTAAAGAGGAGAGAGATTGGTGTTTTGAAAATGGTGGTCACTCTATTATATTTTCAAATGTCTATCATTCGTCAGATGCATTATTGTGTATCTACCATGATTTCATTTCTTGAAACAAGAAGCACATGGTGACTTCCTAGGGAAGTGACACAGAGAAGGATGTGATGAGTTCAAGCACTGTCTTCCTCAAGGATAACTACCCTAAATCCATGGAGTTTCTCTAGACTACTCACAGACATTTCTCGAATCCACGAGGACAAAAATATAAATAAATTCAAATAAAATCGGAAATAAATTGATTGATGATTAGACATGAGTTTACAATCCCTTAAATAGTGATATCAAACCTAGGAAGAAGTTTCAGAATCAAACTATAACTTAAACTCCCTAAAATCATGACTTATTATAAATAGTAAGCTTATTATTTATAAATGGTCATGATTTCTACTAGACTTCATGGTTTTCCCCTAAATTTTCTAAGCCCTTTTTTATGTTGGGCATGACTCCTAGAACTCAATGGATCAAAAGTTATGATCGAACTAAAACTTATTATAAATAGTAAAAACGGAAATAAAATGGATTTTCAACTGTCAATCTGATGGAATCTCACAAATATGCCATGGCAACCCGGCGTAGCCAGGTTGGTTGGCTAAAGTAGCTTCTCCTGCCCCAAAATCATATATGGTACATTGAATAACTTATTCTGATTTGCAAGATATGATTGTTTTAAGGTTCTGACGGTTCAGATCATGGGATAAAGTGACGGCACTTTGATTTCTATGGTTTGATCAACTACAGTCACATCATTTTCTTATCAAATTATTGCACAGGGAAACATAAGCTCCTTTTTATCTATCTGTTTGTTTGGCTTTATGCTATTAATTTGAGTTTTTTTCGACTGGATACCTCACTTTTAAGCCATTGTCCTTTCTCTGCCCCTCCAAACTTACTTTACCAAACTATTACCTTTCTGTACAGGTGCATTTTTACCGGACCAAAATGCCCATGCTTTATTAGAAATGCAATTTTTGAAAGCTGCTATTCCCTATTGTTACGGATTATAATCGCAGCCATTGGAAAACATGAAATTCAATGCAACAAACATGAAATTCACCGAGTCAAACCTATAGCTACGGATTATATCCGTAGTAATTAGTAGGCAAACATGAAAGAAAAATAACCTTGAGGGAAATTCAACGAGCCTCGTCGAATTTCATTTTTGTTTACCAATTGCTACGGTTATATTCGTAGAAATAAGTTGTCTCGGTGAATTTCATGCTTGCCTCGGTGAATTTCATGCTTTCCAATGGCTATGGTTATAATCCATAACTATAGGGAATAATGGCTTTCAGATACTGCGTTTATGATAAAGCAAGGGCATTTGGGTCTGATAAAAATGCGCCTATATAGAAGGGTCATAGTTTGGTAAAGTAAGTTTGGAGGGGCAGAGTAAGATCGGTGGCTTAAAAGTGAGGCATATAGTCGGAAAAAGCTTTATTAATTTTATGGGGGCTGCTTCGGTGGATCCCTGACTGTGGGGCCCATCATGATGTATGTGAGTTACATCCCCACTATCCATCTATTTTGAAACCTCATTTTAGATTGTGATCCCAAAAATGAATTACGTCCAAATCTCAAATGGACCACACCAAAGGAAACAATGGTTATGGAACATTAAAAACTACTTGTGGGCCACAAAAGTTTTGGATCAAGCTGATGTTTATTTGGTTCCCTAATCTAGGTCTTTGTGGCCTTATCGACAGATTGGATGGCAAGTAAGCATTCCGTGGCCCCCAAGAAGTTTTTAACGGTGGGTATTCAATCACCACTATTGGTGGTGTGGTCTACCCAGTATGTGGATCTGTTTCATTTAAGGGTCTCAATGGACCAGGTCAAGCTCTAACTAGGATTGGCGAGCATCGTTCAACATAGGCCTGGGCCAATGATGAGCGCAAAAGTTCAGCCCAAGCCCAAGCTAAAATATTTATGCTGGGCCCGGGTCTGAGGCTTGGTTCGATTAAAGCATAGAGAGAGAGAGAGATTGGGCGGTGTGGATTGAAGCGGTAATATGGGGCAGATTGATGGATCGTTGTACACAGTTCAAACCGGAGCTGATTGAGAAGTGGGCCTAAAATTTTAAGCCTGAGCCCAGACCTCAGGCTTTATACTCCATCCCAAGCCCGGACTCAAGCGAGCCAGACCCAAAAGCCCAAATGGTCAGCTTGATCCATAAACAGCCCTAGACTCATTGGTAGCAAGTGTGGGTCAGTACGTGGGAACAACACGTGTGTCTGACACATGTGACTGTGGGAATAAAATACCCACGTTCTCATCACTAGAGGTGGGCACAGGACAACCCGATCCGGCTAACTTGACTCGTCCGACTCGGTTCGATCCGACTTGACTCGAACCAAATGGGCGAGTCGGTCTGAACTGAGTAAGCTTCGCCCAATTAGAACTCAAACCGAGTCGAATTCGAGTTACCCAGAAACTCAATCCGACTCGACCCGAAACTCAATCCGATTAGACTTGACTCAATCCGAAACCCGACTCGACCCAACTCTCTAACCCTTCCCTGACCCGATCCCAACCTCTCTCCCTCTCCCTCCCTCATCCTTCTCCTCTTCCAAGCCCCGCAACCACCCACTACCATCACCCTCCTCCTCCTCCTCCTCCTCCTCCTCTCTCTTCTCTCCACTCCCTCCCTTCGTCATCTCTCAATCCAACTTGGTGCCAACTCGACCCGACTCGGTACTTCTGATCGGATCGGACTTGGTCCGGATCAGTCCAGGCCAAACCGAACTCGGATTGAGTTAGGCATGCTGGACTTGGTATTGAGTCGGATCGAGTTCGGGTCAGGCCTATTTCAAAACCGGATCGAGTTGAGTCAGCCCCAACTCGGTCTGACTCGACTCGATGCCCAACTCTACTCATCACTCTAGGAAATGGGCTGTGATTGGGTCAGGCTGCCTGGCCCACCCCTTTGATTGAGAGAGGTGAAAGTAGGAGAATGAGATCTCCTGATTTGGTCTGGTCAAAAATTTTATTGACTTACTGAATCAAGTGAGGTGTCGACAACGAGATTACAACTCAAAGTTTCAAAGATCTCGGCCATTCGTCAGATAGCGTACACTTCAAACATGATATGTAGCAAAAATCAAAGTAACACACTTATCACATGAGCCACAATGTACATTGAATCTGGATTATTGTACTTTTTTCTGACGGTCCAGTTTTCTTATACAAGCCTTTTTTTTTTTACTTTACACACGCACACACACCCCCACACACACTCACGCCGTAGTGGGCTTTCACCACCTATGGATACTCGAACCCTTGACCGGGTGTTGAAACTCGTGAGAGTCTACCACCCGAGCAAGAGCAAGGATCCAGTTTTCTTATACAAGCCTAATTTGCTTGATCAACCGACCAATATTATATTTGGTCCACAACAGATTCTTAAAGCACCATGACTAATGCATGGTTGGGATCTCTAACACGTGCGCTATCTTCTATTGTTGACAAACGTCCCATTCTCAGGTAAATCAGGCCCATGAGTAACATTAATTAATTAAAAAGAAGCTGTCCCTGGTTCGATGGGAAAAAATGGGAAGGGAGAAATGGTATTTGATACCTTGAGCACAGCATTATTTTACAATTACTGCTACGAGTCTTTAATTTAATAGGCCTACCGTGAAAATTATATATCCAAAAAAATCATACTGAAATAATCATCATGTGGGCCACCATGTGAATTTAGAAGTGTATGAATCATTGTTAATTATTTTCTGAAGTGGGGCCTACCATGATGTGTGTGTGTCACCCAACCTATGCAATTAGGTGATTCCCACTGTGATGATGAGATGCAAAATCAGGCTTATAAAAATAATTATGTGGACAACTATAATTTTTTTTTTTTTTTTTGTTTTTTAATGTGAACCATGCGGTATAAGAAACTTCAAATTCATGTAGTACTCCACGTAATGGTTGGATATGCTTGAGTTTTGGGGCATCCGGCTTTCATGATAGGCATACCATGATGGACGGTTGGATGTCATACACAGGACTTGTGGGCCCAAGCACAACACTGTAAAAAACAAATTCACAGAGGAAGCAACCTTCCTACTCTACTTATGTATTTACACACGCGCCCACACCCCCACACACTCACACACCCACCCCCACCACATGGGGAAGTCTCTTTATACTTTGAAAGCCTCTTAAGCTTGATGCTCAATAATCCAGTCACCAAACATGTGCCTTACATTAATTCAATGTAAACTGTTTAAACCGTACATGGGATATACTGATGTTAAATAACAGTCCAAAAATTAGATTGGTTAATCAATCCTAACCTTCTATTCATGAACGCTTGTTTGTGGAAGTAGGCCATCAGATATTTTTCATTTTAAACCATCCAATAAATGTCTACTAATCTGACAACCAAATAATAATAAAAAAGTAATATTTGGTTCATGATTCATCTAAATCCGAATTTATAATTTGGACAGTGTAATTTAATTTAATTACATACCACACATACAATATGACTTGATATATGCGTTCTGAGTCCGCGCAGCCAATCTGATCTTTGGACTATGACTCGGAAACAGTGCGTTCGACAATTTTGTCATTTAAATCTGATTTAATATATGTCACTTGCATACATTTTAAGTGCCTGTGTGTCAAGCATAATACTCTATCAGAGTATAAAATACATTCCTTTGTTCTTTGGCCTGTACGTGAATTAATCAAATGATAGGCTATACGTATAAATGTATTATACAAGTATGATATAACTAGCTACATTGTTACTTACTGACCCTTGATACTCGATGTGAGCTTATATGCGGCTGGTACCGATAAAGAACCATACAAATAAGATTGATCAACCGTAGAAAACCAATGAATCCAATCGATCACTTAAACATCGAGTTTAGTCCCATGGTTTGTTCACATATGGCCAAAATTTAACCGACCTACCACTGACTAATCAAACAACCGTAACTAAATTAAAGATCTACCCAAATGCAAGCTAGATATGGGTCGGACCTTAATTAATAAACCAAATCAACCCAGTTACTCTTTTAGCCTAAAACTGACGGTTTAGAGTGATCATGACCGAATCACCATTTTCGCTAATTTCGAATAGGCCACATTGTGAATTAGTTAATTCATACCCTAACAACTGCGCCCAAGAAATCTCCCTACCCAATTTATTCCACAAATGCCCCGATTACCTAAACAAGCTCTATATCGCTCGTTAGTGGGCCACTAGTTCTGAAATTATAGAGTAATGTCCATCTCACTGGGCGTGTGGCCCATTATGGATGATGGACTCAAACGATGCCTTGAAATGGATGGTTTATACCGTCAAGCCGGCACTTTTGAGACGCGACTCTCCAAGTAATAGCCTAAGATCTGAATTTTTAAAAAGCAATTAGCCTCGCCACTTTGGACAATAAATTATGACATTCCGACCGTTAGATTTCACCCAAACTTGCACCATTGGTCGAAGATATTTCTCTGCCCTCATTCACTAAATATAACCCTTGATCGAAGGACGGTGACCGTTGATCACCCTTGTGATCAACTTTCACGTCCATTTGCCACCAAAATTTGGATAGCCCCTCATCAGACTATGGGACACCCATCCCATGGCACAGATGGGCCAGGGAACCACCAGGGCAGCCCCAAAAACGGTAAGTGTACCCCAAAGGGTCACTTGTGGTAGGAATTGCCACCCCAGGGCTAGTTGGGCAAAAACCCAGGCTATATAAGCCTTTAACTCTCTCTCCCTCACTCCCACAACTTGCAAGAGAGAGAGAGAGAGAGAGAGAGAGAGAGAGAGAGAGAGAGAGAGGGAGCTGAGAATTGAGTAATCCCCCTCTCCTACCACCACCATTCACCAAAAACCGGGTCCCTATCGCCGTAGAGGTGGAGTATCGTTGATCAGAAGGTAACCACTCGAACTATCCTCAAATTTTTTTAGGATAAGCCACTTGCATGTGTCCTGACATGCCAATTCCTCTGGCATAGGGCTTCGACATATCAATTCACGGACCCGATGCTGCTAGAGCAACTCCAAGAACCTTCAACCGACCATAGGTGTGGACCATTACCCCTAGGTGGTCTATTATCATGCCTAGAACGAATTTTAGTGATTATGTTTGATAAATTGCCTTGCATGTTGCTTCCATGGAGTGGAATGGTTGAATTCGAAATTGTGCATGTAAATTTTCCAAATTGGGAAAGAAATTCTGGTTTTAACTTCCCTGATACATGCATTGCTTGATTTGTTTGATAAGTGTGAAATTACAAGTATGATGTTCCCAAAATTACTGATTTTACAAGGTGAATCCAGTTGCATGTCCCTTATATGTGTGGATTAAGTTAATTAGCTGTCTGTATTGTTGATTTGTTGACTAAATGTGGAATTCTTGGTTATGATATCCCCAATTTTACAAAGTTAGCAAGATAAATTCGGACGCATGTCTCTCACATGTATGGAGTGGGTGAATTGACTACCCACATTTCTCCAAGTATGTTTAAATTCTTCCTATATTCGGCTATAGTGCTCATTCCCTTTCATGTTCTCTTGAAACCTAGACCCAATGTACATGTCCATCAGGAAATACCCTGAATTCTTATAAAACAGTAACTTGTGTACTGATAGTGAATGTGGTTTATCATTATACATACTCAATCCTCTCACAACTACGAGTAGATTGACTTCTACTTTATTATATTGCACCTATGCACTATTCTCTCTTTAGATTGGCTAATAATTCGGAACCCTCTTGGGCAGCCCTTCTGTTAGGCTCGCCCACAGGTTAATTTGTCCCGAATAGTCAAACTGCGTGTTGTCGGCTGTAGTTGGACTATGCGAGATATTGCTCTCAAGCCGTACAGCTCGTAGTTCGTCACGTGGGGATAAATTGGCCAACTAGTTGGCCATCCATGTACGTCAACCATGTTTGTACATGCCTGCTTGAAACTGAGGCACCCTGTGTCCGTTTGCGCCCACTGATAAACCGTTAGTTGCGGCCTATAAGTCTCAAGAGCTTGACATGGTGGTATAGGACATTATGCCTGAGCTGTCGGCCTATGCTGGGGTGACGAGCCTTCCCATAGTGACCGCAAGAAAAGACCCCTGCTCAAACCACCTTCGTATGATTTTAATATTGGGAATGATGGCCCTAAATGGGCCAAGGATCGTGAGAGCCATACGGCCACGACCACCAGGGCTGCGCAATCGGGATAGGGTATTAATCTGACAGGGTGTTTCAGTTTCCCCAAATTACTCAATGAATGGACGTAATTAATTAACTTGGCTAACATCATACATTACATTGCATTAGCTAGCATTGACAATTCAGCAGTCGAGGTCGCATTGAGGGAGTTTTGGGCATTACGATCGTTAGATGTTGTCGCTCGAAGGAGTGTTGGAGGAAAGGCATGCATTATGTCATTGAAACATGCATTTGCATTAACAAGAGTAATTAGGTTTCCTCGAATGTATGCTTTTCACTAAATTTATTCCTACATATGATAACATGTGTAATTTATTGTTAATGGTACCACTGAGTTAGCTACTCACTCATACTCTGGGACGGTGTTTTAAAATACTAACCAGAGCCTATCTTAGACGTAGGGATTATGGAGCTGGACGGGCTTAATGGAGCAAGCATGGATGATGAGGAGAAGCTGTCTTACTTTCAGATCTTCGGTGGATCCTCGTAGTCCACTATAGGGATGGCCGCAGGGCATAAGACAAGGATCTAGATATTTTAGGGATGATATATTTTATGAGACTAGTCCCTCCTGTTATTCACATTGTCTTTATGTTTGGATATGATTTTATATATATATATATATATTAGATGCACTTGATTTCATTATGTTGGTCTTGATTTATGTTACATGGCTTGCTATACTCCCCCACTACTTATGAAATAAATAGAATACTTCAAATTTCGAAGCCCAATAGGGCATACGTGACACTCGGGAATTCAAGAGCCGAGTACCTACTTAGCCCCTGAAATCCGAGGCATTACAGGTGGTATCAGAGCATGGTTCAGGGTTAAGTTGGGCCATGGGTAGTGTGTCTATCACAATGCCATTTTTGACTTAAGAGGGAGCAATCGAACCTAGCGACATTGTAGGATCCTAGGACTAAGCTCTCCGACTAATTTGAACGCCAGGTCTTAGCTTATGGTTTAGGCTTAGAAGGAATTTTAGCCATAAGGGATAATCTAAATCAAGTCTCTTGGGAATATAAAAGTTAGAAGTAATGCTGCCCAATATAGAGGAGTCAAGTAACTTAAGTGGATCGTGTTGCCCCAATGCATGTATAGCAGGTTCGATAGTCCATCCCTGTGTAGGAAATACTCCAGTTTCGGTTTGAGCAGGCCAAGTCGCCTCTGCCTTGAGCCTGAGGGACTTCTGGCCTACTTGGACCACCAAATGAATAGCCCCTTGAATCAAAAAATGGCTGCCGTCAACTTCAAGTCAACCCTCTTGACGCGTATAGGACGCGTTTTGCTCTCCCGATTGTCGGCGAGTCGAATCATCGCAACAAAAGGGGGCCACCCCTACCCCCTGACCAAAAAATAATCAAAATGATGGCAGGCCTCCGCCGTTTGGGGCGGGCCACCGCCAAACATCACAGGGAGTGGCGAGGCCACCGCTAACCCCTCCAGAAGATGGCGGGGCCGCCGCCAATCCCATCAGCGGGAGGCAGGGCCACCACCGATGCCAAGCTCGGGTGCGCCCTCCCACATGTGGGGACCCCATCTCTTTCCCTCCTAACCATTAGAAGCCCTAGGGACCCCATTCTAAGCTCATTCTAACCCTATTCCCTCTCTGCGTTCACCCCATTCTAACTCCAAACCCTCAAAAAAAGAATTTTCTTAAACTCCTCTTTCTCAAAACCCACAAACCCTCTCTTCCAAATCCAAATCCATTTTTTTTCATAAGAAGCCCCCTCTCCAACCTAGTTTTTTAAATCTCATTCCCTCCCAGACCCATTAACCTTTAGGATCTCCCCTTCCGACTCATCTCCTTAAAAAAATCTCACCTTCCACCACTTTATTCTTCTAATTTCTCTAAGTACTTTTCATATTAGACACAACTCCTAAATCTCGAAGGATGAAGAGCTATAATTAAACTAAAATTTACTATAAATAGTAAAAATGTAAATAAAATAAATTTTAGACCATTAACCTGATGGAATCTCATAAAATAACCTAGTTTTTTGGATAAAGTGGGTCCTCCTACCCCAAAATCATATATGGCACGTCGAATAACTCATTCTGGTTTGTGAGATACACCAATTTCCAACAAAGAGTAGCGGAGCCACCGCTAGATACTACAGCGGGTGGCGGGGTCACCTCCGACCACCACAGGGGGTGGCGGAGCCACTGCCAGATCGGCGGGCCATCGTCAGATTTTTCAGAAAAATTCAGATTTTAGGTGAATTTAAAAAATTCATATCTCCTTCAATATAACTCCGATTTAAGTGATTCAAAAGCCAAATTAAAGCTTAATAATATATTTTTATATAAAAATAAAAATAAATAAAAATTAAAATTAAAATATATTTAATTTTAGGATATTTTGATAACTGTCCAAAAATCATTAGTCTTGGACAGTTGTTACTTCTTGAATTTTAATAATTTTTCTACAACTCCAAATGAATTGAAATTTTGTGGGATGACTTTAAACTTAATGGTAAACCACCATAAAAATTTTAAAAATATTTTACTAACTAAAAATATAGAAAATATTACAAGGAATAAAGATATTATGGAATCATATAAAAATTGTTAGTTTCAGACAACTGTCACTTGTAGAATTTTAATAATTTTTCTATAACTCAAAATGAGATGAAATTTTATTATATGAGAGAAAAATTACTGATAACTTACTATAAAAATTTATAAAATAATTTAGTTAGTTTAAATATGAAAAACATTACAAGTAGTAGAGGTATTTTAGAAACAAATAGAAAATCATTGATATTGGATGACTAGTACTTCTAGAATTTTTATAATTTTTATGAAGCTTGAAATAGAATGAAATTTCGTAGGATAAAATTTAACTTAATAATGAATTAGTATATATATATATAAATAATTATAATAATTATAAAAAAATATTTTAGTAGCTAACAATAATAAGGATGTTACAAACAATAGACATGTGAAATCAAAAGTTTATGTAACCTCGAGTTGCCGATAAACCAAGTGTATCAATTTCATATTAGAGTTTTAGCATTCGGTGTATTTTTTGGGATTGCTTCTAATCATGTTAGAAATTGTCTTGTATGATTAAATTATATTATTTTTAGTATATTTTTCTATTATGGCTGAACAACGACTCTTGAATAGGGTTGAGTTTGATTGTTTAATACTTTGTAAGTTCGTATTCAAGGCGGACTTCACTAAAATATTATGAGTTTCTTATTCTCTTATGAATTCAAGGTTCATACCACGTTGAGGAGATGTCCTTCCTCGTTCCTTTTCCGCGGCCTTCCTTACATCATTAGCACTCCAAACCTCTGAAATATCTTAGAACTCTCGATCCTTCCTTCCCTCTCTAAGTTAACGAAACCGAAGCACGGTTTGCTTATAACTCACTAGCCATAAGATCAAAACAGTAACATCGAGAGAAAACCATAGGGTCCTGGAAACCTTTCAAGGATAATCGTTTGACCATAGGCGTAGTGAAAGATTTATTAATTACTAATTTAGACAAGAATTAAAATGAGAACTCTCCTTGACCAAGACCCGGATGATAACCTTCTAAATATAATGCTTAAACTTTTCGATGAATTATGATATTTATTGAGAGTCAAATATTGCATATTAGACCCCAGTTATTACTTGGTTTTACGTTCATGATAATGCCTAACGTCATATTTTAATCGTGTTTTTATTACAAGGTGAATTTAAGAGTTGAGACTGAAAAAGGGTACTAAAAGCATGAATTTAATGCTCAAGAATCACCAAAGCAAGGGACGGATATTAGGGGACCAAGATTGAAGAATTTACATGCCGAAAATCCGAGAAAATTAAGCAATTGAAGTCCAAGGGGCCTGAATGCAAGATCGCAGAGCTCCCACCATCCGTTTGGCTTGAAACTTTATATTTGACATGAGGACCCTAAATTAACCATACACGTCAAATTTCAGCCATTGGATCCTTGTGAAAGTGGCCCAACGGACAGATCATCACACAAAACACTGATCTGGGCCCACCTGATATCTGGATATGCTTTAATTTTGGTCTTAACCCCTTAAATGAGGTGGCAAAATAGATGGACGGAGTAATTTCTCACACGCATCACAGTGGACCCTACATGAAGAACTGATTTAAATGATTTTAAACTCGCAAGTATACGAATCAGATGTAGATATGGTACGTATTATGAGATCGTTCCCACGAGGACTGATTGTCACAATTCAAAATTAAAGACTCTTCTTAACTAATCCAACAAATATTTAAGATAGTAATTGAGTAAACTAAATAAAAATCAATGGAAAAATAACCAAGAATAATGAGGAAAGTTCAATCAAAGAGAAGACTAGGACTTTCGAATCCACTCCTAATTATCATAAACCTTGTTTTACCTGTTGATTCTCCCTAATTCAGATTGATATCAAAAATAAATAAAGCGCACTCTATGTCCTTGGTCGGGCACACAGAATGTATAATTCCTTAAAGTATATGGATCACATCTTTCCATCCATGGTCAGGCATGGAGAGATGTAGATTCCTGTTTCTTCCTCTATAGGAACCTGTTCATGGTCAGACACAAGCGCCTAGAATAATATTCCAAACAATATCCATAACTAGACTTGGGTTAAGATCGTAGAATGGAGAAGCACAAAACTTTCAATTAAGCATACTAGAGAAAGAAACAAATCAATTAAATTAGGATTAAATCAACAAACAAGGATCATTCAAGTTGGAGGCTTCATCTCAACCCTAGCTAAGGAATTTAGCTATCCATGTGATCAATTAAAAAGTAAGAAAAATAACAATGATGAAATAAAAACATCCTTCTCTCTTTCTTCTCTTTTCTTCTCTTTTCTTCTCTTTCTCTTCTCTGGATCTGTTCCCTGGCTCTCCCCCAAACTCTCGATTTCTTTTTCCTTCCTTTCTCCCAAACGAGCCCTTGTTTCTCTTATAGGTGCTGGAAGGACGGTGGAAAAGCTGTCGCAGCAGCAGTCGCGTGCGGATTCCTTTTCGCTGCCGAGTTCAGATGCAAAACAGCCCATCTTTCCTTGCTCAGTTCCCAAATAAATACCGTCCCTTAAGACGTTTTCGAGTTCTCTAAATGATGGACGGATCAGATCTTCCATCTGATCGAAGATGGTGGGCCATAACCGCCCGGAAAAGTCACTTTTCGCGGACGTGCGTAAGTTTTCGCATGTCCAACGCTGTGATGCTCGGTGGACCCCACATAAGCATTTTCGGGAAAATCCACCCTGTACATTGGATTCAGGATGAAATTTCGTTCAAAGATGGATGGTTTTAAACGTCCATTGACGTGACCCAGAGAAGGAATCATGCTGAGATCTTTTTGAACGTTACAGGGTAGCCCGCTTATGACCTCTGTAGCTCACACATGTGCACGTATGGGCACAAACTGTAAACATAGTTTTGTAGCTCTTGAACCCTTCTACACGATGAATGGTTTGGATCAGACGTACGTGCTACCGGTGGGGCCCACAGCGGTCCGTAAAAATGGACTTTCCGTCCGTTACACCGCCAGAAACAGAAACTGCCGTTTTTGAAAGGAAGTCGGGTCAGCGCTGCTGACCGACGCAGGCTCGTTCGGTGCACGGGCAGTGCACATGTGCACTATGTACACACGTTATGCATATGGGGTCCACTATGATTCTTTAGAGAAATCCAATCCATCCATCCTGTTTCTCATCTTATTTAAACCGTCTGGGTCAATTTTGAAGTATATCCAGATTGTAGGTGAGCCTAAAATTGAAGATTAATGGGCTGATCTGTCCGTTGGCCCACTTCTCGAGGTATCCAATGGTTGAAATTTAATATGTACGGTTTATTTATGGCCTCCAGGCCATATATGGAGTTTCGAGCCAATTGGATGGCGGAAACCATGTGATCTTGCATTTTGGACCATTTTCGGGCCTTTTTAACGTGAACGGCTTGACTTCCTCGGATCCCTGGCATGTGAATTCTTCAGTCTTAGTTCTCTGGAGTGCGTCCCTTACACTGGTAACTTTTGAGTGTCAAATCCATGCTTGTAGTAGTATTTTTCCATCAACGCTCCTGATTTCATCCTGCAACAAAAATATAATTAAAATACTCCGTTAAGTATTATCATGTACGTAAAATCATGCACTAATTAGGGTCTGATATGCAATATTCGACCCTTATCACAACCCCAACTAGCATTTTGCTAGTCTCGAGCAAAACATGCGAAAAAATAATTTCAGAAATACTTAACAATTCCCGTGAACCCGAGTGACTTGTGAACGGATCGTCGAGGCGCGAGAATTCTAAGATTCATGAACGGTGTACAAAATTTTTTTTTCTGGAATCAAGCTCATGATAAACTTCATAATCAATTT
The DNA here is from genome assembly GCF_029962835.1 of Magnolia sinica. Lineage (NCBI taxonomy): Eukaryota > Viridiplantae > Streptophyta > Magnoliopsida > Magnoliales > Magnoliaceae > Magnolia > Magnolia sinica. The sequence goes on along the minus strand of NC_080587.1, from coordinate 16,228,658 downwards.
CAAAATATTAATCCATTAATTAGAATATTCTAAACATTGAGTTCCATGAGTGTATAGTGTAATCTCGGCTTACTATCATTAAGAGATCCAATTGTCAATTTCATGATATCATTAGTAATTAACAACGGAATGCATGACAACTGAAACCAACACTTGCCTGATAGGTTAACTTTTCATTCTATCAGCCTTTGATTTTTTTATGAACAGTAACGCCAAGGAAGGGAATTAAATCCTCACCTATAGGGAGCAAACCTATGGTAAAGATTGTACACCTAACCCTTTTCTCATGTCAACCATGGGGAATCGAATCTTCATCTATAGGGAGCAAACCTATGATGAAGATTATATGACTTACGCTTTCTCTCAATTCTTAGTTATAGACCGAAGCTAAAAATTTCAGGCTGGTTTCTTTCATGCTTAGTGATTACCAAGTTAATCATTCAATGTTGAAACGGAACCTTAATGTGCAACCGAGATGTGATATGTGAGATCATGACTCAATCAATGTTTAAAAGTTCTAATCATGGGTTAACAATTTAAACTTAACTGTGAAATCTAACGGATGGCTGAATCCAAGAGTTATAAATTACCGACATTCTGTACCTTGCAATGTTAAAATCACCCTTATCCTTCACAATCACTTTAAATGCATAAGAAATTTCAGAAAAATTTAAAAATTTTCACAATTTGTGCTCAAGACCAAGAAAATACTGATGAGGTAATCTGATCGCAGGTAATCTAATCGCCCACCCACGGACAAGATTGGCCATAAATCACTGATTTTGGGCCCACCTGATATCTGGATATGCTTTAATTTTGCTCTCAACCCCTCAAATTAGATGAAAAAATGGATGGATAGAGCGGATTTATCATGAACATCACAGTGGACCCCACACGAACATGTGGGGGTGCACAGGCGGTGCACTCCCGCATCGCATCGGACCGAAAATCCGGGCTAAGGGTCTTTGACCCGACCTATATCTCTCTCTCGCACAGCGTCCGCACGAACAGAAGTTGTAATGTGCCACCATCTGTGACCAGATGATCAATCTGAATCGTCCAATGTGTCTAGGGGGCGTTGACCACAACCATGCTCTCCTTTTGGTCCCATGCACGTGCAGGATGAACGGTGAGGTGATTTGATACAGTGGGCCGCACCAAAACTCGACCAAAACTCTCCATTCTCGACCGAAATTTTGCCAGGAATCTAATGGATAGGGTGAATTTCTCCGAAAACATCATTGTGGGGACCACCAAGCATCTCAGCGCAAGAAACCTCCCATGTACGCACGTCTGGATGCCGTTTCCTCCGTGGGTTGTTTAGCAAGCGTGATCATGGTCGGATCTCTGATCGGACCGTCCAGACAAGAGAGAGGGTGGCCACGACCCTAGCCATGTCATTAGAATAGGTTCTTCAATACTCCTTTTGCCAAAAATTCCATTCAAACGCAAGGAGTTTATGTTTCTCGCTACGCACGCACGTTGCTGCGTAACGGAGTTGCTCCCACCGACTCCAGCCATTCCACCACCCTTGTTCTTTATAAAAGGGAGAGAGAAAGAGAGAGGAGGCCATCAGATCATCCAAGGAGGGACATGTGAAGAGGAGAGAGAGAGAACGGGCGTGGGTTAGCCTCGGCTAGGAGTTTCTTCTTCCTTCTTTGGTTTATTCTTTTCTTCTAATGTTTTTTCGAGAATTTAGCATCATCATGTCTATGATGAGCTAAACCTCTTAGCTAGGGCTAAGAAGTGAAGCTTGTAGTATGATTAGGTGTTTTCTATGGCTTTAATTCATGTTTAATGAACTTTATTTGATTATAGTTTGATTATAAGGATTTTTTTTAGTTTTTAATGGTTTATTGTGACTTAAATTGCAATAGATCTGCGATAGCTCTGAGCACGTCCTTTTCATTATTATGATTGTGAAGTTAGGAAGCTCTGTTGTTCACCATCGTCTCATGGACATGGTTGGATGATGGAACCCTTCCTGACGTTCATAACTCTTTCAGATTGGATGTGGATTGGTTAAATTCTGTTGTTTACTTTGTCTCATAGGCATGGTTTTGTGATGGAATCAAGTCTAATTCTCATACCTTTCATCTCTTGAAAATTAGATCAAAGGAAGTCCAGATTTGATTTTTTAATGTTATATCCTCCAACTGGATGAAGATGAGACTCTAAATCCAGTTGTGTTTATAAATCAAGCATAGATATCCCTGATCTCTACAAGTGAATCCTTGGAAACCCTAGTTTCCTACCTTTGAATTTTACAAGTTTTAGTTTAATAGTTCACCATTATTCTCTTAATTTTTCCTGATTTAGTTTACATCTTCGCCTATTTCTAATTCGAGTTACTTTCAGATTATATACATGGTTCAGTCCCTGTGGATTCGACCTCGGTCTTACCGAGTTTATTACTACATCGTAACCCTATACTTGGGTAATGAACAATATTCCCTAAACACTTAGGATGATCGGATTACGGAGTTACATAACTATACAATTGCGAGGCATTCGCGGCTTAACCCATCAGTAGCAAGTGTGGGTTAGTACGTGAGAATAACACGTGTGTGTCTGGCACATGTGATCGTGGGAATAGAATACCTACGTTCTCATCACTAGAGGTGGGCACGGGATGACCCGATCCGGCTAACTCGACTCGTCGGACTCGGTCCGATCCGACTCGACCCAAATCAAATGGGTGAGTCTGTCCCAACCGAGTAAGCTTCGCCCAATCCGAACTCAAACCGAGTCGAGTTCGAGTTACCTAGTAACTTGATTCGACTCAACCCGAAACTCAATCCGGTTAGACTCGACTCGATCTGAAACTTGACTCGACCCGACTCTCTAACCCTACCCCGACTCGATCTCAACCTCTCTCTCTCTCTCTCTCTCTCTCTCTCTCTCTCTCCCTCATCCTCCTCCTCTTCCAAGCTCGGCAACCACCCACCACCATCACCCTCCTCCTCCTCCTCCTCCTCTCCACTCCCTCCCTCTCTCATCTCTCAATCCGACTCGGTGCCAACTCGACTCGACTCGGTACTTCTAACTGGATTGGACTTGGTCTGGATCAGTACAAGCCAGGTTGAACTCGGATCGAGTCAGGTATGCTGGACTTGGTATCGAGTCGGATCGAGTTCGGGTCAGGCTTATTTCAAAACTGGATCGAGTTGAGTCAGCCCCAACTCGGTCCGACTCGACTCGATGCCCAACTCTACTCATCACTCTAGGAAATGGGCTGTGATTGGGTCAGGCTGCCTGGCCCACCCCTTTGATTGAGAGAGGTGAAAGTAGGAGAATGAGATCTCGTGATTTGGTCTGGTCAAAAGGTTTTATTGACTTCTGAATCAGGTGATGTGTCGACAACGAGATTACAACTCAAGTTTCAAAGATCTGGGCCATTCGTACACTTTAAACGTGACATGTATCAAAAATCAAAGTAATACGCTTATCACATGAGCCACAATGTACATTGAATCTGGATTATTGTACTTTTTTCAGACGGTCGAGTTTTCTTATACAAGCCTAATTTGCTTGATCAACCGACCAATATTATTTTTAGTCCACAACAGATTCTTGGAGCACCATGACTAATGCATGGTTGGGATCTCTAACACTTGCTCTATCTTCCATTGTTGACCAACGTCCCATTCTCAGGTAAATCAGGCTCATGAGTAACATTAAATTTTTTTTTAAAAAGCTGTCCCTTTTTTTTTTTTTTTGTACACACGCACACACACCCCACACACTCACGCTGGTGGAATTTCACCACCTATGGATACTCGAACCCTTGACCGGTTGTTGAAACTCCTGAGAGTTTACCACCCGAGCAAGAGTAAGGATCAAAAAATAAAGAGTAGGGAGAAATGGTATTTAATACCTTGAGCACAGCATTAGCATTATTCTACAATTACTGCTACACGTCCTTTAACAGGCCCACCATGAAAATTATATATCCAAAAATCATACTGAAATAATCATCTTGTGGGCCATCATGTGAATTTAGAAGTCTATGAATCATTGTTAATTATTTTCTGAAGTGGGGCCTACCATGATGTGTGTATGTCACCCAACCTATGCAATTAGGTGAGCCCCACTGTGATGATGAGATGCAAAATCAGGCTTATAAAAATAATTATGTGGACAACTATAATTTTTTTTTTTTTTTTAAATTTATTTATGTGAACCATGCGGTATAAGAACTTCAAATTCATGTAGTAGTTCACTGTGATGATGAGATGCAAAATCAGGCTTATAATGGTTGGATAGGCTTGAGTTTTGGGGCATCCAGCTTTCATGATAGGCATACCATGATGGACGGTTAGATGTCATACACAGTACTTGTGGGCCCAAGCACAACATTAGTAGCTTATGCTGTAAAAAACAAATTCACAAAGGAAGCAACCTTCCTATATATTCTACACACGCACCCACCCCCCCACACACTCACACACCCACCCACACCACATGGGGAGGTTTCTTTATACTCTGAAAGCCTCTTAAGCTTGATGCTCAGGAATCCTGTCGCCATACATGTGGCATGCATTAATTCAATGTAAACTGTTTAAACCGTACGTGGAATATACTGATGTTAAGTAACAGTCCAAAAATTAGATTGGTTAATCAATCCTAACCTTCTATTCATGAACGCTTGTCTGTGGAAGTAGGCCCATCAGATATTTTTCATTTTAAACCATCCAATAAATGTCTACTAATCTGACAACCAAATAATAATACAAAAAAAGTAATATTTGGTTCATGATTCATCTAAATCTGAACTTATAATTTGGACAGTTTAATTTAATTTAATTATATACCACGCATACAATATGACTTGATATATGCGTTCTGAGTCCACGGTCAGGATTGCGTAGCCAATCTGATCTTTGGACTATGACTTGGAAACAGTGGGTTCGAAAATTTAGTCATTTAAATCTGATTTAATATATGTCACTTGCATACATTTTAAGTGCCTTTGTGTCAAGCATCATACTCTATCAGAGTATAAAATACGTTCCTTTGTTCTTTGGCCTGTACGTGAATTCAAATGATAGGCCATACGTATAAATGTATTATACGAGCATGATAAACATATTTGCTAGCTATGACCCTAACCCTAGCTCTAATCCATCCACACATGCATGGCTTCATTTTCTCTAGTCTCAGAAAATGGAAAGTACGTTGGGGGAACCGCAGAAGCACACAGGGATGAATCTAGGATAACAATTCAAAAGCACCAAGCAAAAGAGAAGAACATAGAGATTTTAACATGGAAAAACCCTTTTGGGAAAAAACCACGGCATAAAGCGATAGATGAACACTATAAAAGTAGAAATTACAAAGAGAAAGAACTTACCCGATTCGATTCGAACAACCTTGAATCTCACCCTTGCTACACCCTTTGAAATCCTAAGACGATTTAGAAACCCCTTAAGAATACCTCCCAATCCCGTTTACACCTATATATCTATAACATATGCGAGAATCCCAAATGAAATCGGAAACAAACTTCACAGATCCGGCAGATCCACAAAATTTTGCGCAAAATGTTTAATGACATCGAAGCCACTTCGATGGCATTGAACAACTGCCAAGACTGTCCAGAGACAAAATATGGATTTTTTGAAAATATTTGATTATTCGACCCAGCTTCGATGGCATCAAACACATCTTTGATGTCATTGAACACTCCTAAATGTTAGCGAAAAATGACACCAATATGTCTAGCAACCAATATAGGAAATCTGGAAAATACTCAATGGCATCGAGCTGGCATCGAACCTGTCATCAACAGACTGTTGACTTTATAGATTTAAGACATATATCAATAACAATCTCCATCATGTCTTCAATCATCAAACATGTAGCTCTTTGTCTTCTTCTCTTATTGACCTTGCATCATATTTCCATCAATGCTTCTCGTGCACACTCCATTTTCCTTTTACGCCATCGCCAAGCCCAGAGAAGTCGTACAAAACTTGAACTTCTCTACACGAACCACCTTGGTGAGCATGTCTGCTGGGTTCATGCCTACTTCCTCAAGCACTTGTCGGATAAAATGGTAACAAACATCAATGTGTTTAATACGGGAGTGATAAACAAAATTTTTAGCTAAATTGATAGTGCTTTCGCTGTCACAATTAACTAGGACGGTCTCCTTCTGAAGCCTCAACTGATTTATCATGTCTTTCAACCAAATATGCACCTTCTTTAAATGCTTCCGTCACTGCTATATATTCAGCTTCAGTCATGGAAAGAACCACCACAGACTGAAGCTTAGACATCCAACTGATTGCTACACCCGCTAGCACGAATAGTAACCTGAAGTCGACTTTTTTATGGAATTCACACTGCCCGTGTAGTCTGAATCCACATACCTTACCAACTTTGCTCCTGTCTTATCAAAAGTTAAGACGTAGTCTTTTGTACATCGAATGTATCGAAGTAGCCATTTCACTGCTTTTCAATGTTGCTTGCTCGGGTTTGACATGTATCTTCTCACAACATTGACTGTCTGTGAAATATCCGGTCTCATACAGACCATGACATACATTAAATTGCTAACAACATTCGAATAAGTCACATCAGACATAACCTGCTTTTCCTCATTTGATTTAGGACATTGTTCTGAGGAAAGCTTGAAGTGAGCCACGTGGGGAATGCTCATTCGCTTTGCTTGGTCCATCCCATACTTGATCAACACATTTTCATTGTATTCTTCCTGTGATAACCAAAGCTTGCTCCTCTTACTGTCTCTATTAATATCTATGCCAAGAACCCTCTTTGCAGTCCTCAAATATTTCATTTCAAATGTCCTTGATAACTAAGTATTCAATACATCAATTTTAGACATGTCATGACTGACGATCAACATATCATCAATATACAGAACGAGGATAATGAACCTTCCATCACTCAGTATCTTGTAATAGACACAATGATCATATTCACTCATAGTAAATTTCTGACTCAACATGGAAGAATCAATTTTTTTTATACCACTTCTTAGGCGACTATTTCAGGCCATACAATGACCTCATTAACCTACAAACTTTGTTCTATGCCCCTTTAACTTCGTAGCCTTCTGGTTGCTTCATGTAGATTTTCTCTTCTAATTTCCCTTGTAGGAATGTAGTTTTCATGTCCATCTGTTCCAGCTTGAGATCGTATTAGGCAACAGTGCCAATACAAATACAATAGACACTTGCTTAACCACTAGCGTAAATATCTCTGTGAAGTCGATTCATTCTTTATGAGCATAACCCTTCGTTACCAGCCTCACTTTGTATCTATCCTGTTTTCTTTTGAATAACCACTTGCATTCGATCTCTTTTCGGCCCACTAAAAGCTTCACTAGGTCTCATGTGTTGTTTTTGTGCAACAAGTCCATCTTATTATCCATAGCCACCTTCCATTTCTCTGCATCAGGCTCATTAAGAGCCTCCTGAATAGTAGAAGGGTCCCCCTCATCTGTAATGAGGGCATGTGCGATATTAGAGTCGTCCCTGTATCTTACTGGTAATCTGCGATCTCGCTGTGTGTTTCTTCTCACAGGTAGTTGCTCCACCTACTCCTGTACCTCTGTATGTGTATCTGTCTCTGCCTGAGTATCATCCGTATCAATTTGGATATTAATGATCTCTGGTTCCTCTTGCTCTTCTTGAACATTCTTACGGAATAAGGAGCTTTCATCGAATTCGACGTCTAGTAATGATCTTGCGTGTGACTTTGTCATACAACCTGTAACCTTTTACACCAACACCATAGCCAACAAAGATGTACTTTTTGACTCTTTGGTTGAATTTATCTCTCTCAACTGACTGTTCATGAGAGTAAGCCTCACAACTAAATATGCACAAATCTGAGTAGTTTACCTTATGATCACTTCATACTTCCTCTCGAATTTTACAATCTATTGCTGTAGAAGGGGACTGGTTCACCAAATAGCAAGTCGTATTAATGGCCTCAGTCCATAGGTCCTTGTCTAACGCAACATTACTTAACATGCATCAGGCCCTCTCCAAGAGAGTCCGATTCATCCGTTTAGCACATCGTTTTGTTCAGGCGTGTGGCATATTGTGTTGTACCTAATGATCCCTTCATCTTTACAATATTCATTGAATTCAGTAGAAGTAAACTCACCACCATCGTCAGTCCTTAAAATCTTTATTTTTTGCCCTAATTGTTTTTCCACCATTAACTTCCATTGTCTGGATATGATGAAAACTTCAGATTACTTATACGGAGAAGATTTTCAGTTATTCTACGATCACTGTCACGCCCCGAACTCAGAAACCGAGCTCACAAAATTCGACGCCGACAACCTCTGTAGTACCCCATTCTTGGCTCCCAGCACCCATACACTAGGTTCCGATCTTGGGATCCTACAAGGAGGATTTATAATATCAATTTGATTCATAATGAGTATAACTACAAGTATAACCCACGAACAATAACCACAAGAACACCATCACAAAATCCACTACGATAAAAAACTTTAAGTACAATGCGTATGAAAGGAGAATATAATATAATGAAAGTAACAAAAACTCTGTAAGCTCGGCTGTACGCTCCTACTGCTACTATGTTATGGCTGCATCCTGGTGTCACCTGCACGCATCAATCGTGCATAAGCTTATAGAAAGCTTAGAGGGTGGTGTAAGTGTGCGTAATATAAGCGTGCTCAGAATGCAAGGTCAGAGTAATGTGAAATCATGGTGATGAGTACATGAATGCAAGCAGCCGTACCAAGGCTATGTGGTGCAAGATATGAATGCTATCGGCCATAACACGGCCGTGCGATGTGAGATGCAGCTCAAGCATGCCAATCCTCATCATGTATCAGTACAGTTCTCATTCTGGATAATCACCGGGGTTTAGTACACTCCAAATGGCACTATCCCTCTCCCAGCCGCACAGTCCAAGTGAGCGTAAGAAACCTCACTATCCGCCTGGCCAATAGTCTATCAATACTTATCCGACATGTCGATAGTGGACCCATTCATGAGTTGGTCAAACTCAACCTAGTAATGCCCCCTACCCATGGACGAGTAAGGCCACACCCCTTTCCAACCGACCACGACACAGTGGGAGACGCGACCTCCTAGTATTCGGCCCTCGTGCGCTCATATATCCACTCGGTCACGACGTTGGAGTCATCTTCTGATACCATCGGGTTTATGAATTTTCACCCAGGGACATCTATGGCTCCCTGATGCTAGAAACAGTATTTTCGGTAATGTGTTTGTGGAGGCTATGACCCTGATGTCACTAGGGCATACAGTAATCACAATCACACTAATGCAAGTGCATGAATCATACTATCAGACATGCAACAATCCTGCATATACCGAGCGCTCATGTGGGGCAACTCCACTTATCAGGGAGCCCATAAACGATCTGTCCAAAGGCATATGCTATGATCAGTCACTTCTCATATCAAGCATACATATGATGCGTATGATCATGAATCATGGATCTTTACTATACATGTTATGTGGTGATGGGCTCTGTTCATAACGAAGATGGGCCTAAACGGCCTACACACTGCAAGTATGGGCCTATTAATGGGCCCTAGGGAGAGTGACAATGCGGACATTTACCGACATCATCCTTACAATGCGGGCGTCTAACCATCATTGTTCCCAAGGCACTACCCGTTATAAACATCATTATATACACCACGGAGGAATCATGCATTGCAATGGACCTAATTGTGCCCCATTGAGCCTTAAGTACATCAATTGGGCCGTATCATATGGGCCTTATATTCATCAAGTGGGCCGCACCAACGGGTCTTACGTATATTGTAATGGGCCATAACCCATGGGCCTTGCATACATCACAATGGTATATATATATATATAAGGTGGGCCTCAACAAGGGCCACCAATATATCAAGATGGGCCTCAACAATGGGCCTTAAATTATCTCCAAAATGGTTGGACGGTTTGGATGAAACACACGCGTCATGATGGATCCCATAGGGATGGAGAGGATGGTTGGCATAGATGAAGTACATACCTTATGGTGGGGCCCACACTAATGGAAAGTGTGGATTACAATACATGCATTAGTGGGTCCCATGTGGGGCCCACCATAATGTTTATTTTCCATCCAGCCCATTGATAAGATCACTCAGACCTGGGGCCTCATGTTCAGACCCAATGAACTTGCAAGTGTTAATACAACAGCTGCAGAGCTACTGTACACGGTACTTCAGCCAATCCACTTCATAAAAGTGGGTCCCATGAGGGGCCTACCATAATGTTTATTTTCCATCCGACCCATTGATAAGGTCACTCAGACCTAGGGCCATAGTAATGTTTATTTGCCACACAACCTGTTCAAATGGTACGTGGACCAGGGGGCTCACTGGAATGTTTATCTGACATCTAACCTATTTTAAAAAAATTCACGTGGACCTGGGAAAGCTGGGCCCACTGGAATGTGGTTCGCAAATTTAGCCCACCCATTATGTGTGTCCCACTTGATCGAGGGTTCAGACCAAGTTTCAGCCACATCCAAATTTCAGGTAGGCCCCACCAAGTGATTTTACATGTTTTAGGCATGTCTTCACATGATCTTAAATGGTGTGGCCCGCCTGAGTTCTGTATACAGCTGATTTTTGGGACGGCTTCCTGGTCCGAGGGGAGCCATCAAATGCATGGTGTTGATGTTCGAAACGCATCATGGTGGGGTCCATGGCTGGGACCCGTGGGTCCTTGCTAGGCCGTCCGTCTGCCAGCGCCACAGGTAGCGCCTGCACGTCTCTGGCATGCCAATGGCAGCAACGCTGCCTGCTTGTTTCGGTTTCTTTTTTTGAAAAATATGAAATTCTATGGTTTTTCCCCTGCAGGGCCCACATCAGATGAATCCACTCCAACCATTGGATTCCACAGTCCAAGACCGACCAAATGAGTCTAATATGCGGCTTGTTTTTGGCAAATAGAAGGATCAAGGTGCGTTTCAATAGTAATACCGCTATTTCCTATGGTACGGCCCGCCAGAAAATGGGATCAGCTTCAGGATGGACGGCTTGGATTGGACACATACATTAAGGTGAGGCCTGCATGAGTAACCCACCATTTTCTTCTCTCCTTTTTTTTGTTAGCTTGTAAGTACACACCCATGTCAGTGCACATACTCCACGTTAGCCACACCCGTTCAAGGCCGCACATCCAGCGTCCCTGGACGTTGGACAGTGTTGATACAACACATGCACTATGGTGGGTCCCACATGTACGTGGCCCACCACCTTGCATATATATATATATATAGTATTAATATAAAATAATTATAATATGTTATATATAGCATGTGGGACTTCCCACCATCCCAAAAATGGACGATGGATTTCGCCTAAATGTGGTGGGCCTCACCGTTGATGAATGGAGTGGATTTAACATGATTTGGTGGGGCCCACTTCATTCTAGGGAGAGGAAAGAAAGAGAGAGAGAGAGAGATACGGTGATAGAGAGGAGGGACCCCGCCACTATGGGCCCTCCATTGATACAACACATACATTAAGTGGGTCCCACAACAAGTGACCCTTAAAATTGAAAACAACGGTAGATCTCCCACCTCTAAGCCTCCTCTTTACTCCCTTAGCCTTCAATGCTCCTTGCCTTCACTTTTGATGGTGATTGATGGAATTTTGATGGTGTGGATGAGAGATGAGAGGGTGGGCTACACTTGTGGTTTGGGAGAGAGAGGGAGGTTGGACGTGGGATGTTGCTTGGGAGAGTTTTTTGAGAAATGAGGGAGAGAGAGAAGTGATGGGATGATAATGATGGGTGATGTGGTGGTTGTAAGAAAAAGGTGATGGGAGGTATGGTTTGGTTTGAAAATTGGTAAAAGAGGGATGGGTAGGGAGAGAGAGAGTTGACTTATGGAAAAGAGAGAGATGGGTTACATGTACTTGAGGTATGGAGTGTACTTGATTGATTGATTGATGGGACATATCGTAGAGATTTTCTTGAAATTTGCAACGCACGGCGTTTCTTCGGAACAAACGCAGGCCCACATCTTCTAACCTAGGTATCGGTTCGGTGCGCAAGTCGTGGCGTTGGAACCGCGGCAACAACGCGGTCACTAAGATACAAGTCTCGGGTTGAGCCGACTTCGGTATGTAGGTCTCGTCCATTGTCTGGATATGATGAAAACTTCAGTTTTACGTTTCATGAAGTACACCCAAACTTTCTAGGAGTAGTCATCAATGAATGAGACAAACCATGATGACCCTCCAATGAAAATCTCTGGTGATGGCCCTCATACGTCAGAGTGCACATAATCAAGCACTCCCTTACATGTTTTCTAGATTTAAAAGATAATCTAGATTGTTGACTTTATATACAATGCTCGCATATATCTAAATCAGAATTCTTAAAGGTTGGAATCAAACAATGAACAAAAAAGTACTTTCATGCCCTGCTCGTACATGTAGCCTAGAGGAGCATGCTACATACGTGCAGACATGGAATCCGCAATAGCCATTGTCGCTCCACCAATTGAAGTGCTTCCAATCAACTTGTAAAAGTTTCTGTGCCTCTGCACTCTCATAACCACAGTGCCACCTTTGATACTTTAAGGACACCATTGACAGTGGTGAATTTGCACCCTATTGCCTCGAGTGCACCGAGAGAAACCAAGTTCTTCTTCATGTCAGGAACATGCTTGACCTTATTCAAGGTATGCTCCATCCAATCAAATATCTTGATGCGCACCAAACCAATAGCTACAACATTACAGGCATTATTATTGCCCATAAATACCTGTCCACCATTGCACTTTCTATAACTGGCGAACCAACTCTGATGAGGAATCATGTGATATAAAGCTCCTGTGTCAAGGATCCACTCGTCTTTATGATCATTGTACAAGCGTCCGATCATAGACACAGATAAAACGCCATATGTAATTTTCTCTTCATCAGTGTGATAATATTGGCCTCCATGGAAGAAGCCTTTGAGTTTTCTTTCTTCATCTTAGGATTTGTATAATCCTTCTTCATGTGTCCTGTTATCCTACGGTTTTAGCACTTTAACTTGCCATTGCCCTTGCCCTTGGATTTGGATCTTAACCGAGAAAATCATGTATCTCGCTCAGTATTCCGACCCCTCGTAAACAATGCATCAAAAGAGGTCCCTACGCTACCGTTTATCTTTCTCATAGCCTTCTCTTGAATGGATGAGATAATGGTGTCTACACTCAAAGATTATTTTTTGGTGTACAATGAGTCCTTAAATGACTCATACGATGTTGGAAGAGAATTTAGTAAAATAAATGCCTGATTTCATCTTTGACCACTTCCTCCATGTCTGGCAACTTGCAAATCAAGTAATTAAAATTACTGATGTGGGCTTCCATATCTCCACCTTCTGCCTTCTTGAAGTTGAACAATTGCAACTTTAGGTGTAGGTGATTTTCAAGTGACTTTTTAGTATAAACGTCCTATAACTTCTCCCACATATCCGCTGTGGTTTTCTCCCTCATAACATTGTAGAGAACTTCATTCATTAGACACAACTGGATAGAGGATTTGACATTCTTATCAAGAGTATTTCAATCATCGTCACTCATAGACGGTCGACACTCCTCAAGAGTCCCATATTCACCTTGCTTAGTTAATAGGCTAATGATATTAACCTTCCATAACTCAAAATTATTTTTTCCTAAGTACTTCTCAATATCATACTTAGTATTTCCCATTGATACCAATCCTTCAGATTTAAGCCTGTGCCCCAACGTTAGCTTTGATACCACTTATGGGAATTGTGAAAGCACACAGTGATGAATCTAGGATAACAATCCAAAAGCACCAAGCAAAAGAGAAGAACACAAAGATTTTAATGTGGAAAAACCATTTCAGAAAAAATAACCACACAAAGTGACAAATAAACACTATAAAGGCAAAATTACAAAGAGAAGGAGCTTACCCGATTGGAACAGCCTCCAATCTCACCCTTGTTACACCCTATGAGCCCATTGGATGAATTTGAAATCCCTTTAGAATACCTCCCAATCTCGTTTACACCCATACATATAGCCTATGGGAGAATCCCAAACAAAATTGGAAACAAATTTCATAGATCCGATGGATCCGCAAAATTCTGCGCAAATGGTCTATGACATCGAAGCCACTTCGATAGCATTAAACTAATACCGGGGAGTGAACAGGAGACAAAACATGGATTTTCGAAAATCTTTGATTACTCGACCTAGCTTCAATAACATCGAACACATCTTCGATGTCATCGAACATTCCTCGATGTCATAAAAAATAGCACCAATATGTCCAGCAACCTCTACAATATCGAAATACTCTTCGATGGCATCGAACTTGTCACTGTCATCGACAGATTGTTGATTTTGCAGATTTAACACATCTATCAACAACAAAGTAAACATAACTTGTTTGGAAACTTGGATTATATATTTTATTGAATTGGAATGAGCATTGTAAGACTTTGCATAGGATATTGTAAGTGGGCCCCACCCATGAGATCATGATCGCAAGTATCATCATCTCAGGCAACACGACCAATGATCTAAGGTGCAACAATTGTGGATCCCATAAATCAGACAATCGTTTGATCCATGTGTCCAACAATTTTCTTAAATTGCACCTTCTGAACATTTGTCCTTCCAATGGGCTATTTAAAACTAACGATCAATGGTCCACTTTTGATACATTAAGGGTGTATTTGGATTGTGAGTTACTTTACATAAGTTACTTATATCCGAAGTAGGTTACTTTGGTTTCTATTTCTTCCATAGATAATATGTTTGGTAAACAACATACTTTTAACTACTGCTCCGAAATGTGTGGTTGGTATTCAGACACATAAGTACTTATCCCTTAAGTTTGTTTGGTCCACCCTCAATATCCACCATCCATCATGTTGGGCCATCAAAGTGGGCCAACCTTTGATGTGGATTGTTCATCGTGTTGGGCCCACCTTGGCCTTGTCTTCAATGTGAGCCATCCCTTTTGCAAGGCCTAGCTTCAATGTGGACCATCCACCTTGCAAGGCCCACCTTCGATACGCACGCAAAGCGCACCTTGGATGTGGACCATCCATCATGTTAGACATTGGATGTGGGACATCCATCATGTCAGACAATGGATGCGGGCCATCCATAATACAGGCTTACCTTGGATGTGGGTCACTCATTGATGGTGGCAAACTTTCAAAGTGAACCTACCATTATGTGGGCCCCACCTTGATATGGGTCATTGTTCATTCCCCAAGTATAGGGTTGTGATGTAGTAATAAAACTTGGTGAGACCAAGGTCAAATCCCAAGGGACTGAAACCTGTACGTAATCTAAAAATAACCAGAACTAGAACTAGAATAAGATGAAATCTGAATCGAATGAAACTTAAGGAATAATGGTGAAATAGTTATCTAAAACTTAAAGAATTCAAGGAAAGGAAACTAGGGATTCAGAGGATCCACTTGTAGAGATCAGGGAGATCTTATGCTTGCTTCAAGAACTCAACTGGACTTAGAGTCTCATCTTCATCCAGTTGAAGGGTCTAACCATGGAAATCAAGACCGAACTTCCTTTGATATAGTTTTGAAAGGATGAAATGTATATGAATTAAAATAGATTCCATCACCAAACCATGCCCAAGAGACAAGTAAACAACATAATTAAATTAATTACCAACCAATCAACAATGTATGAAGGTTAGGAAGGGTACCGTCATCCGACCATGCCCAGGAGACGTTGGTGAACAACAGGGCTTCCTGACGTCATAACATAAAAAGGAACGGAACATGCTCAAAGCTATCATAGACCCATTGTAATTTTAGTCACAATGGACCATTAAAAACTGAAAACATTCCCTAAAATCAACGTCGGTTCAGTTAAACAAAAGGCACAAGCAAAAAGTCTCCCATCACGCTACAAGCTTCACCTCTTAGTCCTAGCTAAGAGGTTTAGCCTATCATAGACATGATTAACTAAATCTCAAAAGAAAAGAAAATAAACAAAAACAGGAAAGAAAAACTCTTCTTCACATGTGCACAGCCTCCACGGCTGCTCGTCCAAAGCTTGGATCCCCCGCTCTCTCTCTCTCTCTTCTTTCTTATAGGCAGGGAAGCAGTGGAGTTACGTCGGTGTGAGGAGAATGGGCGTGCAAGTTACACAGCAAGTAGTGTTTCGCAGCGAAGAGAAACGCAGCCGAATTGCATTTGGCTTGGTTTTTCGACCAAAGGACGCTCCAAGTGTAAGATCTGAGCCGTTTAGGCTTCTTATCCCTGGACGGCCTCACTTTGGGAGTGATTTTAATGGTCCAGATCGACCGTCCGATCACTTTCATGATCATGCAACTCCTGTGAAAAGTGGACAGCGTTCGGACGTGCGAAACGGAAGATTCTTGCGCTGCAATGCTCGGTGGGGCCCACTTCGTTTTTTTAAAAAAAATCCACACCGTCCGTTAGATTCACGACGAGAAAACATATGGTAATGGTGAGATTGGATTGATTTCGGTGTGGTCCACGTGGTTTTCTACTCTGCCATCCGTCTTGCGTCTGAATAGTTGAAAACGAATCTCTGCTGTCTTTTGAAATTTATCCACCTAGGCATGAGTGATAGGGGACATGTGAATCACATGGACGGTCCGGATTGGACCTTTGATGTACGGTGATGGCCCATAAGACCAAACTCAGATGCTCTGTTCGACGACAGGAACAACAATTGCCATTTTCTGAATTTGAGTTGGTCAAGAGAGTTTGACTCTCATTGACCATACAGTGCACGGCTAGTGCACATGTGCACTATGCACATCACACATAAGGTGGAGTCCACTGTGCTTCTTGTGAGAGATCTAATCCGTCCATCCTTTTTCTTATCTCATTTATATTTGTCGAGACCAATTTTTGAAGCATATCTAAATAGCAGGTGGGCCCAAAATCAATGGTTTATGGGCTAATCTGTCCGTTGGGCCACTTCCACAGGGATCCAATGGGTGAAATTCGACGTGTATGGTTCATTTATGGTCCTCAGGCCAGATATAAAGTTTCAAGCCGAACGAATAGTGAGAACCCTGTGATCTTGCATTCTGGATGATTTTCAAGCCTCTTTAATGTGACTAACGTGATTTTCTCGAGTCTCTGGGGTGTAAATTCTTCGATCTCGGTCTCCCGGAGTCCGTCCCTTGCCTTGGTGATTCTGGAGCGTCAATTCCATGCATTTAGCATCTTTTTCAGTCCACACTTATAAATCCACCTTACAACATAAACATGATTAAAATAGGCCGTTAAACAGTATCATGTTCGTAAAATCAAGTAATTACTGGGGTCTAATATGCAATATTTGACCCTCAATAGTCATCCATCATATGGGGCCGAACATCAATGTTATTATCCATCATATGGGGCCACCATCAATGCTATCATCCATCATATGGGTCATCATGTGGGGCCAACCTTCAATATCCACCGTCCATTGTGTGGGCACCACCTTTGATGTGAGTTGTCCATCATGTGAGGCCCACCTTGGATGTGGCCATTCATCATTAGGGACCGACCTTTGATGTGCACTGTCCATTATGTGGGGCCCATATGGGTCATCCATCATGTGGGGCCCAACTTTAAAATCCACTATCCATTGTGTGGCCCACCTTAGATGTGAGTTGTCCATCATGCGAGGACTACCTTGGATGTGGACCATCCATTATGTGGGACCCACCTTGATGTGGGTCATCCATCATGTGGAGCCCACCTTTGATGTGGATTGTCCATTGTGTGGCCCCACCTTCAGTATGGGTAGTCCATTATGCAGGGTTCCCATTGTATGTAGGCCATTATCATTAGGGGTCGGACATTGATGTGGATTGCCCTGTGTGGTGCCCATCTTGACATGGGTCATCTATCATGCAGGCCCACTATTAATGTTAATGTCCATCATGTGGGGTCCACTTTCAATATTCTCTGTAGAACATGTGGATCCTACCTTTGAAGTGGGTCCTCTATCATACTATGCCAACTTTGGATGTGCCCCATTTATCATTATTAAACGACCTTTGATGTAGTCTATCTATTATATAGGCCCACATTATTATCGTCGTCCATCATATGGAACCTACCTTTGATGTGAATCATCCATTGTATGAGCCCCACTTTCGAGGTAGAGCATCCAACAAAAAAAGTTAAAGATTAAAAAAAAAGAAGGAAGTAAGCAATCACAAAAGATACTTTCTTATTCTACTAACTTAAATTAAAAAAAAGTAACTTATTAAATTATATAAATTAAAATAGTTAGTTACTAGGTGGTATCCAAACCGCTCCTAATTATCCATGGTTAACAGTTAAATAATTGTCTAATTGCATGATGGTTAAGCTGAGGTATGGCCAACAAGTTGCACTTGCGATGATCTAGCTGGACACACAAGTTTGTCAGAGGCTTGTCTGATAGTAGCAAAACTCAATTTGAATACCAAAAATTTGAAAATGAAAACGTGAATATTTGTTTCCACGTTTAAATTAAAATTTTGTATACTCCATTTGATAGGCAAGTAAAACACCATTTTTGGTAAGGTACCAATTTATTATTATTATTTTCGTTAGATCTTTTCTATGGTAAAGAAAGAGGGAGCCACCCAACAGTGATATTGAATTCCTACTGGGGTCCATTTTCATGATCTTATGATCTAACTCATTTTTTGGGTCCTTGTTGACTTAAAATGAGCTGGAAAAACTTGTGAACATGATGGATTTCTCAAAAACATCAAGGTAGGCTTCAAGTACCGTTGGAGTTAGGTTGGTATGTTGAACAAGGTAGGAGCGAGAGGTTTAATTAATGGACATTCAAGTCTAGAAGGTGAGGGTTGCTCAACCATATGTAGGGTCCACAATGATATTTGTGACAAATCCATCTGTTTTGCAACCTTATAATAGGCCATGTGCCAAAAAATGAAGCCGATATAAAGCTCACGTGGACCTAATGCACATGAAACAGTGGAAATTAATTAAAACATTTGTAGAACCATACGATGTTTTTGATAAACCCGCCCAATTCATCTGTTTTCCAGCTCCTTTGATGGCACGAGCCCAAAAATGAAGCCGACATGAAGCACCAGTGGGCCCAACAACAGGATGGTGCCATCTTGGGTCCACTTTGAGCTTTTGATTAGCCTGGTTTTTATGCCCATGCCCTAAAATAAGTTAGTAAAACAGATAAATAGGGTGGAGATTTCTTACGGCCATCAAAGTGGCCCCGCGTATGCTTGGAGTTAGGTTAGCACGGTGATGAACGCATGTGAGACGTAGAGGTTTGGTTGACAGTCGTTATATCCAGAGGGTGATATATAGTTGCTGCAATATAGATGGGGCTCACCATGATGTTTGTGACAAATTCACCATTTCCACCTATTTTACCACCACATTTTAGAGCATGGGATAAAAAATGAGGTTGATCCAAAACGAGCAGGTTGCAGACACCGTCATGTCCAAGATGGACCAAAGGAGACCCGATCGAGGCAAAAATCATCAAGACCGTCAGAACTAAACAAGCATATCTTGCAAATCATAATGAGTTACTAGACATACCATATATGATTTTGGGGTAGGACGAGCTACTTTATCCAACTTTCCCATGCCGGATTTGCGAGATTCTATCAAATCGATTGTCTAAAATCAATTTTATTTCTGTTTTTACTATTTATAGTAAGTTTTGATTTGACTGTAACTCTTCATCCGTTAGGTTTTAGGAGTTGTGTCTAACACGAAAAATGTTTAGAAAAATTAGGAGAATAACACGGTTAAGCCAAGTAGGACATTTACTATAAATAGTAAATGTTAAATTCACTATTTATAGTAAGTTACGGATTTTAGGGAGTTTTACTAGTAGTTTGATTTCAAAACTTCTTCCAAAATCATATATGGTACGTTGAGTAACTCATTCCGGTTTGCGAGATATGCCTGTTTTAAAGTTCAATGGTCTTGATGATTTTTGCCTCTGATCAGGCCTTATCTGGTCCATCTTGGACATAAACGTGTCCGCGACCCACTCTACACCAAAAACTCAAGTGGGCCAAGCAACCATTAAACAGTTGAGTCATTGAAACATTTGCAGGGCCAGAGGATGTTCATGGCAAATCCCCTACATCCATTTGTTTTGCTCGTTCATTTTATAATATAGGTTCTCCAAAAAGAGGAAATATCAAGCTCCAGTGGGCCAAATGATAAGAACCAAGCATGAGTGGGCCAAATGATAGGAAACATTGAGGATGAACACCCACTATTGAAAAATCTTGGAGCCATTGTGGGGCCCATTTTGAGCTTTAGATCTTTGGACCTATCTCAATTTTGAGCTAATACCTTAAAATGAGCAAAAAATAGATGGACGGGATGAATTTCTCATAGGTAGGCCCCTCATACAAACCGAGTTTATGCAACAAGGGGCAATTGTCATGTGTGGTTCCATTAATATGAAACTACAAAAACACATTCTTATAGGTAACTTAAGTGGGTTTTGAGAAATATTTTAAAAGCAAAGTTTTCTGTCCACAGCTTAAAAGGCAAGCAGTTATATGAAGAAGAATAAATAGTAAATCATTCCCGTTTGGATGGGGGGATTAAAAGGGATTCGGTCGTAATGGATGGGATTCGGGAGTCAAATCCCAGGGTGCACGGGCGACAACCTGTTTGGCAGGGCGAAGAGATAAGGAGGACAATGGTTAAGAGGATTTACTGTTGGATTTGAGCGATCTGAGTGGATCCTCCTCTCTCTCTCTGGATTGCGCCTCAAGCCCATCCCACACCTGTCCGCAGTCCATCTTACAGACTGCGAGATGGGATCGAAGATGGTAGGCATGGCGGGAGTGGTGGCGGGAGGTAAGTTTTCACGCGAATCCCCTGTTATAAATGTAACTCTCGTCGATCACGATGGCCATTACAGCCATCACCGTTGCCATCGTGATTGGACGGTTCGGCTGAGGGCAGAGGTAGGTCTTCTTCCTCCCTCCCGGCATGACACGCCATGTATTACTGTAAATCCTTCATGCATGTCAACCCCCCATGTTATGACAGGGCCATGGCCCTCCGAGATGCATGCCTGTTGTGTGGTTTCTGCCATGGCTTCCATTATGACATGTTTGTGCTTCAAAGACGCTGTATTCAATTCAATTGTTTGGATTTTTCGAAATTACTTTGCTCATGGTTTCTGGAATTTGGGAGTTTTATGATATCTGATTTCTACTATTGATGAAGTACTAAGAAAATGGGGGTTTCTGGATTTTGGGGGTTTTCGGTTAATCTGAAATCGATTTTCTCCCATTATGACTGTTTGTGCTTCAAAGATGCTGTATTCAATTCAATCGTTTGGATTTTTCAAAATTACTTTATGCATGGTTTTTGAATTTTGAGGGTTTTATGATATCTGATTTCTACTGTTGATGAAGTACTAAGAAAATGGGGGTTTCTGGATTTTGGGGGTTTTGGGTTAATCAGAATCGATTTTCTCCCATTATGACTGTTTGTGCTTCAAAGACGTTGTATTCAATTCAATCGTTTGAATTTTTTGAAATTACTTTGCTCATGGTTTCTGAATTTTGGGGGTTTTATGATATCTGATTTCTACTGTTCATGAGGTACTAAGAAAATGGGGGTTTCTAGATTTTAGGGGTTTTGGGTTATCTGAAATCTAACACTGTTCATTTCCAACTGAATTATTGGTTCCATTTGCAACTCAGGGGTCCTCTCTGACTGTTGGATTCCAATATATATACACAGTTCATCTAACACTGTTGGATTCTAATATATATACACAGTTGGATTCCTTCAAAATACTTCAACTATAGTGATCTTGTATACCTAATGCTATAAGTTTTTTTTTTCTGGAAATCTGTTGGTTACTCGCAGCCTGGTTTCCATGAATTGAAGGTCATTGATCATATCATCTATCTTACTTTTTTTTCTGTCTCATTCATAGCATTTTTTATTCATGGCTGAAACTGATAATGGATTATTGTAGAGGTATTGGTGAGGTTTCTCTTTATTTTCATAGGCATTTATATTATCTATTTAGAGTAAGGGTTGCATCAGCTGTTTACAAATGGTTGGTTAAAATATCTTGAGCAGAAGCATGAAAAATGGCCAAAATTAAAGGAAAAATTTTCATGGTTGAGTCCCAACTGTGCCACACACCCAGCGAGGCAAACTCGGTGGCGGATGGTTTAGCCAGACTAGGTAGTACGGGTAAACATGACCTAGATTTCCTCTCCTGGGCAGCTCTCCCCCCTCCGATTCGTGGCCTCCTTTTCGTAGACAAAACGGCCCTCGGGAATCTTTGAGTTATTTAATGTTCTTGCTCAAGCTGTATAGTCTTACGATAGGACGGGCCCCCCTTTTTGTCTCGGCCCGCCCCGAATTGTCTAGAGCTGTAAGCCGTTCGTGGCATTGATTTCTTGCAATAGAAAGCCTCATTCTTTAAAAAAAAAAAAAAAAAAAACTGTTGGACGACCTGATTGGTAAGTGGCTTTTACATGTGGTCCTCTTATTTTGCATGGTTCTGTTCAAGAATAAGCTGCTTATGTGTCAGACCTCGCTCAAGCGTGACTTAGCTGTGACTTGGAGCCAGTGATGCGGGTACAACCCTTACCATAAGGCCCACCTCAATGCATGCATTGTATATTCACGTTGTTCATTTGTTTTTATAGCTTATTTATAGCCTGATCCCAAAAATGAAGTACACACAAATTTTCAGTGGATCATAGCACAGGAAACTTTAGTTATTGACTCAAGGAAGGACGAGAGGTTGAGCACCATCTTCCTAATCCACGGAACTTCTCTGGACTCCTCACGGAGACTCCTCGAATCCACAGGGAAAAGAACAAGAAAATAGAAAATAAATTCTATAAAATTCAAAATTGATTGATGAATGAAATAAACGGGTTCACATGCACCCATTTAAATAGGGATACTAAGCAATGGAAGAAATTTCAGTATGGAATTACAAAAACTCCTAAAATTCACAACTTACTATAAATAGTAAACTAACTATTTATAGACAATCGTGCCAAAAATAATAAGTGTCCTATTTGGCTTCATCATGCTGTTCTCCTAATTATTCTAAGCACTTTCCATGTTGGGCGCAACTCTTAAAGCCCAACGGATGAAGAGTTATAATCAAATTAAAACATACTATTTATAATAAAACGGAATTAAAGTAGGGAAATGAACGTCGATCTGATGGTATTTCATAAATTGGGCTTGCGCAACCCGATATGCCAAAACCATACCCCAAAATCATATATTTTATGTTCAATAACTCATTCCGGTTTGCGAGATATGTCCGTTTTAAGTTCTAATGGTCCAGATCATCTCCATCTTTGATTGGGCCTTTTTTGGTCCATTATGGCCATGAAATTATTCGCGACCCGCTCTACATCAGTTATTAACCATTAAAATCTTTATGTAGACCATAAAAGCTTTGGATAAATTTGATGTTTGTTTTTGTCCTTTCATCCATGTCTGTTTGACCTTTATAATGAGATAGATATAGGGTTGTCGTATGAAGCCTCAGCCTGGATTTTAAATTATTCCAATTTAGGCCATCTCCTTTCATCCATTTCTATTTGACCTTATTAATGAGATAGATATAGGGCACTGTCATACGAACCATGAGGTAGTTCTCAGCCGGATTTTAAATTATTCCAGTCTAGGCCATCATGTTGGGGAGATTCAGAATTATGATTTTTTAGGCCAAGCCCGGGTCACTAACACTCCTAGTTGGATAGTTGAAAAATATTACGGTGGACCCTAGGAAATTTTTAATGGTAGATGTTCAGCAACCATGTTTCTATTTCGAAAATAATCTTCAAGTATTACGGTGGACCCTAGGAAGTTTTTAATGGTAGACATTCATCAACCATGTTTCTATCTCGAAAATAATCCCACGAGAGTAGATTAGGTGTGGCCCGGCCTCACCCAAGACAATGCAGACCTTAACATGGGCCCTACCTTGATGTATCTATTCTACATCCACGATGTCCATTCGTTTTTTTAGATCATATTTGGGCTCGAGCCCAACAATGAAGCAGATCCAAATCTCAGGTGGACAATACTATAGGAAACAGTGGTGATTGAACGCTAGACCGTTAAAAACTTTCTAAAGCCCACTCTAATATTTTGGTAATGTTTATTTATCATCCGACTTGTTGATAAGGTCACATAAACATGAATAAGGGGAAGAAAACAAATATCAGCTTGATCCGATACATACATTTGTGACCCACAATAAGTTTCTAATGGTGAGTCACCTGTGTTTCTTATGGTATGGTCCACCTGGATTTGGATCTGCTTTATTTTTGGACTCATGCCTAGAAAACATATATGGACAATAGAATACATACATCAAGGTGGGTCCGTGGCAGGGTTGCATTTAATCTATTCCGGCGCCTCAGCCTTGCCGAACAGTGTGCTGCCCAAACCGTGGGCCCACCTTCATATACATATTGTATATCCACACTGTCCATTGGTATTACGACATCATTTCAGTTATGAGATTAAAAATGAGCAGATTCAAATCTCAAGTGGACCACATCACATGAAACAGTGGTGATTGACCATTAAAAACTTCTTACGGGCTCCAAATGTATTGGATTAATCTGATAGGTGCTTTTTCACCCAGTATCTGGGTCTGTTTGACCTTATCAACAGGTTGGATGTCAAATAAACATGATGGACCTTAGGAACTTTTTATCGGCGGGCATTCAATCACCACTATTTCTTATAGTGTGGTCAACATGAGATTTTCATATGCTTTATTTTTTTGTCTCATTTCTTAAAATGAAATGTCAAAACGGATGAATGGCGTGAATATACAATACATGCATTAGGGTGAGCCCCACGTCCATGGCTGCACCGTATTGGGTGAGGCCGGGGCCGCATGTGATCCGCTCTTTAATCTGCTTCCTAATCTCAGACAATATCTGATCCGTCCCTCCCTGCGTCCATGAAATAAATGCGAAGCCTACGGACGTGGATTGGCCAGTGGTCGGAGCTCTGTGGGCCCCACCATAATGATGCATGTGTTTCACACCCACGCCGTCCGTCCACTTTTTCCAGATCATTTATGGTATGAACGAGGTAAATCCAAATCTCAAATGGACCACGTCCCAGGAAACAGTGTTGATCGTACGCCCACCATTAAAAATTCCTGGAGGAGCTTGATATTTGGTTTTTCCCTTCATCCAGTTCTGTATGACCTAATCAACGGGTCAGATGTCAAATAAACATTACAGTGGGTCGCAGGAGGTTTTTAATGGTGGACATTCAATCACTACTGTTTTCCTGTGGTGTGGTCCACCTGAGATTTAGATCTGCCTCATTTTTCAGATCAAGCCTTAAAATGATATGAAAAAAATGGATGGCCAGTGTGGATAAAACACATACATTATAGTGGGCCCACAGAGTATTGACCAGTAGTCACCTGTCTGATGGCAGCGTCACCATCCAAACCGTGTAGAGAGAGAGAGCCATAGTATTGAATGGAGAAGATCATTGATCAGTAACGTTTCTACACTACAGCCAAAGAACGGTAGAGAGAGAGAGAGGGGCATTTTTCCAAGCAGATTGATCAAGATTTGAAGAAAAGGCAGAGAGAGAGAGAGAAAGAGAGAGAGAGGCATTTTCACAAGCAGATTGATCAAGATTTGAAGAAAAGGCCCACATCTTATGCATGCACGTGTGCACAAGAAAATGGCCATTTTCTCTTTTTCGCACATCTCAAGACTAGAGGACTGTTGAGCACGCTCGGCACGTGTGCACAAGAAAATGGCCATTTTCTCTTTTTCGCACATCTCAAGACTAGAGGACTGTTGAGCTCGCTCACAGTCTTGCATTTGTGACACCTAGCATTCGGCTAGCGAATTGTTGGGTCCTTTTTCACAATCTCTTTCTTCTTTTCTTTGATCTACTTGCTTCCCCTTTCAGGGTTTGCATTACTTTTCAACTCCTTGGGAGTAGCTTGCACCACTTGTTCTCTTTTTTTGTGTGTACTCACACAGAAAGCGTAGCGTTAGAGAGCCCATGCAAAAAAAGGCTGTGGAGCCCACTGTGATGAATCTACAACATCCATGCCATACATCTGTTGTGCCAGCTTGTGTTAGGATGTAGGCCTAAAAATGAGGCGGATCTAAAGCTTGAATGTGTCCCAGCACAGGAAAAAGTGTTCATGGGTCGCCCAACGTCAAAACCCTCTGCCTTTCTCTCTCTGCATGTAGCCCGCATGCGAGTGACTGCACCCTTTCCCTCAAGTCTCCTTCTCCATTTTTCTCACTCCGCTACTTTCTCCAAGTGCGTTGCACGTGCCACAACTGCTAGTATACATTACATGCGTTGCTATGGATAAGTCATTGGAAGATATGTAAACTTTAGATTTTAAAATGAGTTTGATGTCTCTGTGTCTCCATCCAGGGCTATTTCTGTCATTTTCTTTTCTTGCGAGCAGCCTGGCATTGTGTCCTCTGCTCTTCACATGTAGCCAGCACCTATGCTACTGGACAGAAGTCCATAGGGAGCCCCTCCAAAAAAAGAAGAAGAAGCTTTGTGAGGCCAACTGTGATGTCCGTGTGACATCCACGGTTGTGAAGGTTCATTTTAGGATGCAAGGCCAAAAAATGGGTCAGATGTCAAATAAACATTACAGTGGGTCTTAGGAAGTTTTTAATGGTGGACATTCAATCACTACTGTTTTCCTGTGGTGTGGTCCACCTGAGATTTAGATCTGCCTCATTTTTCAGATCAAGCCTTAAAATGATATGAAAAAAATGGATGGACCTGAGAGGGAAAGTTATACTTAGACTCAAACAAATTAAAGAAGAAAAAAGAAGAAGGGGAGACCGTGGAGAGAGAGGGAGACAGAGAGGGAGAGGGAGAGGGAGAGAGAGAGAGAGAGAGAGAGCCATAGTATTGAATGGAGAAGATCATTGATCAGTAACGTTTCTACACTACAGCCAAAGAACGGTATCTGGACAACCAAAATGCTATTCATCACTTTGACTTTAAAGTGTCTCGACCAAAGAATTATTAACCATTAAAAAAGAATTTTGACCAAAGTAACCTTAGGGTAATGAAAAATATTGTCTCAAAAACTAGACTTTTAAAAAAATGCCTTGGATGGCTACCTAACATTTTAAAAAATAAAAAATAAAAAAAAATTGGAGCAAAATTGTGCCTGCTTGGAACTAGTACCCATAAGGACATTCTTCTTCTTCCTTTATTATTTTTTTTTAGAACTCTTCTTCTTCATTTTCAGGTATATCTTCTAGTAACTCATCACCACTCCCTCCAATTCCATTTTTAAGTGTACGGTCATTGCCATTAACTTCTCTGATATATGGGCACCACCAACTTCTACGACCTTAAAAACAAATGTTGTTTTTACTATGATGATTACATTTCTTAGATATGCAAGCCACTAGTCAGTGGAAGACGTTTTGAATGATTTTTTATTTTATTTTTTTGTAAGATAATATTTTCTTAAAAATGAAAACTACTTTGGTTGTGGATAGAGAGGGATGATCGTGGTTGTTGTCATGGGGAGAAGTGATTGTTGGAAGGAATTTGAGGTGGAGACGAATGGTTGTGGTTGTTATGTGGAAGACAATGAAAGATATAGAATTTGAATTTTATAATGTATTGGCTTGGAAGACAATGAATATATATCATTTATTAATGGTTAGGTTGACGTGTGTTATGAGTCTAGGTCATGGTTGTCATATATTAATAGTCGATGTTGTAATATGTTAAGGGTTAAGGTTGTCATGTGTTAATAGTCCGTGTCATAATTGTTACGTGTTAAGGGTTTAAGTTGTCATGTATTAAGGGTTGTGGGGCTCACTAGATATGTATCAAATTCACTCCGTCCACTGGATTTAAAATTTATTTTAACATCATAGGCCAAAGAATGAGTTACATTAAAAATAATTATATGGCCATGAAGAAGTTTTCAATAGTAGGTTTTTAATCTCACTACTTTCTGTAGTGTGGTCCAATTGAGCCTTTGATATGCTTATTTGTGAGCTCATGCCTTAAAATGATCTTTCAACATGGATGGATGACATGGATAAAATTTACATTACAGTGGGCCCCATAAGGTTAGGTGGCCTTGTACGTACTTCATATTCACACAGTTAGATGACTACATATACTACATGTTCTCCACCATTGCCTATGATTAGGTGGCTATACATACATCAAATACCCACATGATCAATGGGCCAAACAGGTAATATCACACCCTCACACCACTAGAGTTTATATATTTGTTATAATTAAACATGTTTTTAAGGGTTTAAACACAAGTATCATGATCCTATTACTTGGGGCCGCACTCTAACCAAAGTGTCAAGTGATCAAGGGATGTCCACAATCAGCCCATTTAAAGGATTAATCATCATTACTTCAAAAATTATAATACCAGTTCGTCATACATTCCACACATGGAAATTACAAACTCTTATCGAAGAGGCCCAATGGTTAGCCCAAATAAGGCTATCACTGATGGGCCCACATGGCGTTCACTCAAAATGGGCCTTAACATTCTTGGGCTCACATATCAATGAAATTCATAATGGGTCCTATACAGTAGAGTCCATGGGGATTTTCCATGAGGTTGAGTTGTGTGTGACCCACCTACGACTTAGGTCTGCTTTGATTATTTTAGTTCAAGTCCTAAAATGATATGAGGAAGTGGATGGTCTGCATGGATTAAATAGATACACTATGATGGCCTTAGGTTGGATTCAATAGTTAAGTCCTTATTCTCACACCTTGTATTGTATGATCCAATTCAGGTTGGATTGATTGATCTTTGGGACAATGCCCTAAAGGGGACCCGGTACATGGGCTAGATGGGTTGAATATCTAATACATCATCAGGATGGCCCATAATAATTTTTTTGTGATGAGAGTTCAATTTACATTATTTCATAATGAACGGCTATCTAATCATTGGATGGGCCTGAGTCTTGGTAACATACCGTCAAAGGGGTTGATAAAATAAATAAACGATGAGGATCTTGAATATAAATCATGTCATAACCATGGTGGATTAAGTGGCATAACACCTACATCAAAGTGGGTCATACCACACACAAGTTGAGAGGGTTACCCTCTCTTAAATATTCATAATTATTTGTTGGGCCCGCAGAGGTATGGTTCATAAATCCAGCCCATCCATTATGTGTGTCCCACTTGGTTGAGGGGTCAGACCAAGTTTCAGATACATCCAAATTTCAGGTGGACCTAACACATGATTTTACATGCCCGAGCTTCGAGTTGTACGAATGGTTCAAGGAGATCAAAGTTACATGTGTGCTACAGTGATGTATTTATTATACCTACACCATTCATCTATTTGTAGAGATCATTTTAGAAAATTATCCAAAAATGAATCATAACCAAAAATTATCTGGACCTCCCCTCAATTAGCAATTAGGATAATGATTTCATCGTTAAACCATTCATCGGGCCCACCATAACATTTATTTCCCACCCAATCTGTTCAAAAGGTCACAAAGACCTGAATTAAGGGGGAAAAACAAATTTCATGCTGCTCCAAAATTTCTAACCCAAAAAGGGTTCCAATGGTTTACGTTCAATCCCTGCCACTTTTGTAGTGTGGCCCACTTGATAGTTAGATCTATCTTTTTTCTTTTTTTTTTCTTCTCAAGCCTTAAGACAAACTTGCCAAATGGATGGACGGTTTGGATATAACACATACCTCATGATCAGATTGATCCAAATCTTTTTTTTATAATTATTATTTATTATTAATATTTTTTTATGGTGTGGGCCTCCTGAGTTCTGTGTACGGCTGAAATTTGGAGGTGACCCATTTTTAAATGGGACCCATCAAATGCATGGTACTGATGTTCGACATGCATCAACGTGGGGCCTGTGATGGGGCCCACTTTCCTCCCGAGTCAGCAGCAAACGCTACTTGCTGCAGCGTCACCCAGACGTTGACGGCATATATATTATTTTATTTTTATTTTTTGTTTTCAAATATAGAGCCCACAACAGGACGATCCAGTCCAACTGTTGTGTGTGTCCCTCGTGGTTGATGGGTCAGTCCAAGTTTCAGATGCATCCAAATTTCAGGTGGGGCCCAAAAAGTGCTTTTATATGTTTTAGCCATGTCTGTACATTATTTTAGATGGTGTGGGCCACCTAAGTTCTTTGTACCGTTAATTTTTGGCGTGACCCATTTTTAAGAGGGGACCCATCAAATTCACGGTGCTGATGTTCGACATACATCAAGTTAGGGCCTGTGGTGGGGCCACCTCTTTCCAGCGTCAACAGAGACGCTGGTTGCTGTAGCGTCAGATAGTTGTTTTATTTTTATTTTTTTCTTTTGTGTTTTTTTTTTTTGTTCTCATATATAGGGCCCACAACAGGACGATCCAGTCCATTTGTTGTGTGTGTTCCACGTGGTGGAGCGTACAATCTGAGTTTCAAATGCATAAAAATTTCAATTGGGCCCCAGCAAGTACTTTTATATGTTTTAGTATGTCTTCATATGATTTTTGATGGTGTGGCCTACCAGAGAAATGGATTGGCTTCATTTTTTGGTTCAACGCCTAAAATGATCTGAAAAATTGAATGGACAGCGTGGATTTAATACATACATCATGGGTGGGGCCCATTGTGGACCCACACCTCTTCCCTTCTTTTTCTTTCAAACGGCGGGACGCCCGCCTTCTTTTTTTTTTTTTGGTGTGTATGCACATGTGCATGTGTGAGCGTGTGGCTAACCAAATTGCCATACTTGAACAGTTTGGATGGCTACAAAATTCTGGTGGGGCCCACTATCAATGGGTCCCACATAAAGCCTATAATAAATTATTATTTATTATTATTATTTTTTTCCATGCATCCATACCATTAATCACATCCTTATCATCATATCATCACAAGTATTAATTATTATTATTTATATGTACTCTCTTATGTATCCACACCATTGATCTCATCATTATTCTCAAATCATTTCCACTAATAATCATACAAATAATTTAAAAAAACAAACAAACTAAAAGTGGAGTGGGTGTACTCACCTTGATGAATTAGATGGATGCACTACCAGAAAACAGGACAAAGGCTACGGATAAAAACCGTAGCTAAAAGTCTATGGCTACGGTTAAAATTCGTAGCACGACCGTAGCCATTGGTGCTGTAGCCATAGGTCGAAAAGCTATGGCTACGGATCAAATCCGTAGCCGTTGCTTCTGTAGCACTAAAGTATTTACAACTACGGATTATATCTGTAGCTAAAAGTTGAACAAGAACCGTAACAATAGGCTGAAATTAGCAACAGCTACAGTTTTCAGATACAAGGCTACGGTTAATAGCCATAGCTAATGAAACTATAGGTACGGATTAGATCCGTAGCAATATTGTCCATAGTTTAAAACTACTTACAGTTACGGATTTTATCTGTAGCTAAAAGTAGAATGAGAACCATAGCAAAAAGCCGAATTTAGCAAGAGCTACGATTTTCAACAAAGGGCTACGGTTAATAGCCGTAGCTAATGCTCACTATTAAGAAAATATTTAATTATAATCATTCATTCAATTACCACCTGCATAATCATTTATTCATTCGATTACAATCATTCATTCAATAATGAATCAATTACAATCCTTCATTCATTCAATTAAAATCATCCATTCAATAATGAATCAATTACAATTCTTCATTCAATCAATTACAATTACAACAGACTAGTTAAAGTTTTCAAAACAAACTTAATCAAACTGTTACACAACATTAAGTTCCACAAATAATATAAAGTCACAACGTAAGATTTGGGTATGACTTTTGCTTGGTTGATGAACAACTACAGCTTGTTCGGTTGTCTGAAAGCATCTGCAAAAAAGAAGAACTCGGCATTAGCTAAAATTTATAGTGGAGTACATCATGAAAAACATATTACACATAAGACAACAAAACAGAACAAATGAACAACAAAACTAAAATACACCATTTCCATTTCTTGGAAGAAGAGGGAAAGTGGGAAACCACCATGCCACATCATGAAAAACTAACGCAAAGAACAAGGCATAACCCAAAGAACCTTAAAAGCTGACTGGATGTAAAACCTGGACCAGACTGGATGAATGGACTGGTTTGTGCTGGAACCAAGCACGGAAACAATTATCTTTGTGATTCACAATACAAAACAAATATAATTCTAAATATGAAACAAATAAAAAAGTAAATTAGAGAACTCTAGGAAAATAGGTACACACCAAATAGATGGGCTGGCATTTGCAATAAATGTTGTTTTTGAATTTCCACCAAGAGCATCCTGTAATCAAAGACTTGTATTGAGGAACAATCAATTATAAGCAAATTGGACCATAAGCTCATTTTATGAGGAAAATATAGGCTTATCTTGTAAATCATGAGATATATTGTCATAATCACATCATCCACAAACTTAAGGGATATATTTACCAGTAAAGTATTTCTGCAGAGGTAGCTTTCAGGCATAACAACTTTGGCAAGATGTGATGGTTGATATATGTGGGATACAAGTAACTCAAATTAATCTAAGAGTTAGCGATTTTGTTATTCCTAGTTGTAGAGCTTCCAAGATCCTATAGTATGAGCATGGCTCAAATATATGACATGTGACTTATAGTTAGGAAGATATATGGGCAGCCTGACTATATGAACAACAAACCTACATGCCTTCAATGTTGTTGATATCAACACCAATATCAGCCTCTTGAATCATGCCAAACAGCTCCAATCCAGTGAATATGCACCAGCTGATGCATACTCGATTTCATTCTCATTCTGGGATACATCTAAACATGTCTTCAAATACAATACATAAATGTAGGTGAGAGTACTGGGATATTAATATACAATACACAAATGCAAGTTAGTAATGGTGGATTTTACTACATTACAAGCATAGAGAAATACTCTATAATGAGAATTTCAAACTTTAGATGTTCCAAAACTCAAAAGTTGGGACTCATACAAACATAAACACAACCTAAGATGTTCTAAGAAGGCTTAGGACTTTTTAACGTCTAATTAAGATAGACTATTAGTCACAATTTTTGTACCAATGAAAATAAGTGTAGCTTAGGGTGCAGTTGGTTGCACCAAACATCATGAAATTCAGTTTATACCATTGAAAACTAACCTTCCACTTTAATCTTGCTAACTACTTTCTTTGCCGCTCCATATATTCACTCATATCCAATTGTATCATGGCTGCCACCTACAACAATGTCAGAAAAAAAATGAAATTAACTATATAGTTAAAAGAACCGTTGTAATATAGAACTCTCTCTGGCCATTAAAAAAAGACCAGATTTATTTTTTTTTTAAAAAAATCCATACCGTTTCTGCCTAGATTTTTGCATTTTCCACCACCTGCATAAACATAATAAAGACGAGATCCAGAATGAAGCTCTAGCTAAACCATCAAGAACCCAAATTCCTCAGTTTAAAAATGACGAATAGAGTCACAGTAATTACAAAGTAGACTGCAACTCAAGCCAACACCTGAAAATCTATAAACCCCTTGATGGGGTCTACTCCAATGGCTTTCAAAACCTAGCCAAATGAACATGAAAACCAAGCCATCAACAAGCTCGTCTGTCCTTCTACACCATGCTGAAAACAAAGACCATAGCAGCACAAATTGCAATTCAAAATTCAGTATGGTGTGCTGTATAGAAAGTGGCTAAAAGATAATGACAGTACACTCGTTGTGTTGTAGTGGATATATCCTCACAAACAACCATGCATACATTAATTTCCAACTATCGAAAGAGAAGTTGGTTTTTCAAACTATCACCAATGAATATTTTCTCCTAACAGTCCCAGCCGTACATGTGTCACTGGCAAACCTAAAAACACAATTTTATTCTCTTAGTACCAAAAAGAAAAGAAAGGAAAAAAAAAAAAGAAATGTGAATATCCAGCAAAGGATTATAATCTTGTCAAAACAATAAAACTCAAATCTTTGCTAGTGCATTTTTCTACTCTAAGACGAGCATGGTCTTTGACGAGCATGGGATGAACTCATTTTCAGGCCTCTGACGAAAAGGGCCTTAACATTTCCTTCACAAGTCTATGATCTTTTATTCTGTCTATGAACACTAATGTGTACAAGCTCAGTGGGGCATCAGAGACATGAAGATATGCTTAACATAGATTGCAGCCCATGGATTATGGTGAATTTCAGTTCTCTTAATTGCAGTTTTTTTTTTCAAGTTACTCATAGGTCCACAAAATTTGCGATTACTCTTCTACCTTTATATAAGCTAACTACCTCACGTAGAGACACCCCAACAACAACTAAGATCTAAGAGATATCAATAGACAAACATTTGATACTCCAACACATTAAAAACCAAGCTTCTCAAGAGCATTCATCTCTTATCAAAGTAATCTTAAAAACTCTTTGAGTTGCTCGGTCAGAAAATATGCAGGTTGAGTTGAATGGGGCCCAAGTACTAAAAAATTATGGAAAACAAACTATAACATATTCTTGTAAACTAACTGTAAAGAGATAACATTCCTTTCTGTTGTCCCAAATGTAAACAGTGTAATTCTTTTAAATCAAATAACTACTGTACTTAAATTTTGTAACCACATCTCAGTAAGTTCAAAATGTGTGAAAACCAAGGATCAGAGCAAGATCGTACCTGCAATAAGTTCAAAACCCAGTATGCTATCGAACAGGTTGCCGTGTAATGCTGCATCAAACAGGTCAAGCTACTGATCGGTTTGCTCATGTTCTAACAAACACAATACAGGAAAATCTACCGCACTTGAACATGAAAATGAGGCATAGTAGAGCTCTCACTTTGGCAATCTGTAGTGAAAGGAATGCAATCCAGACAGAGACAAAAAGGATGAGGTCATTCCAGTAAACATTCTTAAGAATTCTCCATCCACTAAAACAAAATCCTCATACATTCCAGGAAAATTGAAGATAGAAAGGAAATTGAAAACACTAAACCTTAAGCGCCAACTCCTTGAGATCACAGGACGTTGCCTGGTTAACCATGATTTCCCTCATTTTTCTGCGAATCTGTCTGATTTGGCTTGACTGGGCATAACAGGTTCGCTTAACCTGGTTAGGGCGCCTCTTGGTGAATCCAATGCAAAACATTTTCAGGGTGTAGTTGTCTGTTGTCTTCACATGTACATGCGCCTTGATCAAGGTTTGCCACTTACGGACCAGCGATCTTAATTTGTCGGTTGTAAAATCCTGTAAGACTGATCCTCATCAGCCTGAAGGTCAGCCAAGGAACACTCAAACACTCGGTGTTTGAGACCTTCATTCTGCAAGTTACAGACATTAAAA
The DNA here is from genome assembly GCF_029962835.1 of Magnolia sinica. Taxonomy (NCBI): domain Eukaryota; kingdom Viridiplantae; phylum Streptophyta; class Magnoliopsida; order Magnoliales; family Magnoliaceae; genus Magnolia; species Magnolia sinica. The sequence continues at coordinate 16,193,302 of NC_080587.1, read as the reverse complement.
TAAAAGTGAGGCTTGTGACTCTAAACAGACATTAAAAATACTGTAATAATGTCTTCATACTGCACTTCTAACAGCAAATATTCAGCATACAATTTGCTCCTTAGATTTCCACCATTGGAAACTCATTTTCTAACTTTAAATAGTATCATTTTCATTACGGCCAAGCAGGACACAAGTCCCCTGCAAAGCCCCAAATCTATACTTACATTCTGTTTGATGAAAATAAAGTATAATGGATTAATTTAAAATGAAACATTTTATATCAATACAAAAAAAAAAAGGTCTTTTAAGGGAAAGATACGAGCATTGCCTCAAACCATGTCGTAATCACTACAGTTGGGACTTAAAGAAAGCATTATGATATGATTGGAATTCCAGCAAATGTTTGTTGGTTCAACACATAACATGCTTGGCTTCACCAATTTCCTACACCAATTGTAAGATTTCTGATTTTCTTAAATTACCAAACAAAAAAAAAAATCTGAAAAATATATAAATGGAAAATTAAAAGCTCATCAATCATCCATTTCCCATCAACATGCACCTATACGGTAATCTCATGTCATGATATTGGTAATTGAGAACATGTATATGGATGCAAATCATGACAGTGTTCAGGGATTCTCGTCTTTCCTTTTTGCTCTCTCGGGGTGGAAAAGCTAAATTAGCAACAAACCTAAATATTAGGAGCAAAGCCACCTTCATCACCAACATTCATTGCATCTTGGCCTTATTTTTTGTTAATCACAGCCTGAAGGAGAAGAGGGAATAAAAGTTTGTAGCTGAGACCTAAATGGACAGTTTTTGAAGCTGTTAAGCAAAATAAAAGCTTACCTTCAAATGGTGATATACTTCGACACCCATCTTCATGGCTTCCTTGAAAGTGGATGCCCCAATAGGAAGGATCATAAACTCCTATAAAATAAAAATAAATGAAGAACAACCATGATACCTTCTTCTTGCACCAGCCCCACTCATTAACTGTTCCATCAAGTTGTTGTACCATGAAGTTATCAATGCCAATTTGCTCGGTTGGGTCCTACAAAGATAACATAAGCATCAACAGGCTCACCATCAATACCAGAACAACACATTTCAAGAGTGAAATGCTAATTTCTAAATGCAGGGACCAGAAACAGGCTCACCTTCAACAGATTACATGTAGCCTTATAAACATCAGGCGACTGCAAGTGTAATTCCAGCAAAACTTTTTGTGCCCGAACCTGAAGTGGAACTAAAATTCAAAAGCTCCTATTCCAATATTCTTTTCAAACATTTTGGCTAGAACCAACATAGATTTCTGCTGTTGACTTTTTTTGGTTGATTCCCATTCTTAGAGCAAGAACTTTCAGATGCATTTAGGGGCATTTCAGGTAAATAACACTCCCCATCCACCTCAACCATTCAACAAGGATTAAAACAGGATGGAATTCTCTCTTTACGCATAGGGGAGGGTTTTCTACCTTTTTCTGGAACCAAATCTGCAAGCAGAGATGGCTTTTCCTTCCATTTTCTCCAGCAAGTCATTCTTGGAAGGACAAAGGTACTAAAATTCTACAAACACTTGACTTTGCTATAAGCAATCTTTAGAGGTAACATCACTAAAATTCTGCAACCATTTGACTTTGCTGTAATGCAATCTTTTGAGTAACAAACACTCTTTAAAGTTTGTGGTATCTTATTAAAAAACCATGTTGAACATTAGATTTCATATTTATTCTATTTACATGGGTTTCGATTTCTCAAAACCATTAAAATGACCAAACAGAATTTTCAAAAATAGAGTGCCAACATCAATGAAAATACAGCTTCTAACAGGAACTTCATTTCCATCAATGAGAATATTCCATAAGTTCTCAAGACATAAAAAAGCATAGTTAAACCAACGTGGAAGTCAAAAGATGAAAGGTTGTGCTTGAGAGAGATCCATGAGCCATGATATTAGAATGGTTAAAAAGAAAAAAAAATTGAAATGATGAAACAGAAATTCCAATTCACTAGCCCAAAAGTGGTAGCCCAGATATGTTGAATCAAGCACTACTGTGTAATTAGCGTGAAACAAGCACTACTATTGCATCAAGCACTACTGTGTAACTACTGGGAAATGAGAAGCTTAGACCTTTGTAGGAAATTGCTGAGTACAACCTGGTATAAATGCACCGAGTAGTGCTATAGCAAAATATTATTCTACCAAAAGAGCCACAAGACTAGGTTATTACCTCAGCAGTATGACTTCCATGGGAAGTTGAAGCCTCAATGTCCTTGTCAGACAATTTCAACAGTAGCTCGTTGATATTAAAATACTCAAGCAAAGAAGGATCCTCCTCGCCAACAACAGGAGACAGTCAAGGATGTGGTTCCAACAATGAATCACACCCTATCCCAGCCTCAGTTGCGCAGTTTGTCATGACCATATTTTGGCCATCTGTCGAACCAGGTGAAGGAGAACTAGAGCCAGCAAGAGGAAGAGATAACGAAGAATTGTTTGCCGCATCATCATCCCAATCTTCTTCTCTAAATGGTGCTCCATGCTGTTCACCATTTTTCGGGCCTGGTCTACTATTTTTAAAAATTTTGCAGAGCACAAATGCATCCTGCAAAAAGAAAAGAGAAAAATACACCCAACTCAGTTTGGGAACAAACAAAATTGGTCATGTTGGGGTTTCTTGTACACATGTTTAAAATGGGTTGTGGTTCTATATAGTACAAGAAGTTTCCTCTATAGCACAAATGGACAGTGGTTAACATTCAACTAACAAATATGGTTACAAAAAGGAGCATTTAAATGCATATACAAAGCTTCTTTCTGATGTTTGAGATCAACCACAAACAACCTACATTAATACATATGTGCATGCACATACATACTCGCTACGCAATACACATACATAAAATCAAAAGTGTCGCTTTACGGGTTCATGAGACATCCATGTATGTGTTTCAGCAATTTACATATTTGACCACAACCTGACAAAATCTGAACCACTACAAATGTACAATAGTTTAAAGCCTTCATTTTGATCGAAATCACTCATTCATTGAAATTTTACCTGTCAGAAGCTAAAAGTAAAGCAAGGAAAATTAACAAAATTTGTAGGCAGACAAGAACTCTGACCATCTTTTTTTAAAAAAACAAAGTGAGTTGTGCTCATAAATAAACTTTATGGTCTATATATTCCTTTCTGGGAAAAAAAAAATCTCATCATCATTCCCAACTGCAAACCTGACAACAATGGATTCGTTAACCTGGGTTTCAGTGGGGATATCAAGTTATATATTCTTCTCAATTTCAATCCTGGTTTTCTTTTTATATATTTAGACTGGAGTATAAAACAGGACTGGAGTTTTTGTATTTAGACTGGAGTATAAGCAGGACTTGTTGTTAATGTTGTTGTTGTTGTTGTTATTCTTATTATAATATTTTGTTTGGCATGTCATATTGTTAGGATTCATGATCGAAGTAATGGCATAAGCTTGATGGCAGCTGCCAACCAGATGCAACCCCTCTCCTTTATCTAGGTTGGCAACCAGATGCAACCAGAAAGTCTTCATTGGTTTGATTAATTCCATTATGTAAGTACTAAAACATCCTAAGCACTTCAAGAACAACTTATCACCAAACCAATGAAAATTACACAATTTATAAACAAAGATCAAAGAGCACTTCTAACAGGTCCCTAATAATCCGATCAAATACTTTCTTCATGGTCGCAATAGATGACGAACTGTCCTCTTCAAGAGCAAGTCCCCTGAAACTCTTTTTATAGCAAAGAAACCTGCAGATCCTCACCTGAATGGAGGACATCTACATTTAAGAAAGCATCAAATAAATGAAAACTGCTTGCAAAAATCTGACAAAAGCATGATCTCTAGGAATCACACAGGCAAAAGACTAAGAGAAGAAGGAAAGACATGTACCCACGGTGGACAAATGCCTTGTGGAACTATGGATGAACTTGATAGACCAAATACTATGTAGATATAGCAGCATGTTAATAGCCACTGACATCACCTTCTGAAGTAATGGCACTGCTCGAGCTCAGTTCTTCATCTTCACTCACCAAATCCGACATCTGCTCAAATCTGTCACCATCTCTGATCCGCTTGGGTTACAGATTCGGCATCAACTCAAACCTATCATCTCCGCTCATCGAAACCCACCACCGTCCCCTCATTGAAAACTGAAAACCCATCTCTCCTTAGTCGCAATCGCTGAAAACCTCTGTCCTCATCCAACCTTCGACCATAGATGTCGCCCATTGCAATCTAATCAGGCCGAATCCACCCTCATTGTAGTCCCCACAAACCCATCAGGTTAGGCCATCGCCCAAATCTGACAGCCCCCAAAATCCTTTCTGCGTCCACCATTAGAACCCCCTTGAACCTCTGCCACTGCATCTTCTCTATTGGAATCATCACATGCAAACCCGGAGAGCGAGGGAATGAGAAAGGGGTTTTGACGGGCGTGAGATTGAGATTGAGAGAGATAGAGAAGAGCGGCGAGGGAGATAGAGAGAGAGAGAGAGAGAGAGAGAGAGAGAGAGAGAGAGGGACGGACGTGAGAGGGAATGGGGTTTTTCCCTAGGGAGTTGAGGGAAAGAATGAAAGTTTCGTGAGAGGGGGGAAAATAAAAATGAGAAGGGGGAAAAGAAAAAGGCAGCGCAGTTTTTTGCATTTTCGCCTGCTACGGTTCTACTACGGTTTTTAACCGTAGCTAAAAGCCCATATGACCGTAGCCATTGTACAATCCGTACTAGCCACTCCATCATTCACATTTCACGGGATCTGGACGGACGGCCTTGTCATGGGCTTTGTGGGGTCCATCTTGATGCAATCAACATATCCACTCCGTCCATTAATTTTATAATTTTTTTATAGGGAGTGAACCTAACATCTAAGCAAATCGAAGGTCTAATTGAACCACACCATCGATCAATGGATTAATCTCCACTCTTTCCTACCGTGTGGTCCACTTGAGCTTTCGATCTACTTCCTTTTTTGGGTTCTTGCCCTAAAATACTCTTAAAAAACGGATAGACGTATTAGATGGAGAATACACATTTTAATGGGCCTTGTAGAGTCCCTTATGGGGTATCTAAGGTTGTATGTAGGTATGGCAGAGTTGGCCTTTAGTTACGGTTTAGACAGTATTAGCTACGGTTTTAAGCCGTAGTAAACGAGCTACGGTTTATAGCCGTAGCTAAAAACCAGAATAGTCCGTAGCCTTTGGTCATTTTTTTGGTAGTGGGTGGAGATGTATGGAAGGGATGGAATTGATGGTTGAGATGGATGGAAGGGATGGGATTGATGGAGTTGATGGCCCACCAAGATCACTCCTCTCTCTCTCTCTCTCTCTCTCTCTCTTTCATATGGAAAAAAAAATGGTGAAATGCTAAGGGATGGAGGAGTATTTATAAAGAAATGGATAAAATTTTGGTTAAGTTAAGCTAATGTGATTAATATTATCTTAGGCTAGGATTATGGTACTTAATTCATGTTTTGTAATTAATGGTGGATTAAAGGAGCATGGGATGGCATGGTGTGGTGATGTCATGCATAGTGTATGGCATGGAGAAAGGTTGACTTTTCATGCACATGAGAGAGAAGATGTATGGGTATGTGACATCACACACATGGGTAGAGATTCTCTCACCCATGTGTGGTATGTACATGTGTGGAATGAAATACATGGTACCATGCGCACATGATACACTTATTATTCTTCATGGCGTATCTCACTAACGGAGTATCATACCGACACACGGGTGGTACCTCCACGATCACGGCGATGGGGCGGTCAATATGAGATATGTTTCAAGGTCTTGGGGTTCCGGTCAGGTTGGGTGTGTACTATAAATGATCAATCCATGTCTAGCTAAGGGCTTCAATCATCATAAGCATGGAAAATAGTATCGAATGGACCAGGTGTTACGATGAATAGTGTCATGATGAATAGTGTCACAATGAATAGTTGTGCAGGATGAATAGTTACGCGGGATGAATAGTACTATGATGAATAGTTACGCGAGTGAATAGTGTTGCGCGGAATGAGGCCTGTGGCACGAAAATCGATGTCTCACAAGTGTGAGATGAAAAATGAGGTATATCCCAATCTTAAGTTGACCACATTATGGGAAACAGTGTTGAATGAGCGTCAACCATTAAAAAACATTTTAGGGCCATAAACGTTTTGAATCAAGCTGACTTTTGTTTTTTCCCTTCATTTGGGCCTGTATGACCTAATCAACCTATTAGATGTCAAATAAATAGTACAGTTGGTCTTAGGAGGATTTTAATGATGGATATCCAATCACTATTGTTTTCATTTGGTGTGGTCCACCTGAGATATCGATTCATATACTTCTTAATTTTGAGATCAAGTCATAAAATGATCTTTATATACCTCTCAATTTAGGACCACACCACATTTTGGATGAAGTTGATATTTGTAAAACAACTTATTTTATTATTTTATTTTCCTTTATGTCTGACCTAATCAACATGTCGAATAAAAATAAATATTACAGTGGGCACTAAGGTGGGCCCATAAAGTTTTATGTAGAGGTTCAATCACACTATTTCCTGTGGTGTGGTCCACTTAAGATTTGAATACGATTCATTTTTGGGCTCATATCCTATAATGAGTTGGCAAAACAAATGGACCATATGGATATACAATATATAAATCAAAGTAGGCCCAAGGTCAAGTCTGGCATCAGGTTGGCTGAGGTCAGGCCAAAGGAGCTGGGCAACAAAGAGTTGAGCAACCTAAACTTGAAAACCCAAACCTAAACCTGATCTCGAACTCGATTTCCTAAACCTAAACTTATATAACCTTAACCTAAACCTATTCTCAAATCTTAAAACCTATAACCTAAACCTAAACCTATATAACCTTAACCTAAACCTAAAACTTAACCTATAACCTAAACCTTAACCTATAACCTTAACTTATAACCTAAACCACCTAAACTCAATTTCCTAAACCTTAACCTATAACCTAACCTAAACCTAAACCTATAACCCGAACCCGATTTCCTAAACCTAAACCTTAATGTATTCTCAAATCCCTAAACCTAAACCTACACCTAATCCTAATCTCAACTCTCTAACCTAAACTTAAACCTAAACTTGAAAACCCAAACCTAAACCTGATCCCGAACCCGAACCCGATTTCCTAAACCTAAACTTATATAACCTTAACCTAAACCTATTCTCAAATTTCAAAACCTTTAACCTAAACCTTAACCCAAACCTAAAACTTAACTTATAACATAAACCTTAACCTATAACTTTAACTTATAACCTAAACCTATAACCTAAACTCAATTTCCTAAACCTTAACCTATAACCTAACCTAAACCTAAACCTATAACCCGAACCTGATTTCCTAAACCTAAACCTTAACGTATTCTCAAATCCCTAAACCTAAACCTACACCTAATCCTAATCTCAACTCCCTAACCTAAACCTAAACCTAAACTTAAAAACTCAAACATAAACCCGATCCCGAACCCGAACCCGATTTCCTAAACCTAACTTATAGGTTATAGGTTAGGTTTAGGTTAAAGTTTAGGTTTTAGGTTTAGGTTATCGGTTATAGGTTATAGGTTGTAAGTTTATGATGTTAAGCTTATATGTATTTATGCATGAATGAATATGATGTGGATAAGATTGTTTGTGTTTGGATGAATGTAATTTATGTTTTGATGGATTTACTAGTTTGGGTTTAGATGGATGTGAATGTGAATATAATGAAATATATTTATATAACAAGTGTATATCAGGATGAATATGATGAAATATATTGTAACAGGTGTATATCAGGAATTTTGTGTGGAATTTTGTGCTGGAATACTTTTTTTTTTAAAGAAAAGAGACTTTTACCTACGAAAATTTTCGTAGGTAAAAGTTTTATAAATATTTTTACCTATGAAAATTTTCGTCGGTAAAAGTTTTTTACATATTTTTTAGTGACAAAAATGTTTGTTGCTAAAAGTTTTGTAATTATTTTTAGTGACGAAAATGTTCGTCGCTAAAAGTTTAACATTTATTTTTTAGCGACGAAAAATTTCGTCGTTAAAAGTTTTGTAATTATTTTTAGCGACGAAAATATTCATTGCTAAAAGTTTTATAATTATTTTTAGCAACAAAAACTATCGTTGCTAAAAGTTTAACATTTATTTTTCAGCGACGAAAAGTTTTGTAATTTTTTTAGCGACGAAAACTATCGTCGCTAAAAGTTTAACATTTATTTTTTAGTGACGAAAATATTTGTCGCTAAAAGTTTTGTGAAAGTTTTTTAACGATGAAACAATTCGTTGATAAAAGTAACTTTTGGCGAAGAAAATTTTCGTCGCTAAAACTTTTTAGCTATGAAAATTTGGCTTTTAGCGACAAAAATTTTCATCACTAAAGTTGGGATTTCTTGTAGTGGTCGTATAATTCATTAGATAGGGTTTTTAGAATGCAATGTTTACAATTATTGATATCTCTAAATTCATTTTCGTTGGTTGGATCAACTATAAATGAATCTTAAAGAATGTAAAAAATATTTAATGTTTTCATTGTAAATCTGATTTTCTGTTTCCATCTTTTGAAAGTTTATCTAGTGAACGGTTCGTTATTTAACAGTTCAGCCGTACAATTGATTATGATGGTGGCGATGGAATTTAATAGAGTTCTGATTGTAACTTGGTTTTCAACTAGTTAGAGAAACAGCTAAACATTGGTTATAGAAAGTAAAAGAAGAAGAAAAAAAATGTTTCTAAATATCTAATAAGATGTCTACTGTTTCCAATAATTGAAGATTTGGTTTCAATATTGTTGAAATTAATATAATGAAAATAGTAAATAATATTCAAAAAAACAGAAAATATGAATAGTAAAATTAAAGTAAGAAAAGATGACTTATTTGTTGGAGTCGATATGTAACTAAGTCACTCAGCTTGAAACCAAATCTTCCCTTCTTGGACTATGTCCCAAATATAATAGGATTCTTGGACAGTTGGCCTCCAGTATACAACGACTATTACCCGGTCACAATAGTGCACTCATTGTACATGGGCTTGAACAAGCGTGCAAAATTTAATCGAAATAAGTTGACTCGGCAACAAACTCAATTGGCAAAACAACACTGAACTAGATATGAATTAAAAAAAAAAAACAAAAAGAAAAATTGTTGGTTTGAATGAATGAATTTAGTAAAAGGAGTAGGTTTATATATAGACTATGATTATGTGCTTAAAGCACTGTTTCAAATGAGTTAGGTTTGTTTGGTTTGAACCCAAATAGTGCAACTACTTGAATGGATTTATCCTAAAATTTAAAAATTTGCATAAAACTGATAGGTGTGAGTGTACTTGCAGAGTGCGCACACACATCAATGGCCACGGCTCAGTACTTGCGCATTGTAAAGAGATGGTCCAGCCCAAATGACTATTCTTCTTTGGTGGCTCAAGCCTTATACAAACTACATCTCTTATATATGTGAGATTTCTTTGGTTCTTTCCAATGTGGAGTAAGATAGCTACATTAAACTTTCAAAAAAAACATGAAGAGAAAACTTTAAAATATGAAACAAAATTAATGTAGAGTGCGAGTCATAGACACTTTCATGAAAAAGATGGACCAGAGAAGACCCATTCGGAGGCGGAAATGATAAGGACCGTTAGAACCTTAAAGCAGTTATATCTCGCAAAACAGAATGAGTTTTTCAACCTATTATATATGATTTTGGGATAGGAGAAGCTATTTTAGCCAACCAACCTTACTATGATGGGTTGCCCACGCTAGATTTGTGCGATTTCATCATATTGACAGTCAAAAGTCTATTTTATTTTCATGTTTACTATAAATAGTAAGTTTTAATTCGATCGTAACTTCTGATCCTTTGAGTTGTACTAGTCGTGCCTAACATGAGAAGGGCTTAGAAAAATTAAGAGAATAATGTGGTTAAACCAAATTAGACACTTACTATTTTTGGCCAAAAAACATGAAGCCTAGTAGGAATTATGACTATATATAAATAGGTAAGGTTACTATTTATAGTAAATCATGTTTTTACGAAAGTTGAGCTCATTATTTAAAGGATTGTAAATTATTATTTTTTTGTTTTTATCATTAATCAATTTATTTTAAATTAGTAAAAATTATTTCTATTTTCATCTCTCATGGATTAGAGGAATATTAGTGAAGAGTCTAGAATAGCTCTATGGATTCGGAGTATTTATCCCCGAGAAAGACGCTGCTGATCAACCTCGTCACGTCATTTCCTTGTCAAAAATTATTTTTAAAATACAACAAGAAGAATAATTCATGAATAATATTTACGACTGTACGACCCATTTATGGCCCATTTACGAGACCAAGCCCACCTTATTTTACCTTGCAAAAATAAGCCCCAGGTGTACGGATGGCTCGCCGAAGGTCGAAAATGCCCCTGCTATTTAATTCAAGCGGATCGGTGGTGCTCGAAGACGAGCGTTGAAACTCCTCGAACTCCGGGTTGTACGAACGGTTCAAAAGATATCAAAGTTACATGGCCCCACAGTTACATATTTATTATATCCATAACGATTCATCCATATTTCGAGATCATTTGGGAGCATTATCAAAAAAAAAATCATATCCAAAGATCAACTACACCACAAAGAGCAGCGGGAAAATTGATTTTCACAGTTAAAAATTTTGTAGGGCCCACCATAACATTTATTTTCCATCCAATCTATTCATAAGGTCACAAAGACCTGGATGAAGAGGAAAAACAAATTTCATAATAATCCAAAACTTCTGTGACTCCTAAAAGGGTTTCAATGGTAGACGCTCAATCTTCCACAGCCTTTTACAGTGTGGTCCACTTGATAGCTCGATCTGTCTTATTTTTGTCTCAAGCCTTAACACGAGTTCGTCAAATAGATAAACGGTTTGGATCTAACACATACCTCATAAAAGGACCCACAAAAAGCGGTGGGGATTACAACAGAAAAAATAAAATAATAATAAATAAATAGACCAGGAACTTATAGCTACGGTGTTTTCTTAGGCTACGGATTATAACGTAGCCATACCCATAGCCCTTGCCGTTTCAATATGTCCTTTTATATATATCGAAAGTCTTTCGATTAATCGAAAAAGGTCCGAATTGTCCAATGAGTTTGCCTCAAAATCATGCAATTTTCGATAAAGGTGATTTGACTAATAGCTACGGATTATAACCGTAGCCATAATTGTAATGCTGCCGGTTTATGAAATTTTTTTATTTTTAATTTTTTTACATGGATAAATATATTCTACCTAAAATTTTCATTAATACAAAAATATGTATATATAAGCATATAAAAAAATTTCTCTCTTTTTTTCATTTATTTCTTTATTCATTTAACAAGAATATCTTCTAAACCAAAATTAGTTACTTGACGTACCCTATATGATTTTGGGGTAGGAGAAGCTACTTTAGCCAACCAACCTAGTTATTTTTCAAGATTCCATCAGATCTATGGTCGAAAATCCATTTCATTCACTTCGCGGTCAATTTCAATCAGTTCGTGGTCAATTTCATTCATTTCATTTACTTCGCGATCAATTCCATGCATTTCACGGTCAATCCCAGCGATTTCGTTTTCATTCACGGTCATTTCCATGCATTTCACGGTCAATTCCCTTCACTTTACGGTCATTTCCATGCATTTCACGGTCCAATCGCCTCACTTCACCGTCATTTCCATGCATGGCGCATTTCACGGTCATGCCCCTTCACTTCACGGTCATTTCCGCGCATTTCACGGTACAATCGCCTCACTTCACGGTCATTTCCATGCATATCATGGTCATTCCCGCCTATTCCGTGTTGATTCACGGTCATTTCGGCGCATTTCACGGTCATGCCCCTTCACTTCACGGTCATTGCCGTGCATTTCACGATCCAATTGCTTCACTTCATGGTCATTTTCATGCATATCACGGTCATTCCCGCCTATTCTGTGTTGATTCACGGTCATTTCGGCGCATTTCACGGTCATGCCCCTTCACTTCACGGTCATTTCCGCGCATTTCACGGTCCAATCGCCTCACTTCACGGTCATTTCCATGCATATCACGGTCATTCCCGCCTATTCCGTGTTGATTCACGGTCATTTCGGCGCATTTCACGGTCATGCCCCTTCACTTCACGGTCATTTTCGCGCATTTCATGGTCCAATCGCTTCACTTCACGGTCATTTCCATGCATATCACGGTCATTCCCGCCTATTCCGTGTTGATTCACGGTCCTTTCGGTGCATTTCACGGTCATGCCCCTTCACTTCACGGTCATTTCCGCGCATTTCGCGGTACAATCGCCTCACTTCACGGTCATTTCCATGCATATCACGGTCATTCCCGCCTATTTCGTGTTGATTCACGGTCATTTCGGCGCATTTCACGGTCATGCCCCTTCACTTCACGGTCATTTTCGTGCATTTCAAGGTCAATCGCTTCACTTCATGGTCATTTTCATGCATACCATGGTCATTCCCGCCTATTCCGTGTTGATTCACGGTCATTTCGGCGCATTTCACGGTCATGCCCCTTCACTTCACGGTCATTTCCACGCATTTCATGGTCCAATCACCTCACTTCACGGTCATTTCCATGCATATCACGGTCATTCTCGTCTGTTTCGTGTTGATTCACGATCACTTCGGTGCATTTCACGGTCATGCCCCTTCACTTCACGATCATTTCCGTGCATTTCATGGTCCAATTACCTTACTTCACGGTCATTCCCTCCTATTCCGTGTTGATTCACAGTCATTTCGGCGCATTTCACGGTCATGCCCCTTCACTTCACGGACATTTTCGCGCATTTCACGGTCCAATCGCCTCACTTCACGGTCATTTCCATGCATACCACGGTCATTCCCGCCTATTCCGTGTTGATTCACGGTCATTTCCATGCATTTCACGGTCATGCCCCTTCACTTCACGGTCATTTCCGTGCATTTCACGGTCCATTCGCCTCACTTCACGGTCATTTCCATGCATATCACGGTCATTCCCACCTATTCCGTGTTGATTCACGGTCATTTCGACGCATTTCACGGTCATGCCCCTTCACTTCACGGTCATTTCCGTGTATTTCACGGTCCATTTGCCAAGATTTGCGGTCATTTCCATGCATATCACGGTCATTCCTGGCGATTTCGTGTTGATTCACGGTCATTTCAGTGCATTTCACGGTCATGCCCCTTCACTTCACGGTCATTTACGCGCATTTCAAGGTCCAATCACCTCACTCATGGTCAGTTCCATACATACCACGGTCATTCCCGGTGATTCCGTGTTGATTTACGGTCCTTTCGACACATTTCACGGTCATGCCTCCTTCACTTCATGGTCATTTCCGCGCATTTCACGGTCCAATCGCCTCACTTCACGGTCATTTCCATGCATTTCACGGTCATTTCCGCCTATTCCGTGATTGCTGTATGATCTGAAGGAACAACAAGCATGGTTACAAATTGCCTCATTTCACGGTCATCAAAGATTCGATATATCGTAAACCATTCGATATATATGCACATACAAATCGAAGTTTAATCGATATATCGAATCTTCGATATATCGACGGAGTATCGATATTATCGATAATTTGTTTCAAAAGAGCAGTGTGTCTCTGGACAATTGAGGAACATTTTGGATATATCGAAATTTAGTCGATATATCATCTCCTTCGATATATCGAAATGTTGTCGATATTATCGATAATTCCTTTTAAAAAAGCATTTTGTCTCTGGACATTTTCTGACCATTTTCGATAAATCGAAATATAGTCGCTATATTGACACATGACATCGATTTCAAGGCGATGTATCGTTCCGTTGTAACGATGACCTAGTTCGATAACATCAACTAGAGTTCAATGTTATCGACAACTTAAGCCTGATGTAATCGATTAGAGTTCGATAACATCAAAGCGTACTTTTATTTTTTCCTTACAAAAATTCAGTGAATTTTGTTTTTATAATCGTCGAAATTTCTTCCTTCGATTTATCGAAACTATCTCGATATAATTGAAAATTTGTTTTAAAACATTATTTCATCTCTGGACAGTTTTGGACTAATTTCGATATATCGTCTGACATTCGATATATCGAAATGCAACGAAGTGTAATTTTTTCATTTTTTTTTCTAATGTGTTTTTTATTTTATTATATATATATATTTTTTATTTTTCTTTTTAGGTTAGCTTGTTAGTACACACCCATGTCAGTACACACTCCATGTTATCCAAGTTACTACGGATCGATATGAAGACCTCAAATCATGTAAATGAACATAAGTTCTTTAGAGACTTGTGGACCTTTTTCGATATATTTAATCCTACCTTGTCACACTCTCTCATCCATTAACATCTCCTGCACCCCCATCTGTATGTAAACCGGGCTCCTTGCTAGGCAGATGGCGGCCCACCTCCTCCACTTGGAATCCTTCACCAGAACATGATGGCGACCCTTTATCTTTGAATCGATGGAGTAACACACTCTCTAGTACATTACCATTTCCTTCTGCCCCTTCAAGAAAATCAAGACTCTTGATTGGTGGAATAACATACCCTTTAAATCACTATCGTCTCCTCCCCCTTCATGCAAATAGAGATTCTCAGTTGGAAGATGGTGGCCCACCTCCTCCACTTCAGATCCTCCACCAGATGATATTGAAAAATGACGATCGATGAGTTTCATCGTGCTTTTAAGATATCGAACGGTCTCTGAATTAGGCAATTAACCGTGAATTGAAGCGAATTGACCGTGAAATGCATGGAAATGACTGTGAAGTGAAGGGAATTGACCGTGAAATGCATGGAAATGACCGTGAAATGCATGGAAATCACCATGAAGTGAAGAGATTGGACCTCGAAATGCGCAGAAATGACCGTGAAGGGAAGGGGCACGACCGTGACATGCGTCAAATGATCGTGAATCAACACGGAATAGGCGGGAATGACCGTGATATGCGCCGAAATGACCATGAAGTGAGGTGATTATGCCGCGAAATGCGTGGAAATGACCGTGAAGTGAAGGGGCATGACCGTGAAATGCGTCAAAATGGATCGTGAATCAACACGGATAGGCGGGAATGACCGTGATTTCCATGCATATCACGGTCATTCCCGCCTATTTCGTGTTGATTCACGGTCATTTCGGCGCATTTCACGGTCATGCCCCTTCACTTCACGGTCATTTCTGCACATTTCACGGTCCAATCGCTACACTTCACGGTCATTTCCATGCATATCACGGTCATTCCCGCCTATTCCGTGTTGATTCACGGTCATTTCGGCGCATTTCACGGTCATGCCCCTTCACTTCACGATCATTTCCGCGCATTTCACGGTCCAATCGCCTCACTTCACGATCATTTCCATGCATGCATGGAACTGAGCGTAAAGTGAAGCGATTGGACCGCGAAATGCGTGGAAATGTCCGTGAAGTGAAGGGGCATGACTGTGAAATGCATCGAAATGACCGTGAATCAACATGGAATAAGCGGGAATGACCGTGATATGCATGGAAATGACCATGAACTGAGGCGATTGTACTATAAAATGCGCGAAAATGACCCTGAAGTGAAGGGGCATGATCGTGAAATGCGTCGAAAGGATCGTGAATCAACACGGAATAGGCGGGAATGACCGTGATATGCATGAAAATCACGATCATTCCCGCCTATTCCGTGTTGATTCACAGTCATTTCGGCGCATTTCACGGTCATGCCCCTTCACTTCACGGTCATTTCCGCGCATTTCGCGGTACAATCGCCTCACTTCACGGTCATTTCCATGCATATCACGGTCATTCCCGCCTATTCCGTGTTGATTCATGGTCATTTCGGCTCATTTCACGGTCATGCCCCTTCACTTCACGGACATTTCCGCGCATTTCGCGGTCATGCCCCTTCACTTCACGGTCAATTTCGCGCATTTAAGGGTCCAATCGCTACACTTCACCGTGAAATGCGTCCAAAATGACCGTGAATCAACACTAAATAACCAAGAATGATCGTGAAATGCATGGAAATGACCGTGAAGTGAAGCAAATTGGCCGTGAAATGTGCTAAAATGACTATGAAGTGAATGGGCATGACCATGAAATACGTCGAAATGACCGTGAATCAACATGGAATAAGGAGAATGACCATGATATGTATGGAAATCACGGTCATTCCGCTTATTCCATGTTGATTCACGGTCATTTCAGCGCATTTCACGGTCATGGCCCTTCACTTCACGATCATTTCCGCGCATTTCACGGTCCAATCGCCTCACTTCACGGTCATTTCCATGCATATCACGGTCATTCTCGCCTATTCCGTGTTGATTCACGGTCATTTCAGCGCATTTCACGGTCATTTCCGCGCATTTCACCGTGAAATCACTACACTTCACCGTGAAATGCGTCGAAATGACCGTGAATCAAAATGGAATAGGCGAGAAGGACCGTGAAATGCATGAAAATGACCGTGAAGTGAAGGGAATTGATCGTGAAATGCATGGAAATGACCGTGAAGTGAAAGGAATTGGCCGTGAAATGCATGGAAATGACCGTGAATCAACACGGAATCGCTGGGAATAACCATGAAATGCATGGAAATGACCGTGAAGTGAAGCGAAATGACTGTGAAATGCATGGAAATGATCGTGAAGTGAAGGGAATTGACCATGAAATGCATGTAAATGACCGTGAATCAAAACGGAATCGTCGGGATTGACCGTGAAATGCATGGAAATGACCGTGAAGTGAAGCGAATTGACCATGAAATGCATGGAAATGACCGTGAAGTGAAGGGAATTGACCGTGAAATGCATGGAAATGACCGTGAATCAAAACGGAATCGCTGGGATTGACCATGAAATGCATGGAAATGATCGTGAAGTGGAATCGCCGGAATTGACCGTGAAATGCATGGAAATGACCATGAAGTGATGGGAATTGACTGTAAAATGCATGGAAATGACTGTGAAGTGAAGCAGAATCGCCCAAATTGACCGTGAAATGCATGGAAATGATCGTGAAGTGAAGGGAATTGACCGTGAAATGCATGGAAATGACTGTGAATCAAAACGGAATCCCGGGATTGACCATGAAATGCATGAAAATGACTGTGAAGTAAATGAAATGAATGAAATTGACTGCAAAGTGAATGAAATGGATTTTCGACCATCGACCTGATGGAATCTTGAAAAATAACTAGGTTAGTTGGCTAAAGTAGCTTCTCCTACCCCAAAATCATATAGGGTACATCAAGTAACTAATTTTGGTTTAGAAGATATTCTTGTTAAATGAATAAAGAAAGAAATGAAAAAAAGAGAGAATTTTTTTTTATATGCTTATATATACATATTTATATAAATATGTATTAGAGAAAATTGTAGGTAGAATAAAGTTCTCCATGTAAAAAAATAAAATAAAATTTCATAAACTTTTACGGACTACAGCTATGGCTACGGCTATAATCCGTAGCTATAGCTTCAGTACATATTGAAAACACTTCGAGATGTATCGAAAATTGCAGAATTTTTTTATGCAAAGTCGCTGGACAATTCTGGACCTTTTTCGATTAATCGAAAGACCTTAGATATAATGAAGTACATATCGAAAGACCTTTGATACATAGCAAAGGACATATCGAAAAAGCATGGGCTGCAGTTATGGCTATGGTTATAATCCGTAGCCATAGATTCCAGGCTTTTTTTCCCCTGTTGTAATCCCCACTGCCTTTGTGGGTCCTTTTATGAGGTATGTGTTATATCCAAACCGTCCATCTATTTGGCGAACTTGTACTAGGTTTCGAGAAGAAAAATAAGACAGATTTAACCATCAAGTGGACCACACGGTAAAAGGCAGTGGAGGATTGAACGTCTACCATTGAAACCCTTTTAGGGGTCGTAGAAGTTTTGGATCATTACAAAATTTGTTTTTCCTCTTCATCCAGGTCTTTGTGACCTTATGAATATATTTGATGGAAAATAAATGTTATGGTGGGCCTTACAAAAGTTTCAACGACCGTTCGTATAACTCGGAGTTCGAGGAGCGTCGGCGCTCGACTCTCGTCTTCGAGCAGCGGCCGATCCGCTTGAAGGAAAGCGGGGGCATTTTCAACCTTTGTGAAGGCGTCCATACAGCTGGGGCTTATTCTTGCCAGGTAAAATGAGGTGGGCTTGGTCTCGTAAACGGGCCATAAAGGGGTCGTACAGTCGTAAATTTCTCTTCATGAATAATATTTGGGAGGCGAAGCGAAGCTGTTTTAACCGTACATTTATTTCTAGAACTTACCCAATGCACCCACCACCATGATCATTCTGCCTGGGCATCTATCTAAAAGTAGGGTCCACCCCATGAACGGCTAGAATATTCAGTGCATGTGAAGGTGTATTTGGGTCATAGACTATATCCTCTGTTATCAGGTCAACAGAGAATTCCTGTTACCCTAATGGTTTGGCGTCCGAAGTTGTTTTTTATTTTTTTAGTGAATAGTGATGTGGACCAATGAGAATTAGGGTATCGGGAATTCTTTGTTGACCTGATAACAGAGGATTCGGACTCATGGGTCATAGACTATATGCCCGTACATACAACTGGGTCATGCATACTGCAGAAATGACACTGTCCAAAGTGTGGAACCTGGTTTTAGATCGTCCGTATCAGAAATTTGTGCTTATCGGGAGACACTTTCCACATGTAAACTTCCCACTCCCGCTAACAGGAAATACGCACTTTGTTATACCACGATGTAATCATGGAACGAGGAGATTTATCCTGACGCAATGGACCACAAAAGGCCATTCGTCGTGGACCACCTAACATGTGGCAGGTATTTGGTACCTGATCCAAACCATCCATCCTGAGAATATGGTACTTGGATGGCTTATGCTGAAATCAGAGCCCAGCTGACTATCCTATCCGTAAAAATGGTGGCCTTGAAATCAACAGTAAAATCAAGACGGTAAATTCTCAGCGATAAAAGAAAGAAAATAAATGGATACGATCATCATTGTGATTTCCGGATGTGGGCAATCCATTGAAAGGACAAAAACTAGATCGATTCATTGCCACACGTCCAACGTGTCAGTTACTTGCTGATAAAGCGCACTTCCACGCTGGACAGTGCCAGGTCTCTATCTAAATGAGAAATTGACTACCTACAGCTGTCTGTAAGCTAACTTAGCATGCAGCCCTCTCATTACCGCAAGTATTTCATTTGTGCAGAACATCTGATCCATACTAATGATGGGCCCCACTATCAAGATCATCTGATAGGAGAATCAGGCAAGTATGAATGTCATTTGGCCCACAACATTGAAATTAATGAATGACCTACTGTCTGAATCAGCATCATGTGTGGCCAGCCTAATGAGTGGATCAACATGATTCAAGATATGTTGATTCTTATGAATGACCTATGATTTAAATATGGCTCAGATATCCTGCACAAGTGAAACTTTGGCAGAGAAGGTGTGGCTGCATACTAACTTTGGCATGCAACCTGCTGCAGATGCTTTAGTTCTTATCTGAACTTCGGTGCTATCTACGTGTACTGAAACCAGAAAATCATGGCGCTAATCCCAACCCTAGCTAACCCGGACGCAGATCCTTTGATGAGTAACTCACCACGTTACAGAGAGCTGAGTAAATTCTTTGGGACCCACCGTGATGTATGTGTTTTATCCGCACCGTCCGCCTGTTTTTCCAGCTCATTCAGGGAACCTAAAAGGGAAGCATATCTAAAACCCGAGGGGACCACACCACAGGAACGGGGAATTGAATTCCTACTTTGAAAACTTATCAAAGGCTAATAAGCTGGGGATCATGATGATATTTATGTTTTTGTTTCATCCATGTACGTATGACCTTATAAATTGAGATAGAGCAGGTCCCGATGCTCTAACGGCAAAGATGAACTAGGGAAGGCTTGATAGGAAGCAGGGTGACCTGGACCATCATAACCTTAAGACAATCATATCTCATATTCCATGAATTCAAACAATTTTTTAGACACATGGTATATGATTTTAGGTAGGAGAAGCTACTTATAGCCAACCAACCTTGCTACACTGGGATGCTAATGTTGGATTTGCGAGATTCGATAGTATCAACGGTTGGAAGCCTATTTTATTTTTGTTTTTACTATAAATAATAAGTTTTAATTTTATCATAACTTTTGATCTACAATTTTATGAGTCGTGCCCAACATAAAAAGTGCTTAAAAAATTAAGAGAATAATGTGGTTAAGTCAAATTAGACGCTTACTATTTTTGGTTGAAAACCATGAAATCTAAGTACGAATCATGATCTTATATAAATAGTAAGTTTACTAGTTATAGTAAGTCACATTTTTATGGAGTTTGAGTTTGAAAATTCATCCTTGAGTTTGAGTTCACTATTTAAAAAGAATGTGCTTTCATTTTTCATTGTCAATTAATTTATTTTTTAATTATTAAAAATTATTTCTATTTTTAACCTTGAAAAATCGGTGATCGACCTCATCATGTCCTTCCCCGCATCATGAATACAGGTTAGATGACAAATAAATATCAACATTAGATAACAATTAAACCCTAAAAAGATATCAAAGTAGACATCATTTTGACACATACATCATGGTGTGCCCTTGAGAGATTATAGCATGGTGAGTTAGGCAGCACACAATCCGTGTCCCCAATTTTCCAACGTTCTAGAAAATAGAAAGTAAAGATAGCTTGTTAGGAACTTCTGATAATATACTTTATTGAATTGAAATTCTCACAGAAAGGGTATGCTCGATCGGGACATTTTAAGTGAGCCCACCTACAACAGCATGATCACAAATGTTGGCCAGCTGGGCACCGATGATCTAATGGCCCACTCAACCATCATAGGGCCAAAAATCTGTAGTGGAATGATCCATATGTCCATCTTATCTGGCCTTCGAAAGGACTACTAAAAAAATAGTCAGTGGTCCACTTTTAATAAATAAAATGTCCATTATCAACAGCCAAATAACCGTCCAATGGGTATGATGGATAATCCCATATATGGCCCATTAGTTGGACATTCTCGATGATCTAACGTACAGATACATATAGGTTACAAGGCGTTTGACCGATCGTGGTTAAACGCGCTTGATAGATTTGGCAAGAGTTAACGTTCAAATCCATCTCAGCAGCCCACGATATCAACCTTCCGCATTTTCTATGATACGTCTTTTCAATCTGAACGGGTGTTGAAGTACCAGAAAAACAGCAAAAGGTTGGTGTTTGATTATTATTACTAAATTTTCGACGTGGTACGGACCCGGATTGCGTACTACGTACCTTGACTGTCTTTGGCCAAGAACTGGCGGTTCTGTGGGCTGCGGTCTATTCCTTCTCTCAGTTTATTTTAAGGTATGTGCATAAAAATAAGGCATCCAATACTCGAGTGGACCACACCAAATAATAAACTTAAGTTGCATTAAATACACAAAACATTAAATGAAAATTGGATTAAATGCAAGAGTCATCCATGGTGTGGTCCACTTGAGTATTGGATCTACCTTATTTTTGTGCACATATCTTAAAATGATATGAGAGAAGGGGTGGATGACATGGATTAATAAATACAGGGCCAGCCCACCAAACTGTCCATTCATGGCTGGAGCCGAGCGGGCAGGACCCAAGACACATAAGGCTGTCTTTTATCTTAAAGTATACTTGTGCATTGATGGTCAAGATCTTGTACCATTCATTTTTGGTCCTTATCATGTATTATCAATAGCAAATTTCAAAATCAGAAAACTCGACTGGAGTCCATGCCCAGCTGGGTTGGGTTGACTAGATTACTTGATTGAGTCATCATTCAACTCGATATTTAATAATAACTAAATAAATATTAGTGGTACTAGTAAATATTTATAAAAATAAAAAATAAATAATATATATTGAACTTAACATCAACATTAGGTGTGGTGAACTGATTGAAAGTTCTATTTATGATCAATTGCATTATTGAGTTTTAGGAAAAAGAAAAAGAGTTTTGATAAGTGAGTGACTGGGCGAGTCACATCAATTGGCTGAGTCAGTGATTTGACTCGACTACTCTCTATTGAACTCAGCCAAGGCACATGGAAGAGCGACTTTCTCACTGACTCGCTTTGAAATCCCACTGAGTCGAGTGGACTAGGCCAAGTTTCAAGTCAAGTCATCCAGTTTTAAAACTATGATCAATAGGTTAAGTTGATTGGATGATTCTAACAGTTGGATGTGACATTTTTTTTTTTATTCTTGATTTTCAAACTGTCCAATAGATTGGCGCCATACGGATTACTTTGCAAGAAGTCACAGTAATCCACTCATTAGATCGACCATACTTGAATTTTGTTATTTATAAATATCTATAGGTTATTTTCTATGTATGATCCATCTAATGAGTGGAGATCTCTAATTCCATACTCATGCTGGGGGCCAAACAATTGCAAAAGTTGGATTTCCCATGTGATAGACATGGAGTTATCCATTGAGTGGAAAATAACTCATCATTGACTTAAGACATTCTCCTTTGACATATTGCAGCACCGGGGTTAGGTGATGACTCACCCAAGATGGTGCCACCCTTGCTGTGGGGCCCACCTTGATGTATTTATTCCATGGGATTAGGGGAGACAGCGAACTCTCTCTCAGGATGGTGCGATCCTTGCTGTGGGGCCCACCTTGATGTATTTATTCCCTATCCACGCTATCCATCCATTTTTCGAAATCATTTTAGGGCATTATTCCAAAAACGACGCAGATCCAATTATAAGGCCGTGGACCATACTATAGGAAATAGTGGTGATTGACCATTAATGGGCCACAAAAGTTTAGCTGAAATAGTGGTGATTGACCATTAATGGGCCACAAAAGTTTAGCTGACATTTGTTTTTTTTTTTTTTTTTTCCTCTTCACCCGGGCACATGTGACCTTATCAACCAATTGGATGGCTAATAAACACTATGGAAACATTAAAGTGCGCCCTGAGAAGTTTTTAATGGTAGAGCATTCAATCACCATTCATGTTTCCTATGGTATGGTCCACTTGATTATTAGTGTTTACTACACCCATTTTCGGCGCCTTGACATGCTCCAATGAGAAAGTGCCACGTGATGGTACTACGTGTTTAGCATCCATGAGAGGCATACTCACACATGAAGAGATCTTTGATTGATTTTCGTTTGGCGTTACGCATTCCATTATTAATACGGTGGCACAGATACTTACACATGCCCTTAAGGGAGGTGGCAATGATCAATGTGCCTATTTATGAGGCAACATACTAGGCACGTCTATAAGAGACCCTCTGAGAGAACGGATCTATCATGAATCTGACGATGATATCTTAAGCGAAGGCGTCTCTCATAATCATTTCAGAATGGGAGATCTCCCCATAGATGTTCGAAGAGGCAGCAACAATCAAGGAAATTTCAAACATCAGGAGATCGAACCCATGTCCAAGTCAACCCAGCTTAGGTTCGAACCTAAGTTGGGAGAGAGATCATATCAGCTAATCTCAAGCCGTTTATTAATGTGAACAAAAGAAATGGGAGAGCTAGATGAGAAGGCAAGCCTATCCAATGATAAGATATCAGATAGATCTAGTTTGCCCAACAATACGGAGATAGGAAGAGATGGAGGAATCACCCAGACACGTCAAGAGTCAAACTTCGATTGGGATCGAGAATCTAGAAGGTCAGGATGTGATGGATCATGTCCATTCTATCTCTTCCAACATTCTAAATCATCTCGCAGTAAATGCATGGTGAAAATGCCAGAGAAAGTTTGACATAGACTATCAAACACCTCTTGGTGGCCTCTGGCTTAATCCATGTAGCGTACCATCACCAGAGACATTAAGTGGTCAAGATTTATCAGGGTCTAGCCCTTGACCTGGCCATCTTAATTAAAAGAATCTTAACATATTTAGGCTTGGTCTTTGTTAGACCACGGACATCCCACAATGGATAAAGTATGAGAAGAAGATCATGTTAGTGCACTGATTTATGTATGCACTTTATTTTTCAATCATGTGAGTCCTTATGTCATGTAGTTAGTTGAGTCATTGGAAGCTGAAGACCGAAAAATACAAGTGAAGGAAAAGCATCAAGGAGTAAAGAACAGGTAAATGTGGTGCCTTGGTTACCCTAACCCTTAACTCGAAATAACTTAAACATTTAGATGATCTTAAACCTATAATAGGTAAACCTTTTATTGATAATCCATTAAGCCATTTGAGTTTAAATTGATCATCCTTATATTGCCTTTAGATGTCTCGTGTTACTAGAAAAAATGCATAATCTCAACAACCTTCGGTCCACCAAACCCACTTTCAGTTCAACCGAAAACTTCTAAAACAGGACAGCGTGCTGAGGTAAAATTCAGGGTAATTTGGTTACAAAAAAT
Organism: Magnolia sinica; assembly: GCF_029962835.1. Taxonomy (NCBI): domain Eukaryota; kingdom Viridiplantae; phylum Streptophyta; class Magnoliopsida; order Magnoliales; family Magnoliaceae; genus Magnolia; species Magnolia sinica. The sequence continues at coordinate 16,168,871 of NC_080587.1, read as the reverse complement.
GCTACCTTCAGTGACCACTTTCAGTGCGACTAAAGACCACCTTCGATTGGACTGAAGGTGCTCATGTTTGTTTAGCAACATTCCTGTCTAATTCGGTGCGATCGAAAACTAGCCATTTATGCCCATTTTATGATCGTTGGAAATTGATTTCTTTATAAATGATATCCGATCTTTAGGAATTTTGAAGGATTTTTTGTGTAATTGAAGTTTAGGTGAATCCCCAATCATATCCCACATCATAAGGCTTATATTTCATAAGATTTGATTTATCTACTTTGAGCTTTACCACTCTAATGAGGATTCCAACCTCAATGTTAAAGATGAACTCAATCTCCACCATTTTCTAATATGTGTTAGTCTCTGTGGGAGCCTCTAATAGGAATGAATGTATGTCCTTTAACTAATATCATTGTTGTTAATTAGCAGATAGAAAACCAACGCGTGTCTCTTGCAGAAGCCTGCGACGAGAGTGTATGCCAGTTGGTTCTTCTATAAGACTGATGTTCGTGGGGAGCCTATAGAAAACCACGTAGAATCTCTTATGGGAGTCGGTCCTTGTGTAAAATTGTGAAGGTTAGAGGTGAATCTAATTTAAAACCTTTGATAGCGAAATTTGGTATATTCATGGGTTGAGTGCGTCTGCCGAGAGTAGAGTAGGAAAACCGAACTACTATACATGCTTGTGTTTGGGATTGTCTTTTAAGCACATGTTTAATTATGCTTATGTGATTGAATGTTTATAATTATATGTATACATGGTTAGATGAATATTATGAGTTGATAGGTATAGCACATCTCACACACACATGTACACTATTATGTTTATAAACTAGTTACTTGATTGCCACATTGTTTACCGTCTATGTGATTGGTAAACCCACTAATGACTTAAAAGCCTTAGTGTTAAATTATTTTACTTAGTTTAATTTTCACATTAGTTTAAGTTAAGCAATTGTATTTAAATTGGCTAAAATTTTGTTTTATCCTAATTAGAGGTGGGCATCAGATCGAGTCGGATCGGATTGGGTCCGACTCAACTCTGATCGAAATCTACGTGGCCTGACTCGAACTCGATCCGATCCGAGACCGAGTCCGGGTCATCTGACTCAAACTGATCCGAACCATTACTGGCCTGATCCGATCCGAGTTCGACTCGGTCAGGAAAACCAAGTCGGATCGGACTAGCCAAGGTTCCGATTCATTTTCGGTGAAAATTATTATCCTCGCTGCTATTTTTGGTGTGGTCTATTTGAGCTGTGAATATGATTTTTTTTTTCAAATGCTCTAAAATGATCATGAAAAATGGATAAATGGTATGGATATAATAAATATATAATTGTGGGGCCCATGTAATTGATCTCATTTGAGCCATTCATATCTCGAGGCACGTCTATCTACACGTTACTGTGTTGACGTGCACAGCATGAAACTCTCACTTACATGTAGGCGCGGATTAGATACTGACAAGGTCAGCACCAGATTGCTACGAAGTGACGCCACCAAGCTCTATGGACCCCACCATGATGCGTGTGTTGTATCTATACCGTCCAACCATTTGTAGAGATGGTTTTATGGCATTAGAAAAAGAATGAGATAGATCTAAAGTTCAAGTGGACCCACCACAGAAAACCGTGGGATCAGTCACACCCACCGTTGAAACATTTATAGGTCCCACCATGATGTATTTTTTAGATCCAACCTATTCATAATTTAACATAGAGATAGATGAAGTGAAAACAAAAATATAAGCTTGATTGGAAACTTCTGTGGCACCTAAGAAGTTTTGAACGATGGATGTCACTGTCCCCACTGTTTTTTATGGTGGGGTCCACTTGAACTTTAAATCTATATCATTATTTTTCTCATGCCATAAAACGATCTCTCCAAATGGATGGACAGTATGGATACAACACATGCATCATCGTGGGTCTACAAAGCTTGGTGACGTCACTACTACAGGCTAGAGGCTACAACGGCAGTGCTCGCCTTCACACGACACGTACCTACAAGCTACGGGCTATAGCGTCAGGCGGCTACAGGCTAAAAGGTTTGAAATATTTGGCTTTGGAGAGTGCTATTTGTATCTAGACACGTGCATTCTAAACATAATCACTTCAAAAGTGCCTATGTGCCATGCATGCGAAAGATCCATACCGTTCATCAATCAGATCCAACAACAAATAATACTATCCCAAAAAACAAGAGATGGAAACTGAACATATAGGAATAGGACATAAATACATGTGAAGAAAATAGTCGAAAAAGAAAACTAATGGTCAATATTCAAGAAGGACATTTGTCAACCCCCTGGTGAGTTACACCAGCTTGATTTATTAAGCAAGGACACATTCACCAATCGGCCTACATGGCTGAATTTGAGTCCACCTGACTGACTTGTATGTGGCCCACTTGCTGCTGTTGTAAATGATTCATCTCTCTTTTTTTCTCATGATTTGACATGGTTTGCTTCCAGGAAGCTTCCTTTAATGGGCGTCATTCATTTTAAAAAACCTCACCTTTTCAAAATAAACCATGGTTGAGAATACATGGTTATATAGTTTCGAAGAAATGATACAGTAAGGGCCCGTTTGGCCAATTGCATTAGGTTGGATTAAGGTGGATGGAATTGTAAAAGTAACAATAAATGTATGTGTAAAGTATTGTCCCTGGATTGGGTGTATCCCATGTTTTCCAATACCATGTTTGGAATGTATGCAATTAAAAGTAAATCCCGGGATTTCCTTTCAAATTACACTTGGGTAAAGGAAAAATTCATCATCCATGGGATTTGAAAATCCCATCTCACACTTTCCAACACAAGGCTCATTTTCCAAAGCCTATAAAATTAATTTTATTCCCATCCCACACTCCTTCCAAACTTGTCATTCCCAATCTCGAGGTAGGATTAGCAATGCAATCTTATTTAATACAACTTAATACCACTGGCCAAACAGGCCCTAAGTGTATGGAAACCAAACCGTATACCTACTTTTATTTGATTTAGTTATCATCCCCTCACTCTGGATTGGTCCGAATCCATTCGGATCAGGTTTTTGGATCGGATCGGTCCGGATTGACCACAACCCGATCTCGATCCGAAAAACTATCAGATCTGAACGGCCCTACTTGATCCGCACCGATTCAGGCCGTCGGTTCGGTTCGGAACGGGTCTGATCGGGTTGAATCCACTAGATCAGGTCAAATATGCCCAGCTCTAGTCTTAATCACCCCCCTCTAGGATATAATCATCCTTTCTTATCTCTGTCAAGCTTCCACGTATAGTCGTGGTATCATACAACACGTGAAATTTCAGATCAGAGAAACCAAGGAGTTAGATACAACTGGAGTTTTTTGTTTCCTAATCCAAGTTGTTAGTTTTGGAGTAATCAAATGGCTTCTCATATCCAGAACAACGACGTGAGCACGAATGATACAGAAGCAACAAGGAAACCCTAACAAAATTTCACCACCTTGACAATCTACAAAATTTCACCAACTTATCTTTTAATTTATCTTTCATTAATCTTTCCTAGCATAGCCTAATCTAACTTAGTTTAACATAGCTACTGTATGGCAGGTCCTAGTACAGTACCTTAGGAGTAATTTTTCTACAACTTTAACGTGTAAGATTGTGATAATCTAAGTTTCAATTTAACTGATCATACCTACATCGATTGTCTATTCTGATAGGTGCATTATGTACTTATCCTTTTTCATTTTTATTTATTCATTGGTTGTCCTGTAACTTGTCGATTATTATAAGCATCATTTTCAAATATTAGTGAGTTAGCAACATTTTGCTTTCTTTAATTTGTAAGTACATCCTTATTCCTTTGAGAAGTACATTGAACTTAAAGTGTTGGTGAAAGAAGTACTTAGGTTCGTGAACTCACATTTAATATCACAAGGCAAAAGGAGCCCATTCAGAAGGATTAACCTCATTTACTTTGACAAATTGCTTGAACGGAGTGCAATATTGATCGTCGAGAGGAGTCTGGATCATATGTCCTATCTCTAATCTATCCATTTCGGTGAAGGAGATACCAACAATTCAATCAACCCTTGAGTCAGGTAGACTCTAGCACACGGATACATATCACTCACATATACACATATCTATATCTAATATAAGCCCTCTCTCATATGTGCAACCTAATCTAATTGAATTGCGAGCACTTCATTTTTTGGATCATGGACTAAAATAATATGAAAAAACGATGAAAGGCCACGTATACACAATAGATACATAGACCGCACTGTCTTGGGTGACGTGGTCTCACCGAATCCGCTCCCTGCAGTATCTTCTATAGATGCGCTGCTGTTGCTTTGACTTTCTGATCAAATGTTCCCACATCTCTCCGCATAAGTTGAAAAACGTGTCTCTATCTTCCCAAAGCGATAGTTAAAAGTGAAATAATCCATTTTTAGAATATCCAAACCGTTCATTTGGGTCCTCCATGGCGACATTTGCAAGATCCAAGCAATTCAGGTTGAGTATCGTCTGATAATGGTGGGACCCATGTTGGCCAAGGGCATTTAACCCTTCATGGTCAAACACGTTTGCAAGATTTGGCAAGAGGTTATGTCCAAATACATTTCAACAACCCACCACTTTTGTGGTTAGAGTCGAATTCAATCTTCAAATTCACAAACAAGAAGAGGACTATATGGATGGTGGAGGTTTCCCCAATTGTCCTTGACTGACACAGAAGGTCCTTGCACACGTGTCACATGTAATTTAGATCTATACTGTTCATTTTTTGGGCCTTACCGTGAAGTATCCATAGATTAAAAGTTATGGTCATTGGACGATTCTGACCGTTGGATATGAGCCAGTTACTTATCAATGGTCTACATGTTGTCCACCAAGGCGACAAGAAAGACGACGGCTCTTTGGATTTAGAAGACAGTTTTTTCTTTTAGTGGGTAGGTACGTTTTGCATCCGGTACAAGGGACCCGGATTGCGTCCTACCGCCGCCCATCCGCTAATCCGTCCGGGCAGGACTCTGTGGGGCCTACCGTCATGTAAGTGTTTTATCTACACCGTTCATTGCTTTTCTTAGATCATTTTAAGATATCATTCAAAAACTAAGGCAGGAAAAAGGCTAAAGTGGACCACAAAGTGGGGATTGAATGTCTACCATTAAAAACTTCTTGGGAGCTGGAGAAGTTTCGGATCAAGCTGATATTTAAGTTATCACTTCATCCACGTATACACGGCCTTATCAAAAACTTCTACACGTAGACGACCTTATTAATAGGTTGGATGGTAAAGAAACCATCGTGGTGGCACTTATAAAGGTTTCAACGGTGGGTGTCATTATCACTGCAGCTTCCTTTCGTTTGGTCCACTGGAGCTTTGGACCTGCCTCACTTTTAGGATCATATGTTAAAATGATACGAGAAAGGCGATGAACGGTGTGGATAAAACACTTACATCAAGCCTCTATGGATTACCGTCTGGGTGAGGTAGGACGCAATCCACGTCCCTAGAGCCCACCCTGAGAGGGTCGGGGATTGGCTAGTGCCGATGCCTCTGTTGGCCCTACCATGATTTATGTGTTTCCTCCATGCCGTGCATCCATTTTTCCGTATCATTTCATGGTATGAACCCAAAAATGAGGTAGATCCAAATCTCAAGTGGACGACATAACATGAAACAGTGGTGATTGAACGTGCACCGTTAAAAACTTCTAGGGGCCGTAAAATCTATTTGAGTCGAGTCAACTCAAAAACTCAGCTGAGTTCTTTGAAAACTCGTACCAGATTTTATTAGTTTTCTCAGCATTAGTAAATATCTAATAGTATAAATAATATATTAATAATGTTCAGTTGTGATGAGCCGAGTCATTTTATCATTTTTCGAGTTTTGCTTAATATTTTTGAGTCATGTTAGTGTTTTCTCAAGTTTTGACCAAGTCATTACCAAATCGTGTTTTTCCTTGGAATCCACAGTGCTCTCCAGATTTCTCATAGAGATTTCTCAAGTCCACGGGAGATAAAATAAAATTAATTTTTAAGAAATTCAAAAATAAATTGATTAATGATTAAAAAAATGAAATTACAACCCTTTAAATAATGAACTCAAACATAGGATGGAGTTTTAGACTCAAACTCCAACTCAAACACCCTAAAAAGTGTGCCTTACAATAATAGTAAACTTACTATTTATAAATGGTCACCATTCCTACTAGATTTCATGATTTTTAGTCAAAAATAGTAAGTGTCCAATTTGGCCTAACCATGATATTCTCTTAATTTTTCTAAGCCATTTTCATGTTGGGCACAACTCCTATAACTCAAATTATCAAAAGTTATACACGATGTAAATCTTACTATTTATAGGAAAAATGAAAGTAAAATAGACTTTTGATCATGGATGATATGATGGAATCTCACAAATCCGGTGTGGGTAACCCGGCGTAGAAGGGTTGATTGCTAAAGTAACTTCTCCTACCCAAAATCATATATGATATGTCGAAAAAATTTATTCCAGTTAGTAAGATATGATTGTTTTAAGGTTCTGGCGGTCCTGATCATTTTCGCCTCTGATTGAGCCTTCTTTGGTCCATCATTGCCATGAAAGTGCCGGCGACCTGCTCTACATCACTTGGTAAAATTACCTGGTGAGTCAAATTGACTCGTGCGAGTTGTGTCAAGTTTTATCAAGTTTTGAACTGTAGATTTTTGTTCTAAACTATCATTTATTTATATAAGAGAACCCTAACTATCACATCCGTGGCATGGAAAACGAATATCTATAGAAAGACCTCCAGCTTTTGAATAGATCAGGTCATCTGATCTTTCACACTACAACCCATGAAGTGTATGGTGGACGAAATAAACGGTCTGGATTGTTCACTTTGACTATGCAATTGTACCGACCATAGGATCATTTTTCATTAAAATATAATATCAGCACTAAATCTTCTCTTGCTTGTCTATTATAAATGAGTCCGGATCCTCTGTTGTCTGGTCAACAGGGATTTCCAGTAACCCTAATGGTTTGGCGTCCGAAGCTTTATTTATTAATATTTTCTTTTTAAGTGAGTGGTGACGTGGACCAATGAGGATTAGGGTAACAGGAAATCCCTGTTGACCAGAGGATCCCGACTCATTATAAATAGACCATTAGAAGAAGAGCGTACCTCCCACCTATCCATTTCACGTTCTCTCTGGTAGAGCAAAGCTTAGAGAAAATGGCTGTAGAGATAATCAGCAACACCATCTTGAAACCATCTCCTTCATCACCACCCCATCCCTTCCTCAACTCTCTGATACCTCTCACCATCTTCGACCGGGCTGCCTTCGATCTCCATGTCACGATCCTCTACGCCTTCCGGCCACCTATGCCCACCAATGAGGCCATCATCGACGGCCTCGCCAAAGTCCTAAACTACTTCCCCCAACTTGCCGGACGGCTAACAATCGACAACCAACGTCGCAAAAGCATCCTTCTAAATAATGCCGGGGTCCGTGTAGTCGAGGCCCGTGTTGGGACGACGTTGGTGGAGCGGCTCCCATTCAACCCATCCCATGAGCTAACCAACTTGCACCCGCCCATCGAGGGTGTCGAGGAATTGCTACAGATCCAACTCAATCGTTTCACCTGCGGTGGGCTAGTGATCGGCCAGACGGCCCACCATCGTGTGGCTGATGGCCAATCAATGAGTTCATTCTTCCTTTCATGGGCTAAACTAGTCCGAGACCTCAACGTGGACCCACTTCCTTATCATGACCGGGCAGCCATTTCGATCCCAAGGAATCCACCCATGTGTGAATTCAACCACCGGGAAATCGAATTTAAAGATAACAAGGCTCCGGCTCTTACGACAGCCATTGCCGACGCATCGTCACTGTCGATTATGAACTTGGTCGTGAATTTCTCGCCTGAATTCATAACCCAACTCAAAACACATGTTTCCGACGGTAATCCAGGCATCCGATACAGCACTTTCGAGTGCCTTCTTGCCCATGTATGGAAGAAGATAACATTGGCTCGTGGTCTCGGAGATGATGAGCTCACCCAAGTGAGGGTGGCAGTCAATGGCCGTGCTCGGATTAAACCAGCAGTGCCCATGGAGTATTTTGGAAACTTGGTGCTTTGGGCCTACCCAAGATTGAAAGTTAAGGACTTGTTGAAGGAGAGCCATGCATTCGTTGCGAAAACGATCCATGAAGCTGTGGCCCGCATCGACAATGCATACTTCCAGTCATTCATCGACTTTGGAGAGCTGTTGAAGGGAGGGGAAGGGGAGGGGCTGGTGGCGACAGCGCCGGACTTGGGGAACTCCCTGTGCCCTAACGTGGAGGTTGATAGCTGGCTGAGATTCCAATTCCATGATCTTGATTTTGGGAGTGGTGGGCCATGTGATTTTCTCCCTTCGGAGCTGCCTGTTGAAGGGCTAGTGATCTTTGTGCCTTCATGCAAAGAAAAGGTGGTTTGGATGCATTCACAGCTCTTTTGAATGAGCATGTGGCCCACTTCAAACAGATTTCGCACTCCTTGGACTAAGCTAAACCTGTGGGCGTGCAGGATTATTTATAGATCTTAGTATATGTTTTATTTTAGTGGATAAATATTCCATATGATAGTGTAAAATTAAAAAATGAAAGCCATATAAGTGCTCTCCAAGAGCTGGGAGAGGGAGTGTAAAAGTTGCTATCATACGTGAAAATGTTCTTCAGCCGTCTTCGGGGGTCTTGGACGTGGTTTGGCTCGTTACCCAGTACCAGCCGGAGGCGGATGTCGGCTTTATCCGGTACTTCCTGCGCTGGCAAGCTAGGTGGGGCCACCGTATTGGCGAGAAATTCACTCCGTACATTTTTTCCGGATATTTTAGGACGCGGATTGCGTCCTACCCCCACCTGGACAGTAATCCATCCGGGCAGGGATCTGTGGGGTCCACCATGATGTAATTTGTTTATCCACGCCGTTCAACGCTTTCCTCAGATCATTTTAAGGTATGAACCAAAAAATGACGCAGGTCCAAGTCTTAAGGAGACCACAAAGTGGGGATTGAAATTCCACCATTAAAAACTTCTTGGGAGCTGGAGAAGTTTCGGATCAGGCTGATATTTGTGCTTTCACTTCATCCACGTCTACATGACCTTATGAATAGGTTGTATGGTTAAAAAAAAATCATGTTGGGCCTTAAAAAGCTTTCAACGGTGGGTGTCATTATCAGTGCAGCTTACTTTGGTGTGGTCCACTGGAGCTGTGGAACTACCTCATTTTTAGGATCATATCTTTAAATGATCACATAAAATCCATGAAAGGCGTGGATAAAACACCCACATCACTGTGGGCCCACAGATCCCTGCCCGGAGGGGTTGGACGCAATCCGCGTTCGATATTCTAAGATAGGACGCGGATTGGACACTGACAGGTTAAGTACCTAGTCGTGACGTCGCCAATTCCGTGTGAGAAATTCACTCCGTACATTTTTTCAGATATTTTAAGTACGGATGGGATAATGACAGGCTGAGTAGCGATCGTGACGTCGCGAATTTCTCTTGGCGCGCCATGATGTATGTGTTATACTTATTCCAAGAATGAGGCAGATCAAGGCTGCGCTCGACCCAGCCACAGGTGGGGAGAGTGACGCCCACCGTTGAAACCTTCCGACGGATGTTTGTTTGGGATCCAACGTTTACACGTGTTTACGCAGATATCAAAGAAGGGAAAATACAAATATTAGCTTATCAGAAGTTTCCTCTGCCTCCCGGAGGCAGGAACTCCCTGCCTCCAGCATTTTCATTGGTCAACGTCACCATAACTGCCACATCATTAAACTTTTTAAATATATTTAAAAAAGTACATTTAATAAGAAGTATAACGGAGACGTTAACGGAAGCGGTTTGCGTGCCGAGTAACTCAACAGGGTAAGCATACTGAGTAGAGTCTTTGGAGCCCACCGTCGTCATTCGTGCATTGTATCAACTCCATCCATCTCTTTTATCATCTAATTTTAGGGTTTTACAACAAAAATTAATCATATTCAAAGATCAAGTGGACCACACCACCTGAGACAGTGTGAATTGAATTCTACCGTTGAAAAGTTGTTGGGGGCCCATAGAAGTTTTATATCAAGATGATATTTGTTTTTTCCATTCATCCATGTCTTTGTGATCTTATGAACAGTTTGGATGAAAAATAAACATCATTGGGAGCTTAGAAACATTTCAATGGTGAAAATCAATACTTCCATTGTTTCATTTGGTATGGTCTACTTGAGCTTTTGATATACTTCAGTTTTGGGCTCAACCCCTAAAATGATCTGAAAAAATGGATGGACGGCGTGGATAAACCACATGAATTCACAGTGGGCCCAACAGAGTTTACTCAGTACGATAAGACTCGTACGCAATCCGATTTCACATGTCTAGACGCGGATTTCCTACTAAAGCCTTTTGCAGTAAGATCCTGCGCAAGGATTTCAGATGGGCCCACTACGACGTTTGTGATAAATTCAACCCGTTCATCCATTTTTAGATATCATTTTAGGACATAATACCAAAACTAAGGTGTATACAAAACTCAAATGGGCCACACGAGAGGAAACAGTAAAAATGACCTTATAAAGAGTTTGGATGGCATATAAACATCAAGACACCTAGGAAGGCTTCAACTATAGGAATTTCTTTCTCCACTGTTTCATCTTGTATGGCCCAGTTGAGTTTTTTATCATCCTAATTTTTGGTTACATATCTTAAAATGAGCTCTAAAAATGGATGAATGCATTGAAATTCCTATAAACATCATGGTGGACCCCACCATACATCCCAATGCTGGAACTTCATACAAAAGGCTTTCCCCGGTGAATCCGTGTCCACGGTTTCCATTAGAAACGGACTGGCTACTCCCCTGCCACTCGGTACTATGTGGGCCCACCATGATGTATGTGTTTCATCCATGCCATCCATTTATTTTTCTAGATCATTTTATGGTCTAAGACCAAAAATGGGGTATAACCCAATCTCAAGTGGACCATATTACATGAAATAGTGTTGAATGAACGTTGACCATTAAAAACTTTTGGGGGGCCATAAACGTTTTGGATGAAGCTTTTCCCTTCATCTGGGTCTTTATGACCAAACCAACAGATTGGATGTCAAATAAACAGTATGGTGGGCTTTAGGAGGACTTTAATGATGGATATCCAATCAACATTGTTTTCTTGTGGTGTGGTCCATATGAGATTATATCCCTCTCAATTTTGGGATCAAGCCCTAAAATTATATGTAAAAATAGATTAATGGAATGGATGAAATACATAAATCATGGTGGGGCCCACAGAGTACCGACCATGACCACCACCAGGCTGGTGGTGGGGAGAGTAGTCAATCCACTTTCATTTCCATTTGGGATTCAGTGTCACATTGCGCAGTGAGACTCGCTACTGAAGTGATGTCACCTATTTATATGCATTCCACTATGATATATGTTTTGTATCCACACCGTCCATCCATTTGGAGAGATCATTTTAGGGCATGAGCCAAAGAATGAATCAGATCCAAAACTCGAGTGGACCCCACCACAGAAAATAGTGGAGAGCGTCACGCCCACCATTTATTACGACTGAATCCAATCTAAACCTCGTCACTTTGTCTACTAAACCCCGTCACTTTGTACTGCAACCTCGTCACTTTGTACTGCAACCCCGTTACTTTATCTATTGAACCCTGTCATTTAGTGTTGCAACCTCGTCACTTTGTCTAGTGAACCCCGTCACTTTGTTTACTGAACCCCGTCATTTTATACTGCAACCCCGTTACTTTATCTACTGAATTCCGTCACTTTGTACTGCAACATCGTCACTTTGTCTACTGGACCCCATTACTTTGTGTTATAACCTCGTTACTTTGTCTACTATACCCCCGTCACTTTGTACTGCAACCCCGTCACTTTGTCTATTGTACTCCGTCACTTTGTACTACAACCCTACCACTTTGTCCACTGAACCTCGTCACTTTATACTACAACCCCATCACTTTGTCTACTGAACCTCGTTACTTTGTGCTGTAACCCTGTCACTTTGTCTGCTGAACCCCATCACTTTGTACTGCAGTAGGCAAAGTGACGGGGTTGCAATACAAAGTGACGAGGTTCAGTAGACAAAGTGACAGGGCTGTAGTACAAAGTGACGGAGTACAGTAGACAAAGTGATGATGTTGCAGTACAAAGTGACAGGATTCAGTAGACAAAGTGACAGAGTTGCAGTACAAAGTGACGGGGTTCAGTAGACAAAGTGACGGGGTTGCAATACAAAATGAAGGGGTTCAGTAGACAAAGTGACGGGGTTGCAGTACAAAATGAAGGGGTTCAGTAGACAAAGTGATAAGGTTGCGGCACAAAGTGACGGAGTATAGTAGACGAAGTGACGAGGTTGTAGCACAAAGTTATGGGGTTCAATAGACAAAGTGACGATGTTGCAGTACAAATTGACAGAGTTCAGTAGACAAAGTGGCGGGGTTCAGTAGACAAAGTGACGGGGTTGCAGTACAAAGTGACGAAGTTCACTAGACAAAATGACGAGGTTGCAACACTAATTTTTACATATAATTTTAGGGGTTGACCCCAAAAATGAGAGGGATATAAATCTCATATAGACCACACCACAGGAAAACAATGGTGATTTGATATCCATCATTAAAGTCCTCCTAAGGCCCACCGTACTATTTATTTGACATCCAATCTATTGGTTTGATCATAAAGACCCCAGATGAAGGGAAAAGCTTGATCTAAAACTTTTATGGCCCCAAAAAAGTTTTTAATGGTCAACGTTCATTCAACACTATTTCATGTAATGTGGTCCACTTGAGATTGGGTTATACCTCATATTTGGTCTTAGATCATAGAATGATCTAGAAAAATAAATGGACGGCATGGATGAAACACATACATCATGGTGGGCCCACATAGTACCGAGTGGCAGGGGAGTAGCAAGTCCGTTTCCAATAGAAACCGTGGACGCAGATTCACCGGGAAAAGCCTTTTGCATGAAGTTCCAGCACTGGGATGTATGGTGGGGTCCACCATGATGTTTATAAGAATTTCAATCCATTCATCCATTTTTAGATCTCATTTTAAGACATGTAACTAAAAATTAGGATGATCAAAAACTCAACTGGGCCATATAAAATGAAACGGTGGAAAAAGAAATTCCTACAATTGAAGCCTTCCTAGGCGTCTTGATGTTTATATGTCATCCAAACTGTTTATAAGGTCATTTTTACTAGGATGAAGTGAAAACACCAAAATATTAGGCCGATGCAAAACTTTTGTGGCCATATAAATATTTTAATGGTAGACACTAAATCCCCACTGTTTCCTCTCGTGTGGCCCATTTGAGTTTTGTATACACCTTAGTTTTGGTATTATGTCTTAAAATGATATCTAAAAATGGATGAACAGGTTGGATTTATCAAAAATGTCATAGTGGGCCTATCCGAAATCCTTGCGCAGGATCTTACTGCAAAAGGCTTTGGCAAGATATCCGCGTCCAACGTGAAATCGGATGGCATACGAGTCTTATCGTATTGAGTAAACTCTGTTGAGCCCACGGTGAATTCATGTCATTTATCCACGCCATCCATCCATTTTTTCCGATCATTTTAGGAGTTGAGCCCAAAACTGAAGTATATCAAAAGATCAAGTACACCATACCAAAGGAAACAGTGGAAGTATTGATTTTCACCATTGAAATGTTTCTAAGCTCCCAATGATGTTTATTTTTCATCCAAACTGTTCATAAGATCACAAAGACATGGATGAATGGAAAAAACAAATATCATCTTGATATAAAACTTCTGTGGGCCCCCAACAACTTTTCAACAGTGGAATTCAATTCACACTGTTTCAGGTGGTGTGGTCCACTTGATCTTTGGATATGATTAATTTTTGTTATAAAACCGTAAAAGTAGATGATAAAAGAGATGGATGGAGTTGATACAATGCACGAATGACGACTGTGGACTCCACGGACTTTACTCAGTACGCTTACCCTACTAATTTACTCGGCACAAAAACCGCTTCTGTTTAACGTCTCCGTTATGCTTCTTATTAAATGTATTTTTTTAATATATTTAAAATATCTGATTACATGGCACTTATACTGACGTTGACCAATGAAAACGCGTGACGTCGCGAATTTCTCTTGGCGCGCCATGATGTATGTGTTATACTTATTCCAAGAATGAGGCAGATCAAGGCTGCGCTCGACCCAGCCACAGGTGGGGAGAGTGACGCCCACCGTTGAAACCTTCCGACGGATGTTTGTTTGGGATCCAACGTTTACACGTGTTTACGCAGATATCAAAGAAGGAAAAATACAAATATTAGCTTATCAGAAGTTTCCCTGGCCTTCAGAACTTTTTAATGGTGACGTCACTGTCCCGTTATTTTTTTGGTTGGCTCCTCGATCTGGCTCATTTTTTTTTCATGCCCTAAGATGATATCCCTAAATGAAACGGTGTGGATACAAAACATACACCATAATGGGGCACATAACTTGGTGACCTAACTTCAATAACCAGTTTGCTACCCAACCTGTCAGTAGATAATCCACGTACGTGCGACCATAAGTAGGGTGGATCCAAAACTCTAGGCCTGAGAGGAAAGTCTTGGTAAACACATGCCAACAATTGAAACTTTCCCAAGTTCCGGTTCCATCTTACGTTCATATGTCATCTAAACAGTTTATAGTTTATAATGTCATTCTTACCAGGGTGAACCGTAAACCTTATCCAGATATAAAACTTTGGTGGTCATATGAATGTTTCGACGGTAGTTGTTTAATTCCAGTTATTTCCTTTCATGTTGCTTACTTGAGCTTTAAACTGCCTTATGTTTTTGTTGCATGTCCTAAAATGAACGAGCGGAGTGGATTTTTCAAAAATCACCATGGGCAGACCTGCTTCCAGGGGCAGGACCTTCCTTTGGTAGGAAATCCCCCTCCACACTCGCCAGCTAGCTTGTGGGCCCGACATGATGTATGTGTTTTATTCACTCTGTTTATCCATTACTTTATCACATGAGGCAGATCCAAAATCCTACGTGTACCACACATCAGGAAACAAGGACCTTGAATGCTTACCATTGAAAACCTTTCGAGGGTTGTAGAGATTTATTTTTTTTTTATCATATTTTTTCTTTACACATGTAGTCAGACCCCACGCATACCCATGTACTTGTTGAAAACTTTTTAGGGTCAGCGGAATTTATGTTATTATTACTTTTTCTTTACACATGCACTCATACAACAGTGGCTTTTCACCTCAATGAATACTCAACCCGACCTCATGTTAAAACTCTCGTGAGTCAAGCATTGGTGCAGAAGTTTTGGATTAAGCTGATATTTGCAATTTTCCTTCGTTCATGATCATGGGAGCCCATGGCTAGGCAAATAAACGTTATGGCAAGCAGGCCTTAGAAATTTTTTAACAATAGATCTATCAACAATATTTTCCAGCGATATGGTCTGCTTGAGATTTAGAAAATCATGCCTTAAAATGACCTGAAAAAACATATAAATAATATGGATAAAACGCATTTATGACAGTAAGGCCCACAGAGCATTGAAACCAGCTAGGTGGCTGGTGTTGGGGTCTCTGGCCAGACTGCCTCCAAACAACACGCTCATCTAAGGCTATCTATGATTATGGAATGCCACAAAAATCAGGTGTCTATAATATTTGGTGCATAATAACGTGAAAACTCAATTCAACGGAGGCTGGGTTCACTTAAAGTCTTGACGGGATATTTAATAACTAAGTTGGTATTTTTTGTTAATTTTTTTTAAAAAGAAAAAAGTAAAAAAGAAAAGCAGGAGCTCACCATCTGTAGCTTTGCATATAATGTAGTTGGTTGTACAAAAAATGAGCAGGATCCACCAGGGAAAGTGTATATATATATATTAAAAATTAAAAATTTAAAAATTAAAAATTTATCAGGCCTCACCTATATATCATATGGCATACGGCTCATCCTCCGTGCAGCCAAAAAAACAAAACTGAAGATCTAGGCCAAGACATCAAGGTTGGCAGCGCCATAGGCTCCAACGGCACCAAAATCAGCAGGTTACTCAGATATAAAGACAGGGTAACACCACAGCTTGAGCACCAAAATAGCCACAACGGGCCAACAGGCTTCTTGCACCAAAACAGGGCAGCACCACATGTTACAGTTGTTGGGGAGAAGAGAACCCTTCTCGACCGCATAGAGTAATATCAAGCAAAAGAAAAGGAGAAAAAAATAATAATAATAAAATGCAAACTACAACTCATGAATTAATTATTGACCCGACCAACTTTCGAGACTGACTCGGGCTAAACTAAATGGTAGTATGTCTTGCTTGGGCTAAAAATTGTTGATAAAATTCTGAAATAGAAAATTTAAATGCCGAAAAATAAATGAAAACAATTAATCAAAATCAGGCTGAAAAATGTATTCGATACTCTGTCCTTAAAGCGTGATTCACCACCTCTCCTATATGATTTGAGATCGCT
Source organism: Magnolia sinica (assembly GCF_029962835.1). Classification (NCBI taxonomy): domain Eukaryota; kingdom Viridiplantae; phylum Streptophyta; class Magnoliopsida; order Magnoliales; family Magnoliaceae; genus Magnolia; species Magnolia sinica. The sequence goes on along the minus strand of NC_080587.1, from coordinate 16,152,361 downwards.
AGTGGGTTACTAGTGAATTGCTTATAGGATATGACAAGTCTTATTTGATCCTATACATGTAGAAATCACAAAAGGACCACCTTAGGAAAATCGGCTATCACAGTTAGTCTTTTCTAACAAACTCAATGAGATTCCAATCTCAAAAACTCAGTGTGTTACAAGCTTTAACTTAGTAAAAAATCAAAGAGAAAAAGAGAGACTTTTGTAGTTGTTTTCTAGTGGATGATATCACTGTTTTTTGGATTGTTTATACTCTAGACCTAGAGGGTTTCGATTTATATAGATGGAGTGAGTGGACTATTACACTTGAGTCCATCAAAGATCAGAACATTGCAATAACGTTTCTAAACATTGGTTTATAATTCATACGTTTCAAACTGTTGGTTCCTTAATATGAACGTTGCATTAAGGTTAGCCATTTTCAGATTGTTGGCCTTCTCACACATCGTACATCTTACACCGTGCTCATACTATCTCGTGAAAGTTCATATAAGGTCACGAGGAAGTGACTACTCGTGATATGATGCACACATGTAAAGTGCAAAGTGCACCACTAGCACCTCTACAACCATACTAGCTCACTACCTATGCCCACGTCCACACCCTCACCCTCACCCTTGCGTGCACATATGCCCGCATGCGTCTGTGTGTTCCAATGCTCTCTAAGCTCTCCCTCCCTCTTTTCTCCAAGTAAATAAGCTTTCCACAAGATAGTTTATAAACTCTAAAAATTTTCCATCTCTAAGCAATGTGGGACAATTTTTTAGTTTTTCACTTTTTTCAAAAAGATTTTGGAGGGAAAATAAAATATTTGATTTTTTATTTTCAAAATCAATCGCATTCTATTTAATTTAACTAATAGAGAAGCAAATCTTAATAATCCCCCACTTGATTAGATTAAATAAAAGAATTATCTACCAGAGGTTAAATAGTTTTATGCATAAAGAAAGATATCTTTAATTTGAATTTTCTTTTAATGTAAGTATATTAAAGTTCTATCAAAATCCTAAGTAGTCTCAGTCTTGGACTATTTATTCTTTAATGATAGAACTGGGGATATCATGCACATAATCACATTTGTGTTAAATGAGTTCCCTTATATTACCTGCTTAGTATATTTAATGGTCATGTGCTCATCATGTTTTATGAATGATCCTGAGAGAAATTTAAACTCTTCTGAGAGACAACACTATCTCTATGTTCACATACGGGATATCCTTATGGTGTCCCTGTTACTATTAAAACACTTGCTCTTTAGACTGGATTTCATTAGAAGTTTTAATACTCAACCCTCTATCTGTAATAAGTAGCACTATTTATCCTAAATGGGTTTTTTTTAGTGCTAAATGTTTTCACTTATTGGTGACTTGTTCTTACCCATTGAACCCATACTTAGATATTTTCTAATGTTGGATTGGGTTTTCATTACTTGTGGAACTTTGAATGAAGAGTTTTAATCCAATCCTTCTAAATGATATCCTTACTACTTCTCTTGTTAGAGGTTTAGTGAAATGATCAGCCGAGTTATTGGTTGACTTCACATATGAGATCATAATGATTCAATCTCGAATCAACTGCCTTACATAGTCATGCTTCAACTTATGTGCTTGGACTTTCTATTATATGTGTCATTTTAGGTTCTTTGTATAGTGGCTTCACTATCACAATAAAGTGAAACATATAGTATAGACTTCACACAGAATTGGATTTTAGTAGAATCCCTCAACCACTTTAGTGTATTATGCATGTCTATTTCTTGGATCCTCAAGAGATAGTTGCACCTTTTAAGATGAAAACCTACCCCATTGTGGACTTATTATTCCCTACACTCGATATCCAATTTGCATCGGTATATCCTTCTAACACGGCTGTAAATTCTTAGTAGAATAACCTAAGTTCTTTTGTTGCTTTGAGATAATTAAGAATGCCACTAATTTCCTTCCAGTGTTCTGCATTGGAATTACTAGTAAACTTGTTTAGTTTACTTATAGTGCATGTTATATCTAGTCTTATACATTATATAACATACATAAGACTGCCTATAGCACTAACATACTCAAGCTATGCAACCGTTCTTCCATCATTTTCTTTTAACTGCTCTTATTTCTATAGTTCCTTTTTTTTTAATAATTTGTAGCCTTTTTATATCATGGTGAATGGAAAAAAAATGTAAATCTTTTCTATATTCTTGTTCTTACATGTACTTGTACATTTATTGCCTTCCCCACTTCCGAGCTTGATCTGCTCGAGCTCGGAAGTGAGATCTTGAGGGATTCGACGCCTTTCTTGTCACCCATATTTTAACGAACAAGGCTCATTGGTCGGTGAATGGTGGTGAAGGTCAAACCCATGCAGAGTCTCCTTGGGATATCTCTATGACTATTCTCGAGTACTTACTTTAGTGCCTTCCTTAGGCTATTTTTCTCTAATCATTACCCGATCAGGGTAATGTGCTCAGATGGAGGGTGCCTTTTCTAGCCTTTTCCTCTACTTAGTTCTCTTATTAGCCACTTAGTCTTTCGCAGTTGGAAGGGTGCCTCATTGGGTTTTGCCCTTTCCTCAGCTCTCTAGCCATTGCTTTTGTCACTTAGAAACAATAAAATGGTCGTTGATGTAAGAAAAAGATACTTTTGACTTATAAGATATTATTTATAAGTAGCTAACACATGAAGTGTTTTGTCGAAACTAAAATGCCTTAAGCGCTTGTAGAGCTCGAACTGATTAGTCTATACTGATAGTAGGTCTTCAAGTGCTCTGCATTTCAAGGATGGGGCAGAACTCATCCTTCTAAGTCTTCTAGCTGGTATATCCCTGGTCGGACTATTCTGATGACTTTGTAGAGTCCTTCCCAACTCAGTCCCATGGCTCCCAAGTGGGGCTCCTTTATGATTAGGGAGACTTCTTGAAGTACCGAGTCTCACACTCTGAAGCTTTATTGCCTAACTCTTGAGTTGTAATACCGATCAACTCTTTGCTGATAGGCAACAACCTTCACTTATGCACTGTCTCTGAGTTCTTTGAGCACGTTGAGATTCAACAGCATTTAAACCTTCATTCTTTTATGTCTGAAATAGCTTAGTTAGGCATGAGGGCATTCCAACCTCTACTGGGACCACTGCATCAAGATCGAAGGCCAATGAGAAGAGTGTCTCCCCGATAGTCATCCGAGCTATGGTCTGATATGCCCATAAGACGTGCGTCAATTCTTCATCACATGCTCCCTTAAATCTCTCGAGCTTGGTCTTAAGGTGATCCTTGATGATTTTGTTGACTGCTTCCACTTGATTGTTAGCTTAAGGGTGTTGAAGTGAGGCAAAGGCATTATGAATGCCGAGTTTCTTGCATAAACCTCGAAACTCGGTATTGTCGAACTGTCTGCCATTGTCAGTAATAATCATGTGAGGGTATGCCGAATCTGCAGATGATGGTCTTCCAAATGAAGTCGATCGTCTTCTGCTTAGTGATTCAAGCTACGGGCTCGGCCCTGGCCCACTTTGTGAAGTAGTCAACAATGATGATGGCAAACTTAGTCTGTCCCTTATTAGTGGGTAGGGGCCCGGTGATATTGACCCCTATTGGGTGAAGGGCTAAGGGTTGCTCATTGGTGTAAGTTACTCAGGTGGTTGTCATGATACTACCACAAATCATTGGCACTTGTTGCATCTCCTTACGAATTGCTTGGTATCCTCGTACATGGTGAGCCAGTAATACCATTGTCAAACTGCTTTATGTGCTAAGGTTCTCCCTCTCGAGTGATTTCCATAGACACCTTCGTGGATTTCCGGCCCTTAGGACATACTTTGCCTCTTTAGGTTGTAAACACCTCAGGTAGGGTAGCGAGAACCCCTTCTTGTATATGACGTCTCCCATCATAGTGTACCGAGTAGATTGGTACTTGATTTTCCACTCTTTCAACTTGTCTTCAAGGAGCTTGCCCTGTTACAAGTAGTGCATAATCGGGTCCATCCAGTTCTGTGTGCTACTGACTGGGAGGGCCTCTTTCAGCTCAAGATGATTGATGCTTAGTTTCAGTAAGAACTTAATCAGGATGCTTCTGGTGAGGTCACTATTGATGGCTGAGGCCAACCTGGCCAGAGAGTCTATATTAGCATTTTTAGATCTTGAAACTTATATGATTCATACCCTTTAAATTTCTCGAGTAAGTCATGAACTCTACTCAGATATGCGATCATTTTCTTGCCTTTGGCTTGGTACTTGGTGGTTACTTAATTCATCACTAGCTGTGAGTAGGTGTAGATCCTTCGCTTTTGGGCTTCCATTGCCTTGGGCAATTATAAGCCTTCTAAGAGTGCTCCGTACTTAGCCTTATTATTGGAAGCTCGAAAGTTGAATCGTAACGCATACTCGATCTTAACCTAATCAAAAGATGTCAGAATTAACAATGCCCAGTTGTGAGACCCGTATCCTAGCTCGTACCGTTCCTTATGCCTTCGTAGTCCTTCTAGTCGAATTCCGGCGACCCGCGATCTGTTATCAGTGTTTGCACATGATCCTGAGTTGTGTCCCGTATATCAAAGTTGGCTTGACTTGAAACTTGTATCCTTGTGACCGCACCGTCACCGCGGTTCTGACGCCGCGTCTCGCGCATTAAGGCGATACCCGAGCCAGGAGATATGAGCCCGCATTCATTCCAAAAAAATGCCGCACGTTGTGGATTTTAAGAGAATCTCTATGACCCGTCACATCAATCAAATCAAGTACACTCTCCATACCCCAATGCCACCTCACTCTATCCCAAGTACATGCACATATTCCCTCTTTTCTCCAAGTCAACACTCTCTCTCCCCACCCATTCCACCTTTACACCAAATTCAAACTAACTCATACTTCCCATTCCCATTTCTTACAACACCCACTTCATCCATCCATCACTTCTCTCTCTTTCTCTCTTATTTCTAACTTCACTCTCTAACTCCAAAGGGTGGGCGTCCAAGCTTCATGAGAGAGCTAAGTGTGGCCGACCTTCCTACCATCCAATCCCACCCTCTATGATCAATCTCGACTGTTGAATCTCATCCATTGGAGCTCTAGAATGTGTTAATGGAAGGAGAAGTCCATGATCAAAGGTGGGTGTTCTTTTAAGGTTTGATTTGTGTGATTTTGATGATTTAAGGGCCCACATATGGTTGGACCTATCGTGATGTATGCAATGTATAGGGAGGGCCCATAGTGGCGGGGTCCCTCCCCTCTCATGACGTCTTTCTCTCTCTCTCTCTCTCTCTCTCTCTCTCTCTCTCTCTCTCCCTCCCTTTTTCCTTTATGTTAATTGTGTGGCCCACTTGATTTATGTGTTTCATCCAGCCGTCTAGCTAAGACAATGGACCCCATTGTGATGCATGTGCAGCATCCACACCGTCTAGGTAGTTGGACAGTGGGCCACACCATGATGTATGGATTTCATCTACACCGTCCACCGTGTGGACCCACCTCGATGTATGTGTACATCCACCCGTCCATCTACTGGATGCTGGGCCAGCAACCCAGCAATCTAGCAACTGGACGCTGCTGCTGTAGGTGGCTTCACCAAGCCTTGTGGGATCCCACCACTTTAATGTATATGTTTTATGTCCTTACCGTCCAACAATTTTGGCAGACATGTGGGGCCCACCCCACACATGCTGCATGTGTGGGATGGGACCCACCTTGATGTGTGAAGTATCTGCACCGTCCATTAATCAGGACGGTGCTATGTGGGCCAGCGTGGTGAACGTGTTAAATTCACACCGTCTGTCCAGATTAAGAGGCCATAGGCCTGGATGCCGAGTGATTTTTACAAAAAATTCCTCCTTGTAGGATCCCAGGATCGAAATCTGGCGTATAGTCGTTGGGAGCCAAGAATGGGATACTATGAAGGCTGTTGGCACTGGATTTGGAGATCAGAAATTTTGTGAGCCCAGTTTCCGAGTTTAGGGCGTGACAGAAGTTGGTATTAGAGCATAACTTGGAAATACCTGAGGATAACATCACATATCTGCTGATAGCTACCCTACACTCTATAATTGTTGAGAATGTAGAATGGTAGATCTCCGAATTCGAATAACTTAGAAATTTTTTGATATAGCTCCCTACCGTTGAAATTGTGAGGCTGCATAGTATTGCATTTACGATAATTTTTTATCCAGGATCCGAAAATTAGTAGGGTCACCATAGTGTTGATGATGCGTCTTAGGAGGGCGAGGTTGAGATTAGAGAGTGCTATCTTAATCCTTTGGTAGATTGACTGTACCTTGACTTATATACTTGATTATGTTTTCTTTTTCCTTGTCTGTTCTGTAAATTTTGAGGATAATTTTTATTAGGAGGGGAGAGTTGTGAGACCCATATCCTAGCCCATACCATTCCGTATGCCTCTGCAGTCCTCCCAGTCAAATTTTGGTGACTCGCGATCTATTATCGGCATTTGCGCGTAATCCTGAGAAGTATCCCTTATATCAGAGTCAGCTTGACTCAAAACTTGTATCCTTGCGATCGCGCCGTCGCCGAGGTTCCGACGTCGCGTCTCGCGCATTGAGGTGATACCTGGGCTAGGAGATATGAGCCCGCGTTCATTCTAAAGAAATGCCGCACGTTACGAATTTTGAGAGAATCTCTACGATCCCTCACATCAATTAAGTCAAGTACACCGTCCATACCCCAATGCCACCTTACCTTATCCCAAGTACATGCACCGATTTTCTCTTTTTCCCAAGTCAACACACTTTCTCTCTTTCCACCCATTCCACCTTTACACCAAACTCAAACCAACCCATACTTCCCATTCCTATTTCTTACAACACCCACTCCATCCATCTATCACTTCTCTCTCTTTCTCATTTCTAACTTCACTCTCCAACTCCCAAGGGTGGACGTCTAAGCTCCATGAGAGAGCTAGGTGTGGCTCACCTCCTACCATCCAATCCCACCCTCTATGATCAATCTCGATCGTTGAATCTCATCCATTGGAGCTCTAGAATGCGTTGATGGAAGGAGAAGTCCATGATCAAATGTGGGTGTTCTTATAAAGTTTAATTTGTGTGATTTTGATTATTTAAGGGCCCACATATGGTGGGACCCATCTTGATGTATGCAATGTATAGGGAGGGCCCATAGTGGCAGGGTCTCTCCCCACTCACGATCGTCTTTCTCTCTTTCTCTCTCTCTCTCCCTCCCTCCCTTTTTCCTTTGTGTTAATTGTGTGGCCCACTTGATTTATGTGTTTCATCCAGTCGTCTAGCTGGGACGGTGGACCTCACTGTGATGCGTGTGCAGCATCCACACTGTCCAGGTAGTTGGACGGTGGGCCACACCATGATGTATGGATTTCATCTACACCGTCCACCGTGTGGACCCACCTCGATGTACATGTACATCCACCTGTCCATCTGCTGGACGCTAGGCCAGCAACCCAGCAATCCAGCAGCTGGACGCTGCTGCTGTAGGTGGCATCACCAAGCCTTGTGGGATCCCACCACTTTAATGTATGGGTTTTATGTCCTTACCGTTCAACCATTTTGGCAGACATGTGGGAGCCACCCCACACGTGCTGCACGTGTGGGATGGGACCCACCTTGATGTGTGAAGTATGTGCACCGTCCATTGATCAGGACGGTGCTATGTGGACCAGCGTGGTAGATGTGTTGAATCCACACCATCTGTCCAGATTGAGAGGCCATGGGCCTGGATGCTGAGTGATTTTACAAAAAAAAAATAATCCTTCTTGTAGGATCACAGGATCGAAATCTGGCGTATAGGAGCTGGGAGCCGAGAATGGGGTACTACGGAGGCTGTCGGCACCGAATTTGGCAATCGAAAATTTTGTGAGCCCGGTTTCGAAGTTTAGTGTGTGGCACTCTACTCCCTTGTGCATTCGAGGACCCATCTACATAGAGGATCCACGTTGACATTGTTGGGGCTCGCTCTCCCCTTCATTTGTGGGTGATAAGTCTGGGGAGTAGGTAAACTCCGTGATAAAGTCAGTGACGTTCTATCCTTTAATGGTCATCTGAGGTGATGCCTGATGTCAAACTCGCTAAGCTTGATCACCCACTTGACAAGCCCACCCGAAGCTTTAAGTTTCTATAGTACTTGCCAAAGGGGCTAGTTGGTTAAAACAACGATGGTGTGGGCATGAAAGTAGGGTCTGAGTTGCCTGGATGATGTGACCAAAGCCAAGGCCAGCTTCTCAATTTTGGGGTAACGCATCTCAGCATCAGCCAATGCTTTGCTCACATATAAATGGGCTATTGAGCTCCTCCATCCTCTAATTAGGGTCAAGTTGACTACTATTAGGGAGATTGCCATATACAACAACAACTCTTCCCTTGCATGAGCTTCGAGAGCAGGAGTGAAGCCCCTAGGTAGGCCTTGAGTTACTGGAATGCTTGCTCGCACTCCTTTATCCAGGTCGGTTTCTTACTCCCCTTAAGCTGCCTGAGGAAGGGAAAGCACTTGTTTGTAGCTCGGGAGACGAACCTGTTTAATGCCGCCACCCTACCCGTGAGGTGTTGGATTTCCTTTATTGAAAGGCGAGCTCATTTTAGTAAAAGCCCAAATTTTATCAGGGTTTGCTTCGATCCCTCTCTAGTGAACCATGAAACCCAAAACCTTGCCTGAATTGACTCCAAAGGCGCATTTACTCGGGTTAAGCTTCATCTGATATCTCCTCAAGATAATGAACATCTCTTTTAGGTTGGTTATGTGGTCCACGATCTCAACGCTCTTGACGAACATGTCGTCGATGTAGACTTTTATAATTTTTACGATCTACTTAGCAAACATCTTGTTCACCAATCTACGATATGTTACTTTGACATTCTTCAACCGAAACGACATGACCCGACAACAGTACAAACCTATGTCCATGATGAAGGCCGTCTTTTGCTTGTCGTTCTCATGCATGCTAATCTGGTTATACCCGAGTACACGTCCATAAAACTAAAGAGTGTGTACCCAGTTGTGGCGTCCACCAGTTGATCAATCCTCGGTAGTAGAAAACTATCGTTAGGGCAGGATTTATTCAGGTCGGTGTAGTCTACACAGACTCTCCATTTCTTACTGGCCTTTTTTTACTAGTACCACATTAGGCAACCAATTGGGGTAGTGTACTTCCTCAATAAAGTCGACCTAAAGGAGCTTGCCGATCTCTTCATCGATTGTGGTATACCTTTTTGCATTGAATGCTTATCTCTTTTGTCGGATGGGCTCGTGGTCAAGATCTACATTTAGGCAGTGGACCATGGCTCTCAAGTTTATCCCAGGCATGTCCTGATGGGACCATGTGAATACATCACGTGCTCTCTCAAAAGGTCAGTCATCTCAGCTTGTAGCTGGGGGTCGAGCAATGACCCGATCTGAATTGTCCTTGTCAAGTCTATCTAGAAGAGATGCATGGGGACAAGAACTTATACGGACCATCCTCTTTTTGCAACTTCCTCCCTGAGGTCTAGGGAGGTGATCTGCATCACCTGCTTGCTGTTGCGCTCTTCCTTAGAGAGTTGTCGAGTAACATTACCAGGATTCATGCTGGTCGCACTGGATTCTACCGACTCCATACTTGGTTAGGAATTTCATAGTCAGGTGATAGATGGAGACTATGACTCACATGGCATTCAAGGATGGTCTGCCCAATATCGCGTTGTATATTAAGGGGTAGTCTACCATGAGGAAATCAACCATGGTGGTGATCTGATTGGGGCCCTCTCCTGTTCTCACTGGTAAAAGGATTCTCCCTTTTGATGTCACACTCTCTCTTGCGAAACCTGGTAAAGGGGTTCATATGGGTTGTAATCTCAACCTCCCTATCCCTATATTGTCGAAGGCAGGTACAAATAGGATATCTATTGAACTACACGTGTCGACCAGCATCCAATGTACCTTGTGGTTGGCCATGGTCATGGCGACCACGAGCGCATTGTCGTGGGGGTGTGGATACCCCTAGAATCCTCCTCTGTGAAGGTGATCATACATGAATCCATCCTGAGCTATTTTTCAGGGCGGCTGGCGAGGTTTACTTAATGGACCTTGTCGATGAGCTTCGCACTCTGAGCATGAGCTCAGTGTACTTGGTTCGAGTCGCCTCCTCTGGCCGGTTCGTCAAATATGGTGAGGATTAGGGGTGCACATCTGACCGGTAGAACCGTGGAATCGAACCGAAACCGTTGGATCGGTCCGATTTGGTCCGATTCAAGATAGCACCGATTCCGGTTCCAATTCCAAAATTTGGAGAACCGTTGATTACAGATCGGTTATGGTTGAAGGCCTTGTAGAACTAAATCGAACCGTGAACCGAACCGTAGATCCGAACCGTTACCCGAACCGTATATCCAAACCGTTACACGAACCGTTGATCCAAACCGTCGAACCATGCCTTTACTTGAAAACAAAATTTAAAAAAAAAAACCCTAAAAAGTCTCTACTTTCTATCCCACTATTCCATTGCTGCCGCCTCCCTCTCTCTCAGAGTCTCTTCGCTGTGATGCCGTCTACGCCCCTGCCTGCCCTCTCTTAGAGAACTTCTATCACCGAGATGCCGACTGCGCACCCTTTTGAGTTGCATGATGATGCTTATGTTCTCAAAGCAATGAGATTCTGTGATAGACAGAAAAGTGATGGGGCCCAAGAATCTACGGCAAATGGGGGTGAAAGCTCTGCCAGCATGCTTATCATGTATCAACAGCAGGTGCCGCATCTACCAAGTTCCAATGCCATGGGTAAGCTACCTGTTTCACCTCCTGTTCCGAGTATCTTAAAAGCACATGTCAAGCACGAGCAGCAGTTTGTAATATTAAGCCTATATGCCCACCATGGCCCGCCTCCTCTTTCATTATATCTTGTAAAGTAATTTGTAGAAATCTGTTGGCCTCATGCTCGTCCTCAGCATGATAGCCCAGAATCGTGGGACCGATCCAGAACCGAATCATTTTTTACAATCTGATTCTGGTTCGGTTCCAGGGTGCCAACAGTTCTGTTCCGGTTCCAAAAAGGGTAGAACCATTAGGAACAGTTCGGTTCCGGTTTCACCCCAGAACCGGACCGATCCAACCCGTGTGCACCCCTAGTGAGGATTTCCCCGACCAGCTCATTGTCACTGTGCTTCTCTTGCTGCTCCTGCTGAGGAGTTGATCAGTCTTCCCTACACCTAGCAACGAACTCACACAGGTAGCCCTCTGAATGAGGGACTCGATCTCTTCTTTAAGATCAAAGTAATCGACTGTGATGTGGCCATACTATGACCATGATCTTGATGAAAGTGATAGTATTTTTATATGTCCCTTTTTCTCTAGGTTATCCCTCATCTTGTTTAGTCACTTAAGGATCCTCTTTTCTCCGACCTCCATGAGCACCTATTCTAGCATGGTGTTTAATGGAGTGTACTAATGAAACTGGCTCTCTAGAACTTGGGGATCCTGGGGAGTGCCACCCTAGTTGCCGTCTCTTGGCATCCTTGTGGGCACTGAACAACTCCTCGGTGTTAGTGAATTTACGAACTTGGTTTAGTAAGTCGATGAAAGTTTTCAGGGGGTTCTTGCTGAGCAAGAAGATGAACCTTCCTCGCTTGAGCCCGACCATCATTCTCATGAGGGTTGCCTGATTGAATAGTCGTTAACCTGAATGGCCTCGGCATTGAAGCGGACGATGTAGCCTTTCAGCGGCTCATATACTTATGAGTTAACCATAAGGAAGTGAGTTGATGGCTTCCTTATATCTTTGCCTCCGATGAACTGCATGGCAAAGGCTCTATTGAGCATGACAAATGAGCCTATGGAGTTCAACTTTAGGTTTCAATACCACTTCTAAACTGCCCCAGTGAGCGTCGGGTAGAATGCCCTACACATCATGGATCTAAAAGCAACGTGGAGCTCCATTCATGCTTGAAATGACTCCAACTACTAAGACAAGCAACCTGAACCCAAGTAGGGTTGTCTCTAGGGCATTCAAAACTTGGTTGGTAGCTAAGCCTGCAAAATATTGTTGGTGAATGGTAGCTCAGTTTGCTCGAGGAGGGCATCCACATATACCGGGTCCTTTTCTCGATAAGCCTACTGGATGTTACCGTGCTGGTCTTGAATCTTTCTGAGTTCTACCCTCTAAGGGATCTCGCTCTCCACCATGAATTACGGGGCATTCTCCCAAGCTTGTCGCCTCTCCTAGTATGGTGCAAATCGGATTCCACAAGATCGATTATCGCTCCAGTCCACACTGAGGCGATGAGGCTTCCTCTAGCTTAGATTTGCACCTGATGTTGCTTGGGGCACGATTACACTGGACGGGACTGCTCGGTCGCTGCCTTCGTCTTGTTACATTGGTTGGTCAGGGACACCTGTTGTCTTTCTAACAACCTCATAATGCAATCTACATTATCGGTTAGGGTCTTCACCTGGTTCTCGAGGCAAATGATTGTGGACCCTCCAATGCCTAAGTCAGGCATGCAGATGATCTCAAAGATGTGGATTAAGGTTTAGTTGTCACCTTTTTCCACCCCCTCGATTCTAGTTTAGAGTGGCCGTATATATATGGTGTCTGAGGAGGTTCTGAACCCCTATCTCTTAATATGTTATTCCGACGGGATTCTTGTCCCTGATTTGTTAGAGTGATCTTCGGCTGAGCCCACATCTGTCGAAGTGGTATTCAGCCGAGATAAAGTTGAATCCTTCTCTTCCGGATTCAGGATGAGATTCCCTTCGGATTTCTCGTACCGCTTATCTGGCAATGGTTGACCTGGTCAGCTCGGGATACTTGGGAGCTTGGGGTTTAAACTCCTTCCCCTCAGGTGCCTTACCCGTGTTGTAGATATTAATGATGGGGCGAGTCCTCTCCTACCGAGCTTTATCTTTTGACAGCTAAGCTCAGTGGCTCATCTCTAAGCTAGAGGAACTGCTCGACCTATATCGATGGCCCTCCTACATGGACCTTGATCACCTAATTAGGGGTCTTCCTCAACTTGGAGACATATCACTTGTAAATAACGGTCATTCTTCTTGTGTGAGAGACCAACTCAGTTTTCCCCACAACACCAACCATATACCATCCAAGGTTTTTCTTCGCTGCATAACAAGATTCTCCCCATTTCATTTTATTTAGTAATAAATTAATATTTCGTAGAACATGGATATTTGTAAATATACAAAGACGTATACATGACATGCATATCTCCTCATCCAAATCATTCATATCATGCATCCCGCTGCAAATGTGTTATAACCTAAAAGTAATGTGGAATAGATGATCCTAACCATCTAATCGAGGGCCATCTATATACAAGGTTAAAATAAACAACAAATCAGTGATTTAAATTCAACAAAGAATGCCCATTTGTCCAATCAATTTACTTTTTGCACCATACCCCACATGGGGCTCAAGATTTTCACTCCTTTGGGAGGTACAAACCATCTGAGCATGTGTAGTTGGTCATAATGAATTTTTAAAATACTAATTTTCTAATTAAGGATAATATTCCTTTTTTTTAAAATTGTAAATATCGAATTTGATGCTAACATGGTCTAACAAGCACTGTCATTAATGTAGGATTATCTTTCTTTTTTTTTTTTTTGTCAAAATGTCTTATTGCCTGTTGGGTAAGCAGTAAATGTATATAAATTGATTGTAAATAGGGTTCTACATCGAGCTGAGTTGAGTCGAGGTGGGCTAAGCTTGGCTTGGCTCGTCCTTTCTCTCCTCAAGTTCGAGCTCAAGCTCGAGCTCGGCCTCGAGCTTACCACTGAAGCTTGACTTGTTTTCAAAACCTTTTGAGTTGAGCTTGAGGCAAGCTAGTGGATTGAGCTAAGGCGAGCTTACCTCGAGTCAAGTCAAGCTTGTTCCCAACCCGACCCAACCCAGTACCCAACCTATACCTGACTCAACCTAGCAACCCGACCCAACCCACATCCGACTCAACCTAGCCACCTGACCCAACTGACCCAACCCCCAAACCCAACCCACACTTGACCCAACTCCCAAATCAAATATTCAATTAATAATATATATAATATTAGATAGATCCATAAATATACCTTGTTCTTGATGTTGTGAGAGAGAGAGAGAGAGAGAGAGAGAGAGAGAGAGAGAGAGAGAGAGAGACTGTGGAGCTCGCGACGAGTTGGGTTAAGGGAAAGGGTAAGCAAGGTAAACTGAATCTTGTATGTTTTAAGTTGTAACAACGAGTTCCACTTTTATTTAAGTGTTTATATATATATATATATATATATATATATATATATATATATATATATATTTATATATATATATATATATATATATATATATATATATTCGAGTTGAGCTGAGCTCAAGCTTCGAGCCGAGCCGAGTTCGAGTCGAGTCGAGTCAAACTCCAATTGTTTGAATTTGGCTTGTTTTCAAACACACACGAGGCAAAGAAGCTTTATATATATATATATATATCTATATATATATATATATATATATATATATATATATATATATATATATATATATATATAGACACACACCCCCACACACTCACGCCGTAGTGGGATTTCACCACCTATGGATGCTTGAACCCTCGACCGGGTGTTGAAACTCCTGAGAGTCTACCACCCGATCAAGAGTAAGGATCCATCATTTTCAGATAATTGTTTGTGCATGAGATCATTCGAGCTTTTTGAGCTAGCTTGGTTTGTGTACAACCCTAATGGAAAATAAGTAAAGGTGGTTTACTTGGTAACTGTTGATGTTGGCAGGTAAATTTTTTGAAAAGAGTCTTGATCATGTCAATAACATCTATGGACCCCACCATGATGTATGCGTTTCATTCATATTGACCATTGATTTTATTAGATCACTTTAGAGCATGAGCCAAGCAATGATGCAAATCCAACACTTCTGATATTCCTATGAAGGAATCAATGGTAGTCATTCAATCTCCATTGTTTTATGTGGGGTGGCCCACTTGAGCTTTGGATCTACCTATTCTTTGGGCTCTTGCCCTAAAATGATCCGAAAAGAAAAATGGATTGCGTATAACATATACACATGGTGGGGCCCACCTATTACAAGGTTGAGTTTTGCTATTTTATTTTATTTTTTCTAAGTAAAATTGCTCTTTTAATCAAACAGGGACCACTCACGCGGTAGTGGGATTTCACCACCTGGTTACTTGAACCCTTGACCTGGTGTTGAAATGCTTGTCATAATTGTTTATTTATTGTTGTTTACATGCATTTATGATTAACCAAACAGGCTTAGTAATTGTGTCAATTACACGCTTTCACATTCAGTCAATAATAACTTGATATTTGGCTTTCATGGCTGACAACGGCACAATATACTTGTTCTTATTTGCTCATGACATGCTTGCCAAATGAAGACTAAACTAGAAACCCAATCTATTGGGCAATGAATAGATGGGCCCTCAACCCAATCTGCTTCGCAATAACTTGCCGGCTTTCTTGGTATGTTATGCTTGTGGAGCAAACTTTGCCTTCATATATCTCGATATTTCATTCACTGAATTTATTTATGTGTTTTTCTTGACCTTTCTTTAAAAAATGATTAATGGCCTTAATTAAATATGCTAAATCTGATTAAGTAATGGCTAGGTCCACTAAACTACTAGCCATCTTTCAGTAAACAAATGCAATTGTTATTAGTTTTCTTTTATCCTTCAATAACTCGCAATTCACGTCTAGTGGTGTCACCTGGCAATCTAAATTCTCAACCAATAAGTAGAACTTCATTTGTATAATCACCTTCAAGTTATGTACTTCATCCAAATTTTAGACCTCGCTTTTCTTTCAAATGGAAGAAATATTAATCCTCCAAGTTATGAACTTTTCTCTTTGTATTAGGGCTGAAAGTTGGACGGGTTGGGTCAGGTTGGTTCTCAACCCTAGCCCAACCCAAGGTTCCTATACCTCAACCCTAACGCAACCCAACCTTGGGTTGGGAATTCTCAACCCAAGACCAACCCAAGCGGGCTTAGTCGGGTTAGTCGGGTCGGTTGGGTGGATGTATGCTAGTATTTTTGTTATTACATTAGTGTACTATATTTTAATACACATCTTATATTTTGTACCTATGGTTTTATTAATTATATATATAGTTATTTATAGTAAAGAACTTCATTTTTTCTAAACAAACAAGCTAAAATATAGGACAACCACTCCTTTTAAAGTCGTGTTGTGTAGCATGCAATCTATTTGGGAGAGGGAAATCCGGTGTATCTTATTACCTTGCGTCATAAAAAATGACGTAGATCAATGAGACCTAACGACAGTGGAATTTCATATGCCTTCAACATAGATGATCCGCACTCAATTATAATTAATAACTTATCTATTGATCGGGTTTGGGTTGGGTCGGGCAACCCGAGACCTCAACCTGAGCCCAACTCAAGTTTTACCAGGTCTATGTTTGTATAGCCCAAGCCCGATGCCGAACCCGATACATCCTGCTCGAGGCCAACCCAATTTCGGGTCCATCACAGGCCAGTCGGGTTGAACCCACCCGACTTTCAGCCCTACTTTGTATGTTGGAAGAAGTGCTGAAAACAAACCCAACACCCCTGCATGTATTCTCTCCATGTTCTAATAGATATTACAACTGTTTTTTTTTTTTTATAGGAGTCCATTGGATCCATGATCAAAGCTGATTATCCTGGGTCCGGTAGCCCACTGAACGCGACGCAGCTCAGGGCCGGGTTTGGGTGTCACATCTAAGTCCTGATCAATTTCTAGGGCCCAGCCTAGCCCCAACATAAACTTTTTATGTACTTCTGTTATATTCTACATTCAAATCCTCCGTTAAGCAACCCAACCATCCGAAGACCGGTGGTTCCATTCCTCCAAAATGTCTACTTCTCTTTGTTTGAACGAAGTAAGGATTTTATCAGTTTTTGGTCTGAATAGGTTGCATTGGGTTAGGCCTGGAGCTAGCCATTTTTTTTTTCCAAGCCATGTCAGGGTCTTAAGCATCAGGCTAGACCTAGGTCTAGCTTTCCTGACAATGATGTTTATTTGTCATCCAGCCTGTCCATAAGGTTACACAGACATGGATGAAGTGAAAACATAAATGTCACTTCTGTGGCCTCCAATAAGTTTTGGACGGTTGACATTCAATTCACACTGTTTCTTGTGGTGTGGATCACTAGAGCTTTAGATATGCTTCAATTTTGGGCTCATGCACTAAAATGATCAGCTAAAACGGATGGACAGTGTGGATGAAATACATAAATCACAGTGGGACCCACGGTGTTTACTCAGTACGCTTAACGCAATCCGCTTCTAAGAGTGGATGGCTGGACTTGGGATACGGCAAGGGCCGTGTATAGTAATATGGCCGAGCTCGGGCGTGTTTTTAAGGTCCAGCGCGGCCCAGTCCGGCCCGTTGAAAGCCCTAGTTGGGCCACGTTTCTCTCGATAGCCATTTCTCATTTCCTCCAGCAAATAAGCAGAGCTTTCTCCATCTCTGTCATGGCTGCTGCTGCTGCTGCAAAGAAAACCCGAACAGCTTGCAACCTTTCCCTCATCAGATCTCTCCTCTCTTCAAAACCCCGATTTCTCACCACCTCCGTCCATTCCTCTGCTCTCCCAACCCCAGAATCCGCTCCTTCCTTCTCTTCCTTAGATGTTACTAATCAGAAGACCGATGAAAGCATCTACATCATGGCCCCACCCAAACCCAAATCCCAAGAGTCTTCATCATCGGTGACGATGCCGATGTCGTTCATGACTGGTTCGATCGTCGGGAAGAGATTCTACAAGTCGGCGTCTACTAGGGAGGCGGACGACGGGAATGGGTGGTCCGTCATGCTCGATTACCGCACCCTCAAGACGCCCTCCAAGCGTCCGCTCAAGCTCCCAACTCTCGCCCTCGCCCAGGCCATTGCCGCCGAGTGGGAATACCAGGTCTGATCTTTGATTATGTCTTCTTCTTTTTTTTTCCCTTTTTTTTTTTGTTGTAATTCCAAAATTGCTTTGTTTTTCCTGTTTTTAATTATGATTGGTTATTGGATGTTGGTGGGTCGATGAAGAGCTGAAGATTATGGATGGGTCTTTTTCTTAATGGGTTTCTCCTCTAATGGATGAAATTTTCCAAAATGACATTGATTTTGTATCTTGATTTTGTTTTTTGTTTTTTGTTTTTTTTGATGATATTCTACTTGTATTGTATGTTCTGTCTGATCACTTGGGCATTTTTCATTGAAAATGCAATTCTATTCTACTTGTATTGTGTGTTCTGTCTGATCACTTGGGCATTTTTCATTGAAAATGCAATGCTATTCTACTTGTATTGTGTGTTCTGTCTGATCACTTGTGTTGGGGTTGACTTAGGGAAGAAACTCGTGGTATCAAACTGGATTGGGTAGTCCCGAATCTGAGTCGACTTGGACCAGTCGTATTGGACTCGTCCGAGTTTTGAAACCATGAATAGGAACACTCTAGCTTGACTGTGCATGGTCATACAGGGGTGCGGCTACCACTAACCAAGTGGCACATGGGGGCGACGTGCATGAGGTGCATTGCGTCATGTTCACTCTTTCTTTCTTTTGTGATTTTATTAAGAAGCTGCCTGACAGGGCTGGTCGAAAACACAGGTCGGTCACACTGTAGGGAAGAGATGGGATGGGATGCCCAGTATGTGGGACCTTCTCACCACGATGGCAGATTTTACATGTTTCCTTGTAGAGAAGAGTTGGGATGGGATGCCCAGTATGTGGGACCTTCTCACCATGATGGCAGATTTTACATGTTTCTTATGGTGAAGCCCACCTGAGAATTGTTAGAGCATGGCAAATCAATCCTTTTATCTGATAGCCCAGGCCCCACATCTCACGGGTTAGGATTTCAGCCAAACCCCCCTCGTTGGCCCCAAATCACATGGGTACCGCCTCACATGAGCCACCCGCCCCGAGAGTGTCTCTGCATCCGACAGGCAACCCCACTCGAGCCCGTGTGAAAATGCCCCCGCATTAATCACCCCTAGTGAGGAGTCTCGAACACGAGACCTCCTACTCTGATACCAATTTGATGCGGGACAATTAACCACTTGCTCTAAAAGCTCGAACTGTTAGAGCATGATGAATCAATCCCTTTATCTCAGAGCCCAGGCCCCATATCTTATGGGTTAGGACCTCGGCCAAACCCCCCTTATGGGCCCCAAATCACACGGATACCGCCTCACACGGGTGGGGCCCGCCTCACATGAGCCGCCCACCTCGAGTGTGCGTCTGCATCCCACAAGCAACCCCACTCGAGCCTGGTGTGAAAATGCCCCTGCATTAATAAGTTTCCTAACCAAATTTCTATATCTCCCCGGGGTCTTCAAATATATCTCCTTGATTAACAAACATTTCGTGATTCGGATTCATTGGTGTATCAACTGGCTTAGTACCAAGAAGACCCGTCACCGTGAGCAAATTCAGAATATATTTCAATTGAGACAAATTAATTCCTTCGTTGGACATGACAACTTCTATACCAAGAAAGTATCAAAGTTGACTAAGATCTTTTGTGAGGAAATGCCTCTAAAGATATTTCTTAAGCTCTTCAATCCTCCTCTTCAATCCTCCTATTGTCATTTCCTGTAACAAGATTATCATCAACACATACCACTAGCGTAATACAATCAGGGATGTCTTTTCATACAAAGATGGTATAATCAGCAGGACATCGAACAAAACCATAATTTAACACAACTTTACTGAATTTATCAAACCATGAATGTGGCAACTGTTTCAGCTCATTAATCGCCTTATTCACTTTACACGCCTTATCTAACTCCCCTTGAGCAAAAAACTCGAGTGGTTGCTCCACATTGACCTTCTTTACGAGATCACCATGAAGAAATCTATTTATTTTTTTTTATGTCTAGTTGGAAGAACGGTTAGCCATGATTAATGACCATGGAAAGGATAACACGAATAGAGTTCAACTTAGCAACATGAGAGAATGTTTCAGTCTAATCAATACCAAGTATGTAAGTATATCTTTCTACAACTAAGCAAGCTTTTAAACGTTCAACCATATCGTTAGGGTGAAACTTAATGGTGTATATCCATCTGAAACCAACAACACATTTACCGGCTAGTAAATTGGGGAATTCCTAGTATTATTCTAATAAAGAGTAGCCATTTCCTCTTTCATTGCCTATTTTCGCCCTTTATATAATAGTGCTTCCTAGTCAAGGTATTCTAAAACGATAACGGTGGCCGTAACGACCACCACCATTACTATTATGATACGGGCCATAACGGCCGTTACGACCCTTTTTTTAAAAAATTAATTTCTTGAAAAAACTGTTACAGGACCGTTACAGATCATTACGGGACCGTTACAGGGCCGTTATGGTCAGTTTTTTCGATAATGGCCGTTTCAACCCCGTAACTCGTAACGGTTATGATTGTTACCATTACGTAACAACCATTACAGTTGTTCCATAAATGATTTTGAATACCTTGTTCCTTGTATGACTTAAGAATACAATAAGAAGACAAAGATAAGGCAAATCTATGGAATTTGAGAAATAAGCATTAAAAAGATACATGTAGAGTTATCAGTAACACACACTCACATTTTCTCAAGGCAATAGGAATATCAAACCTATCTGTAGAAGTCATTGTCTCACTAGGTTGGGAAGAGAATATGGTGGATGGCACATCATCATTGGCCACGTTATATGTTCATTTTTGTCGCAAGTAGACTTTTAGTTGAGGAACAACAGGAACAAAGGGGTTAATAAAGGGAAGAGATTGGATTGTCTTCCTCAACCACAACAGTTACGGGCACAACTTCCACAGAGAGATTTATTATTTTTTTAGAGGAACGTAGTAGATTTGAAAAATGTAACATTTGCACCATTATGGTAGAGGTGCTCGTAACGGTCAACGCTGTTACCGTCACAATATGGGATGTAACGGTCGTTGTGGTCTTTTTTTTCTTTTTCTTTTTTTGAAAAAATTGTAACAGTTTTAGGTTTTGCTTATTAATGTTATTTAGAACATCATGGACGCTTTAGATTTCTTTAATTAGTTTTTATTTTGGTTTACTTCATCGCCAAGTAATAGGTTGCGCACATGGCGCGAGTTTTGGGGTATAGGGTTTTCTTATAAATAGGCACCCCTTGTAGCTTTTTTTAAAATTAATTGAAGATTAATAAAATTTTTGCGTTTTCCTACTCTCTGAGTTGTGAAGCCTAATTGGGTGCGAAGCCCTCCCTTCATCGAAGGGTTAACGACCGTGGTGCGAAGCCACATCTATCCCGATTCGCCCCCATCCATCGCCATCTCTACTACCAATCTTCTACCATCCCTTCTTCTCATCTCACCCCATCATCTACACTTCGAATCAATCATCTATTGCAGCAATTCTCCTCCCCACAACAGAATTTCAGAATCTCGCCCTACAAGAGGACTAAAACTTTGGCGAAGTACCACGAACAAACCGTGCATCGGATCGAGCTGAGATTTGGGGGTTTTGGAGTCCATCCCTGGCCGACCAGGGCCAAGGTGGCCTTTTTCTGAATAGTGGGCCCCACACACGTGCGGCCGTGATCACATGCACGTGCGTTTGGGCCATTGTTGCTGTCCCCATGCGGGAACTATCTTCCGGTTCAGGTTTTCTTCTTATTTTACCCTCTCATACCAGTTTTTCATAAACCCTAACTCTAGATTGTATTATCCTTAATTTATTTGCCCCTTTTTTCACCCTAGGGTTCCTTGAATTGAAATTGGTGAATCTCTTGGATTAGGGACTGATTGTTGTGCATGTGTGGATGATTACTGCTTATCTTTGAGCATCGTTTGGTTTATAATTTTAATAGATCCAGCCCTAACATGTGTAGGCCTGGACCCGCATAGATTCCCCTTAATTGAATGGTTTGGACTTTCATGTGGGATATGGAATTTGTGTAATTGTTTCTGAACTAACGTGATCTTAAGCCTGAAATCTCGCACATCATATTTAGATTGTCTTCCTCAACCACAACAGTTACGGGCACAACTTCCACAGAGAGATTTATTATTTTTTTAGAGGAACGTAGTAGATTTGAAAAATGTAACATTTGCACCATTATGGTAGAGGTGCTCGTAACGGTCAACGCTGTTACCGTCACAATATGGGATGTAACGGTCGTTGTGGTCTTTTTTTTCTTTTTCTTTTTTTGAAAAAATTGTAACAGTCGTCATAGTTGTCTTGGCCCCATAACTTGTACCATGATTTACGCATACATATTATATTGTCTTCGAAGAAAATGACTATAATAACAATAACCTCTGTGTTTAGAAGAGTTCAAGAAAATACATTTAGGATCGAATTTATCATGACCTAACTCAAATTGATGAACAAAGCATTAAAAAAAAATAATAATAAAAAAAAATAAAAAAAAAACCCTAGGGCGGCAAAGAAAATAACATGGTATCTAGAAGTAAACTTTATGAGGGGATTTACCCATTAAAATAATCATGGGCATTCGATTTTTTAGAAAACATGCCGTAAGTACTATATCACTCTAAACACTTTTGGAAATATTCATCTGAATTAATAAAGTACAAGTCACTTCAAGTTAGTAACGATTTTTCTGTTTTACTATACTATTTATTATAAGGTGTGGGCACATGATGTTTGATGCAATATATCGGTGTCAAAAAATACAAACTAAAAAATTGGGACGTATATTCCTAGGCATTATTCGAAAGAAATACAAACACTTTTGGTTAAATTAGTTTTGTACTTCCATGCGAAATGTGTTAAAAATAGAAAATAATTCAAGCCAGTTTTTCATTAAATAGAACTAAATCGTTCATGAAAAATCTGTAATAAATGTAACAAAAAATTTATACACTAACTTGTTGAAAATTATAATTGGTCCCTGAACATCTGAATGGACTAAAGAAAAAGGAATTGAACTACTCTTTCATACGCGTGTTATAGGATGATGTTTATTAAGCTCACACACTCCACACTTTAGAATTGACACAGATGATAAGGAAGGAATAACGCCTTTGAGAATCTTTAAGGATGGGGATTAAGATGGTAGGATGGTAGTGCCACTACTAATGTCACACCCTGAAATTCAGGTATTCGAGTAGAGTAATCTGGACCCGAATCCCAAGCTCGTGAGGTACAATATTCACTTTTATTTAAGTCTATATAACCATTTTCTTTTCTAATATACGAAGATTCATCATAACATCATTTACATCAACTAAGCATAAATAAAAGATTCCATATCACAATGCCAAAATAATTAAATAAAGTGAACTCAACTTTAATGCATCATTCTTTCACTAAAATAAAATTGAGTAAAAGGAAATACATAATTCATTAAGTTTAAAATAAAACTAAAACAAATGCAATTCCTAAGATCGAGTATGACTTTGGCTCATTAATAATAGCATGCCTCCTCGAAGTATTCATACCCGGTACTTAAAATATTTAAACACCTGGAGTACGACATCATTTTCATTCCAACCGAAATTTATACATTAATACCATAACACAACTTTATTATAATAATAATAATAATAATAAATTCAACATTTAAGGAGACAATAAATATTCACAAAAAATATTTCAAATTTTAAATAGAATGATTTCATAAATGATTGAATTAAAAATGCATTCCTCTATGATTAACTTGAAAATATAACTACCATGATGATCTTTTAGGGAATAACCCTGGGTAGAGCATCACGTGATATCTTTTAGGGAACGATCCTGGGCAGAGCACCACGTGATTTCTTTTAGGAGTTAATCCAGGGCAACGCACAGGTATGTGTATCTTTTACGGAATTACCAAGGGCAGAGCACCTGTGCCGATCTTTCGGGAGCGACCCCGAGCAGAGCACCTGTCTCACGATATTTTATCCATACCTTATCTCATAACACAAAAGAATTTATGAGTTCAAAAAAATAATAATGATAACCATTTGATAGTAACTCAAGAAGGCATATACTAGGAGGGAAGGACAAACATAATATATTTAAGATTTTTATGCACAACTAGTCATCAATCTAATGTGTACATTATTTAACAATACATAACACAAAAGGATTCAAGGTAAATCAAATAAGGCTATACAATGCACCATTAATATTCCATGTGTACAGTTGGTTAAACAATAAGTAATTATTAAAGAATTAACATATACACAAAAGATATAATGTTTACATATACAATTGAAGTAATTCAACATGTACAATGGTTTAACCATTCATGCATATCAATTAAAAGTACATGTATTTTTATGGTTGCCAACTTGCAAGTTGAACATCATTCCATGCCTATGATATTTATGTATAAATCTTGGTGTGAGGTGTGGGTTAGATCACCTACCGATGCGTGGTCCATGTCAAAAGACGGCTATAACACAACTTAACTGTTGATGATCTTGCTGAGGAAGATAATACCTTCTCTAACGACAATTGTTGATCGATAGTTTTTCGATGATTCTCTTCTTCAAGATGATGGAGTTTGATGTAGGAAGCTTGGGAGGTGAAGGATGAAGGCTTTTAATGGAAATTTGTCAGTGGTTTCGGAGGTTTGTGTCTTCGTGGTTGAGGTGGCATGCTTGCACAACGCACGTCGTTGATTCATATTGACGGTCTGGATAAGGGACAACGGTTGGGATGGAGCATCAGGTTGAGGTTAGTTTCTAAAAGAAAAGAGGAAGGTGGAAATTTCAGAGAAATCGTGCTGGGGTTGCAAACGCGAAGGTCTCCTACATGGGTTAGATGTGGGGTTTCGGTTGGGTCCACTATGATTTAAGATGAAAATCCAAGCAGTTCATCATTTTCCTCAAGTCAGCATTGATTATAGGGCAAAAAATGGGACAGATCAAGTGATCAGGTGGGTCGTGCTGATGGAGTCTGAGCAAGAGCTTTTAACAACTAAGGTTTTATAAAGATGTGAATCCAATGATCAGTTTAGATCGATAGTGGGGTCCACTACAAAGAAGGGTTTGATTTGATTGGATCAGGATGGTGCACATCTGTTTTACGGAGATTAAGGAATGAAGGAGAGAAAATCGAGGGTTTGTTGCATGCAGAGATATGTATGTTTTTTTGTAAGCACGGTGAGACCCAAAACAATGAGGTGGTAAATCCATACCGTCCATTAGTTTTGCCTAGTCATGCTAGGGGATGGGTCCAAAAATGAAAACGATCTAAAGTTACGGTGGGCCACACCAAAGGGATCAATGGGATTTGGAATACCTACTGTTTTAAAAAATAATAATAAGATGTTACATTCTATCCCCTTAATAAAATTTCGTCCTTGAAATTTATCTATGGTAATTTTTGTAATTTCCTCTAATATCTTAGTTATTTTAAATTATGATGAACAAGTAAGGAATATGAGTAAAAGTTAATGAAATATAATTAAAATTTATTAAAAATAATAATAATAAAAAATAAATAAAAGGAAAAAAATAAAATAATAATTTAACAAATTTTATTTTAAATAAAATTAATAATATATTTTAAAACAAATACATATGCACAAATTTAACTAAATGAAAGTATTGAAAAATAATCATTACTAAACTCATATACTTCATGATTATCATTTTATTTCTAATTAGCGATAACTATCTTAAGTTTAGAAATTTTGTAAACACCTTTTAAACTTTAATAACTTATAAAGTTTTAGTTGAGTTTGTTACAATTATGCAATTCAGAAGTTATGAAAAATGAGTCATGTTTTTTTAGTTCTTTTAAAGCAATGCTACATGCATGATGAACACTTGTAGGTAGGGTTTTAGATAAGCTAAACACTTGCAAGTAAGGTTGTAAATGAGTCGAGTTAGGGCCAAGCTGAGGTTTGTCCAAGCCCTCTACTTTACAGTCAAGTAAAAATTACCCTTAATAACAAAAGCAAAACTACCCTACATGCCACGAACCAAAATAAACAACTAATAACAAGAAATAACTAAAAATATAGTCTAGGTGCATTGTACAATAGTATGGACCACCATCTCCACATTCATTAACAAAAGGAAAAGAAAATTTTATGGCTATTCATGTTGGTAGGCCAACTTGGCTGACTAACCCATAGTAGTTAATTTAATAATGAAGGGAGAAATCATGATTATGCTCTTATAGAAAAGGTAAAAATGCAACCATGTGTCTCAACGGGACCCATAGGTTGAACCATTGATCAGATGAGACCTACCATAGATATACCATGCCCCAAAAGTCTACGGATGGGATAATCACAAACTTTCAATTGGTGCCAATTAAGGAAAACACAATCAGCACTCCATATTCACTGCAATAAGGTGAAAGATTGGATCACTAGGATTCTCTTGGAGATCTTTGGGGCATGCTATATCTATTGTTGACCCATTAGACTATCTGAATCACTGGGCCATGGGCCCACATGTAGGAACTCTTGGGCCGTAGGATGCTATAAAAGCATTGTTCTCACTTTCTCAGAAGGCATTGAAAAAGTGGTTACATAATGGGTAAAAAGATGTCAATGTAGGCATTGGCATCTTCTTTAATTGAATTTTAGTATTTATCCACATGACATGTAATATGCCATGAAGATGTGCTTTACATGTTTTGTTTGGAAGATGTGTTTTGTTTATGTGTTTTGTTTTTGTCTTTTGTTTTTCCCCTCTCTTCTCTTTTGTCTTCTTTTTGGATTTCCAAGTAAGTTTTTTGTGTTGATAGCAAACAGATGGAATCAGACCCTTCACAATGCCTATCATGAAGCTTGCTTGTACTGCATTGGAAAGAGTTCCACTCACACGAACAAAAATCATCGAGCATTTGATGAAAAAGCTTCATCAAGATTTGGTCTTTTGTCGCTCTCCTGGAGATAGTGATCTAACAAGCAGAGTCCTTGGTATGCATTCTATCAATTTCTTTGTTGTTGTAAGCCACAGTCTGCATTTGATTTCAGGATTGAATTGAATTGCAACAAATCAGTTCAACAAAGGGGGAACGACTCAAGTGGTGGGTGTTGCCATTCGAACTAATAATCATGGCCAGTCTCCTAATTGCGAGTCTTTGTGTTTCAAGTTGGATGCCAATATGCTAGACGCTCATTATGAATGGGATGGGGCTAGCACTGGCCCAATTTGCCCCTTTCCTCTGAGTTTGAGTAATTGCAATTTCTGTTGGGTACCCATGTGCAAGGTATTCAAAAATGGTTATGCAACAGCTGTAGCGGCCGTTACATAATGGTAATATGGTGGGAACTGTTACACATTACAGGGCCATAACGGCTTACGGAATGGCTAAAACAGTCTGTAATTGCAACAGCGGTGGCCGTTACAGCCATTGTTACTGTTTTTGAATACCTTGCCCATGTGCACCTTAAATTAGTTAGACCCTTAGTTGCTTCAGTACCTTTTGGCTCCCTTGTGCACCTTAAATTACTTCCACTCTTAGTTGCTTCTGTACCTTGTGTTGACAATAGTAAATGTATAGCAGGAAAAATGCTCTGAGCTTAATGTTATTTTGTGCGGAAGCAGTTAAAATTGATTTGAATTTTTTTGGCATTTGTTTGATCAAATACAATGGGACATAAGTTAGTTCGGGCAGTTCTAGACCTGTCACATTTGATAATTGGGGTGGTGTCTTGGTCCCAAACCTGACCTGGTGGATCCAATTTCAGTTTATTATTGGGTTGGATCCAGTGACCTATCAAGTCAATCTAACCCATTTTCACCTTTACTTGGGTGGTGTTAATTGGTTTTCCAATAGAATTGGGCAATTTTGGAAAGTAATACACTTCAATGGACATTAGTAGGGCTTTCATTTCCACAATTGGAGAAGGTCAGGGGTTAGCTTCCTCTTCCCACTGCTTGTAACCACCTCAACACTGCCAAATTGATGTTTTGGCTTATCACAACTGAATGATTATTATTAGTTTCTAATGTTTGGATCGACCCACCTGCACCTTTGTTTCATAACAAATCAGTGTCTTGATTATGGGTCTGATCTTTTCTTTGTTTTTCTCTAATCTTCATATTTGAGTAGAAACCAAGCAGCATCACCACGCGGACTCCACATTTTCAATTCCAATGCTGTATGTTCCATGTAGTACAGTATTTGAATGCCCTTACAGCATCTGATTATGTTTAATCATAGACAGTTTTCCTCTGTGTCCAGCTCTTAATTATCGATTTGATCAATGTTTTTATCTGTTTGGGATAAGGCTTAGATGATGATGATTATGATGATTTTCAAAGAAAATACATTTAGCTTACTACATTCATTTTCTACTGTATCATTGCAGAACAACAAGTGGAGAAAATGGATCCCTTACTCAATTGGGTGGAATCAGAATTCGGCTTTAAGCCTATAGTGTACTCTAGCTTTTTCGGTGGAAAGCAGGAAGATGGTCTCGTTAGTGCCATTGAAAGCCTTCTGAAGAAAACAAATGACTGTGAATTAGCCGCTATCGATGCAATTGCTGCAGCTGCACACTCTCTGATCATTTCTATCGGGATATTTCATGGGAGGCTGCAAATTGAGGAGGCAATTGAATTGATTAGGCTTGAAGAAGATTTGCAGGTTTTGCTCTAAGCAGATTTCACATCCTGATCCATCAGCAAGACTATAGTGTCCTCACACGTCAAGTGGAGCCCATGGTTTTGGTGATCCAGATTGATGGACCCTGCTAAGCTAGAGATAGGAAGATCCTACCCCTTCAATTAATGGACTGCATAAATGGTAAAAAAATATTCAAGGAACCATATGGGGAAAAAGTGCCAAAGATTTGGATGGTTTAGGATCTTCCAAATTGAATGGTTGTTGGGCATCCATCCAATCAGTTTAGTGGCCTGGAATGCTGAACCACGGGCACCTCTCTTGTGCATTCCATAGATCAAAAACTCGGAAACTCGACTCAACTTGATGTTCAGCCAGGTCGGTCTGACTGAAGACTCGGATAGTCGGATGAGTCTTTGCTTGACTCAACTGGATATATAATAATTATAATAAATTTTAAATTATTTTATGTACTTATATTTGATAATGAAAAAATTGAAAAATACCAGGCATCAGTACCTCTGACATAGGTCTCGGGTTCAAACCATTCCTACTTTTTGTAAGCTTCTTGAACGGGTGACACTCTTAGAGTTGCATCAAGTTGACTTGACCAGTCACATCGAGTTGAGACCAAGTTATTCTCAGTCTAGTTTCATGGTGACTCAACTTGAAATCCCATCGAGCCAAGTTGACTTGGCCTGAGTTCCAAGTCGAGCGACCAAGTTTTGGAACTACGGTGGACTCCCATCCAGGTGGTACACACATCATGATGCATCAGAGGATTTGTTCTTTTCCTGCTATTTCAGATGCTTTTGGTAGCAATTTTCTTTCTGTTCATTTTCATGTTTAGCTTGGGGTACTTTGCAGGTTGATCGGTGGGGGCTGGTTGAAGGTGGCCATGATGTCGATATTGCAGATCTTAAGGTGCAAATCTCATCTGCAGCTGTCTTTCTAGGACTTTCAAGGAGATGAGTGGCTTCTCTTCTTCCTGTTGTTTCTTCTATGAAATCTTTAGGTGCTTCTTATAAAGTTTTGGTTATAAGTGCATGTTGAGTGACACTTGGGATTAAGCAATAATCATCCTTGAGTTTAAATGCACCTTTTACTGAGGTTAGTACCATAATCAGTTGCAAGTTTAAGCTGTGACTGCGTTCAACCCCTAATTTCTTGTTATGTGATCAGGTCCACCTTAAAGTGCTACCAAATTGAGATTGTTTCCATGTATTGAGCAGAACCCTTTACCTTTGGGCCCATTTGCACAGACATTGCAGGGAACAATTTGATTAGATAAATCTTAACCATCTGATCAATGGGTCCACTAAAACAGATGATACATAAACAAGCTTAAGACTATCAAACTGAACTGTCCATCATGTGGGTCCCACCTGGGATTGTCCATCTTTCAAGAATCACCCTGATGACATGACCATCTGGTTGATGTCACCCAAAATGGCCAGTAGAGATTGATTATAATGGGAACTGGATGACTGATTTGAACCATCCATGATGCAAGCCCCACCTTTCACTAATATGGACTATCAAGAATCACTATGATTGGTCGTTCCTAACCATTCAACCAAGGGGCAAGAAAGAGCAGTTGGGGTCTTATCATCCATTGGTAACATCCATCATGTGGAACCCCATCTTGGATTGCCCATGATTCCGAATAATCAATTAAAACGGTTCAAACAATCCCATTGATGACTAGGAAAAAGGACATTTCATATTGATTATACTGGAAAAGCTTTCACCACATTTCCAATTACCAATCACGCTGGCTTCCACCTATGATTGAGGGCTAGAGCTGTCAACAGGGTGGACCTTGGGTTGGCTTCGGCCCAGATTTTGAACTGTTCGGGTCGGTTGGAAATTTTGATTTTGCCAGACCCTATCCCAGTCTATTGATAGCCTGGCCATACATACATAATAGGTATGTATTTTATTCATCTTTGACTATGTTTTGAGTTTGCCATTTTTGGCGGGTCTTCTGTGACTTTTGTTTTGGGTTTTGTGGAGTTGGAAGGATGAAGTGGTGTGCGCCTACAATGTTCAATGTCTAGAAAGAGTCCCTCAGAATGGTTACTGGACAAGGGTGAGGTTGGCTACACCTGGATATGTTCAAAAATCCAAGATTTTATCTTTTCGCCCAGAGCATTAAGAGTCCTTTTTTTTTTTTTTTTTTTTGCTTGAAATTTTAGTTATGGTATCCATCTAGATTGCATGATTGGGAGTTGCACTGTTGGTTGAGCGGTTGGAAGAGACAGCATCAATGCTACCAACAACCGATTCTCCGATTTGTTGAACGGTTGTACCACCGCTCCATAAATCGTCAAATAAGCTGCAACAACAACCACGTCAACTGCTGGGCCTCTCGTTGGTCCTATGGTGAACAGTTCCGATTCTCCACTTGAAATTCAAAATGTATGCATGTGCAATGGCCGTTGTGCACTACTGAAAAAGAGTGACAAGGCACCGCCTTTGACCACTTTCAAAAGATATTGCAATATTGGCAGTCCCATGGTGTGGACATTCAAAGGTTGTAGTGGCGGCATGGGTCGGGACTGCTCCTATTCCAAGCCCAGATGGGGCCAGAAATGGATCCAGCACAACATGCCCAAGTCCAAGGCTGAAATAAAATGTTGGCCTGACCCTGTCTAGCCTGAAAATCTATCAAATTGACATCAGCAAATGAATAGCTATTTAGGAATTGAAAACCTAACCCTAGATGAAAGGTGCACATGTTGCCTAACAGCGCATATATGCAGGACTAGAAGGCATGTATACTTCAAATTGGGCCAGGTCGAGTCAGGATAAAATCACTTAAGCCCAAGCTTTGACCCAAAAATTGATTGAGCCACACATGCCAGCCCCAATCCCAGCTTAAAGCGGGCGAGCCCAGCTCATTACCACCCCCTTACATGATTGGAGTTCTATCATGGGAATTGGACGGCTTAAGGCCATCCTTTATTTTTACCAGCAGCAAGAAGAATCGTAGGAAGATGAAAGAGAGATGAGAGGACCCAAGGAGAGGAAATTGCTTCGATTTTGCAGTTTGATGGATTCGGACCGTTGGAAAGAAGTAAGAACCCGTGGGAGACAGTAGAAGAGAAGTAATCATCCCACTATAGAAGTGAAACTGAACATAGCTGGTCTGAGCCCATCCTACTTTGGGCTGATTTTGGGTCAAGGCCGATGGCCCATGTGATGGGCCAGCACATGAGTTATGACTTATGAGAACCGATAGATGATTGGGCTGGGACTGGGCTTGGGCATATTTCAAGGTCTGGAAAGAAAGATGTCACAGACCACCACCTTGTTCTAGTTGTATAGCTAGTGGGCCAGATCCCTGGCTAACACATACGTGTGGCCCATCTAATGAGTGGATTGGCCTGATTTTCGAGAAAGGTGAACTCCAGGTTGTGGCCCACCGATTGCATCGCACGGATGTCCTACACAAGTTTGAGGGAAAGATGGAACTGCACACAAGCAGGCAGCTGTAGGTGATTCTTATGTTTTATTGTTTTATTCTATAACTACTGAATAAAACACTGCCAACTACCACACTTAGCATTTTATTCAAAATGACTTGCATAAAACACTATAATATACCATACTTGGACCGTTTCATTCAAAGACACTTGCATAAATTACTTCATGATTATCTTATTTCTAGGCTAACGTTTTATTCAAAAACTCTTGAATAAAACGCTTCATGACCACATTTCATAAGACGTCGTAGGCATCAAAACGCTTCAAGCCAATGGGCGATCCAACCGATCACAACCTCTACGAATCCGATTTTATCGCCCCCAAAAAACTCTTTGTTTTTCAGAACCTGTTCTTCCAGGATTTGAAGGCTTTGAAGAGCTTTCACCATGGCCTTCTCTTGTTCCTTGCTGTCGTATCTCGCATCGAAAGAAGTTGAAAATGGCTGGTCTCAACTGTATGAGAGAGTTATTGATGTTAGAGAATGAGATAAAAGGGGAGATAAGGAAGAATGAGATAAAAGGGGAGAGAAGGAAATGTTCAAATGGTGGGATGCATCGTAAAGATCACCCTTGAGGAAAACCAGGGTAGTCCACCTATCAGGTGGGCTACACCATCTAAATCGATGGAATTGTGTGGCCCATCTAGTGAGTGGATTTTACATTTTTTTTTTTTTCTCGAGGTGATCTTCATGGCTGTGTTCACAGCTTGAATGTTCAGATTTGACAACCATGGCACGTGTGCAAAGGTGCGCACGTGCGTAGGTGCGCAGGAAAGTGAAAGGATATCTAGTGAAATTGCTAGGACTGAGTAAACGGTTTAATTAACACACCAGATGCCATAATTTGCTAACCAAAACCACTGAGGAAATATGGACCGTCCAATGAATGCGCAGTATGGATCGTGCGAAAACAAAGGGAAGCAAAAAATGGGGCAGTGAGACGTCCCAAACTGATCTAATGATTGATGTTACCATGCGGGCCCCATTCTTGGGTTGAGCAAATTTTTGATGGATGTTTCACTGGCCTAATGGGGACTAAGATCTCCACTATCAAATATCCATATGAGTCTGGCAAATTTTTTTTTAATAGTTATAACAAAAGATTAATAGTTAAAACCATTTGAGACTTAAATAAAAAATCACTTGATGACGGTTAATGATCTGAGCCACAAAAGTTCCAAGGTGAATAAGTGGATCCCTAATTAGAGCTTGCGAGCTTCTTAGGCATCCTGATAAAGATAGCAATGTGTGACCCTTTTTTAATATTTCATTGTACTCGATCCTAACATATACACAGTTACCAATGGCATAGAGTAACCAGGGCCAAGAAACCTAACCATTGTACACAAGAAACCTCACTACTCAAATTACCATAAAAACAACTAAATTAACCAAATAAGCTCTAAACCACTCATTAGCGCACCATAGACCTCGAGGTTGTAGAAAAATGTCTGTCTTAGTGGGCTTGACATCCCACGTGGGACGAATTGTTAAGAGAATGTGCTAAATCATTCAACTTAAAGCCACAAGTGAGCACATGAAATTCGTGAAGATCTTTAATATAGAATGATGGTTTTGTAGATATTTCCTAAAATATAAGTTAGTTATGTTAATTTGGATTTATTCAGTATTGAGAAGTTTAGACCATTAATTCATGATTAAATCGAGGATGCCAACCTTAACCATCATTCCTTCAAAGTTCTTATAGCCGCGAACTCGATTGATGATCGGTTACCGTTGAATTGAACTCTTAATAGTATCTGTCAATCGGTGCATCAAAATTATGATACGATCGTAACCTTGCATAGATCACAGTTTGATGAAATCATTCATTGGCTTGGATCAACCTATGTACTCCAATCCAGGTCCCTAAAGCTAAAATCGACCCATTAGAGTTTGTAATGAAATTTTATAATATACACGGTATGTAAAAATCATCATTTACTCTTTAAATTGTTGTTCTAAGCTACGTTATTCCAACTGATCGAGCCTCCCATCTCTCTCTCTCTCTCTCTCTCTCTCTCTCTCTCTCTCTCTCTCTCTCCCCAACTGGACCAACCCTCGAGATTGGGCCTATAATAAACATTTTGTGCGGAGCTTGGGTTGAATTGTTTTTGAGCCGAACTCATGCCTATGTTGAACAATGTAGGTTGGGCTCAGACATAGCTGACCTTAACCCAGCCTGTTGACGCTCCTAACCGAACATGATGGGTCTTTTAATCTAGACGCTTGAAGCAATTGTCCAATATAGTTATCCAAAAGGTATAAAAACAAGAACTTATGTATAGTGACTCGGGATTTTTGTATGCATTCATAGACACACATACATGTGCACTCACATTCATCCAAGCATACATGCATACATTCATCAATTCATTCATATAGGATCAACTATGTGATGATGAACATTGATTTGTATATTGAAATTGCCTAATCTTGACAATTGATTTTGTATTAGGTTTGTTCAAACCATGACCTATGTGTATTAGATTTGTCTAGTGTTAACCATTGAACTGTATAATAAAATTACTCTGATTGTGACTGTTAGCTTGTGTGCTAAACCTATCCACCTATGACCGTAGATCTAAGTGCTAAATTCGCCTGATTGTAACCATTAGCTTGCGCATTAAATCGACTCAATTGTAACCACCGAATCATGCACCAAGTTTATCCAATTAGGACTGTCAATCTATGCCCCACACACACACACACACACACACACACACATATATCAACGGTTCAGATTTTGGATCCACATCATGTATGATGGGTTCTAAAAAAAGTTCGTATGTAGTACGTACGAGTTCGTAGGTGAGCGTTTTCCTATATATATATATAGGGTAACAGACTGTTGATTTGAGTATATAAACCTGTCCAATTATAACCATTGATTGTGTATTAAATTTGTTGAACTTTGGTCATTAACCTGTGTACTGAATCAGCCCAATCGTAATCGTTGAATCATGCGTTAAATCAGCCCATTTATGACCATCATAGTGTATACCAAATCTATTCACTTGAGACCGTGGATCAACACTCCAAATTTATCCGTTAATTAGCGTAGGCCGGCCATACAAATTTGACCATTGACCCATGTGTATACAATCCATCCAAACTGTTCAACTATCCATTTGTTCACCCAACCATCCACACATTCGCCCTCCATCCATCCATCAATTTTATCGTCCATCCAACTAACCCATCTATAAATCCTGACCGTCCATTGAGTTCATCACATAACCATCATGCACCTTATGATTTAATCATCCAACTACCCATCTATACATCCGGTCCATCTCAACCATTCATTCATACATTCAATCCTAAATTTAGACATTTATTTTTTGGGAATAGCCCCTGACCTTCCTGGGAAGATTACTTTTCCTTCCCTTTTGAATTTGGGAATCCTAATCTTCCCAAGATTTGATATTTATTTTTAGCCATTTTCCTTCTTTTATTTTCTTGAAAATGAGATTTAGATTCTTAATCTTTTTTGTACTTTCTTAAAAATTCAATATTTGAATTCTTGATTTTATTTATTTATTATTATTATTTTTTTTTTAAATATGTGAACTCAAAGATTTACTTTCATAATTTTTTTATTGGATTAAAGTTGATAGAAAGAGGGAATTCTTTAAAATCTCATGCTCATGCACTCTTGCATTGTATTGGTATGTTCTTTATGAAATGATGCAATGAAGAAAAAGGTTATGGTGTATCATTTCATGAAAAAATAAAGGTTTATGCATACTTTAATGTGAATTCCATTATTTAAAATTATTTTTTAAATGAAAATTCATATGTTCATGTTTATGATAGAATGAAACACTATGAAATAGGTGGGGTGAATAAGTCCCATGGGTTAAAAGCCTCCAAAGCTTGGAGAAATGTCTTACAATAGATGAAGAAAAGCAAGTGATGTCTCATGTGCGTTATTTGGTTACGGTTGACAGTTTGATGTATGTTATTGTCTCTACAAGATCGGATATTTCACATGCAATAAGTGTTGTGAGCAGATATATGGCTAACCCCAGCAAGCAACATTGAAAGGCAGTCAAATGGCTACTTCATCACATAGAAGGTACAATGGACTAAATCTTTACATTCAAGAAATTAGATAGAAGACTTGTATGCTATGTGGATTCAGATTACTTAGAAAATATGAACAATAGAATGTCGACTTCTAGTTACTTGTTTATGTTAACAGGTTGAGCGATCAGTTCAATTTTGAAGCTTTAGTTTATGGTTGCTCTTTCCACAACCGATGCTAATAATATAGTGGTGACAGTGTTCAAAGAAAGTGTTTAGTTGAGAGGAATGATAAACCAGTTCAAGAGGAGGTCGTGCTAGTTATTTGTGACAGTGAAAGAGTGATTAATTTGGCAAAGAATTCGTTTTACCATTCTCGTAATTAAACATATCGATGTTCGTTATCATTTTATTCAACTAGTGCTTGAGAAAGGCAGTGTGATTATTGAGAAGATCCATACGAGCGTTAATTCGACAGACATGCTTACGAAGGTTGTTCTTACAAAGAAGTTTAAATTTTGTACAACTTCTCTGGACTTAGTGAAAGTTTAATGAAGACGGAGTGTACACAAAAAGCGATGACAATGGTGAAGTTATGATGGAGGTGATTAGCGATGGAGCTTGGAGAGGTGATTCATGATGATTGAAGCCATGATGAAGATTGTTGTCAGATGTCTTCAATTTGATTGAATCAAGGTTATGTCGATGCCATCGATAGACCACTCGATCCCATCAAGCATCTGTTGATGCCATTGACAGACTCCCAATTTATTCCAATTACTAGCTGGCCTATTTCGGGGTCATTCTTCAATCCTATGAGGATGGCTTCGATCCCATTAGTAGGCCGTCAATGCCACTCGATCCCATTGAATATGGTTTCGATCCTATCGACAAAATGGTGCGCTTTTGCAGAAGTGCGGGATTTCTTTCCTATTTCAATTGTAACACTATATATATCAGGTGTAATCAGGATTAAGGTAGTCTTAGGGGGGTCTAAGACGTTCATAAAGTTTCTAGAGAGAAATGTAGAGTTTTGGAATAGAGTTTTCAAGGTTTCTAATTGGTGTAAGTGCATCCATCTCTTGTAATTCGGTTTTCATAATGGATTTGCTTGTCACTTTGTACCGTGATTTTTTTCACATAAATTCGTGTATTCTTAGTGTGCTTTGTTTGCATTTGATTTCCTCTTGTTTAATTTGAATTTGGGGTTTGCTTCCGCGATTCCCCAACAATACCTTCTAGTTCTATAGCCGAGAGCCTTACTCGGAATCTGCATACATAGACCATGTGGAGTCATTTAAATCCAAACCTCACATCTTGATCCCCAGGTTACCATGACTCTATAGTCTCTACCCTCCTGTAGATTTCAAGAGTTTGATTAGTGGCGACTCTATTAACATTTTCATCATCCTACCACTTTTTGGCGAGCTTTGCTTATCCGTTCCACAATTATATATGTAAATTTATGATATCTACCAAGTGTGAAATCTTATTTGAACCATATATTCAAAAAAAAAAAAAATAACCTGTTAAAAAACTCCTATGGTCCACACCAATGAAAACAATGTAAAATTGCTCATAAAACCTCTATGTTGATGTGATACCGCCTGTCTGAGTTTTAGATCAAGCTTATTTTTGCATCTTGACTTCTTCCTAATAGGTTTGATGAAACAGGAGGTGTGGATCTAGCTCCTAGAATCAAATTAAGGATAGAACCTAATGAATCGAGTGAATGTAAAATATACAACTAATGACCCTCACGGAGTTGAGTGCACAGTGACAAATCTTGGGCAATTTCTTAGCATGAAAAATCTCCAGAGATTCTCAGCATTTTTTCTCGGGATAGAGTCAACAAAATCTCATATATATATATATATATATATATATATATATATATATATATATATATATATATATATATATATATATATTGAATAGGTCGCACCAATTGGTATTTTAAAAAATTTTAATATTTATTTAATTAAAATCACAATAATTTTACAGTTCAAATTTAACAACTGCTGAGATTTCGAAAATCTCACTGATAGCGGCCTTAATGAAATTTCCACAAATATATGATGAGATTTTCAAAATCTCAGCCATATATGTGCCTATGCTCAGGTATTTTGCAAACTTCTTAAAACAAGTGTTGTAGGGAAATCCAATCAATCCGGATGTAATATGGGACAGTTAAAAAACTCAAAAACCTTGACTCTAATTTTTATTTTTATTTTTTTGGCTAGCTTGTTAGTACACCCACTGTCAGTTCACACTTCACTGTTAGCCACCCCCTCAAAAACCTTGACTCTACTTGATGCTTAGTCAAGTTGGGTCAACTTGAAGGCTCAACTGGGTCTTTAGGGAGCGTTTGGCGCATGGGATTAGGTGAGATGGAATTGTATTTGCTCTCATGCAAATTCTATCTGACGTTTGGGGAGGTCGTGAAGGGTTGGGATTAGGTAGGATGGAATTGCATTTTATCCCATGCGGGATTTCCGTGGATTTTGAAATCCATTACACATGTGGGTCCCATATTACCGCATGTGTTTTATCTACATCCTCCATACAAATACACCCTTCACACATGACATTCTGATTATATACATCTACAAGTGACCAGCATTTGCTGTGAATTTCGTTCGTTGATTACAATTCCTTGGAAAACCAAATGGGATTTTGCTTAATCCAATGTTTTTCCCATGACAATAATTTTATCCCAAACATGAAAATTGGATGGCCAAAATAGCATGGTATTTCCAAACATGTAATCATTTTATAATAATGGCATTAATCTCATCTAATACGATTCCATACCATTTAATCTCATGGACCAAACAGGCCCTTAATGGATTGGACTAGATATTTCAACCTTTGAAGAATTAATATGAGGAAGAAAATCTTAAATTTCTTAGTAGTGGAAGGCATGGTTTAGTTGAGTTATTGGAAGGGTATAGTGCAAGAGCATCCAAACTCGGCCAGGTTCAAGGTCCAAGAACCTGAATCCTTTACGAAACCCTTGTAGGCAGCCGGTACAAAGTACAGAAACGCTTCCAATAAGCAAGGAACAATAGTCAACGGGCTGGTTAGGGTCGTGCGTAGGTCAATCCAAGACCGGCTTGTCTTGTTCCATGTAGGCCCAAACCTGCAGTCCAAAATAGTTAAGCCCAAGTCCGACCCGGCCTGAGCCCATGACTAGCCAAAATAGTAAATCATGAGTCCAGCCCAAGCCCGAGCCCAAACAAGTGAGTTGTTGCACGGAAGGGTTGCTGCAAGAAGAGGATGGAATGGTGGGTTAGAGAAGAGAGATTTTTAGGTTTTTTTTTTTTTTTTGGAAATGGAAAGTTTGGAGAAGAAAGGGAGGAATGGGAGTATTTTATT
Organism: Magnolia sinica; assembly: GCF_029962835.1. Classification (NCBI taxonomy): domain Eukaryota; kingdom Viridiplantae; phylum Streptophyta; class Magnoliopsida; order Magnoliales; family Magnoliaceae; genus Magnolia; species Magnolia sinica. Next base: position 16,113,010 of record NC_080587.1, on the reverse strand, counting down.
TTAAAATAAATAAATAAAACCATAACAGGCCAAGCTGGGCTTTTTAGCTTCTGAAATCAACGTCTGAGCCCGACCTGATTTTGAAAGGTGCTTCATTTTAAGCCCAAGTATGGCCCTCGGCCTCATACACTAGTCGAAGCCTAGCCCAAGGCGGGCCAGGCATGGAAGCCTGGTGGGCCAACACAGCCCATTGACACCCCTAATCCCAACTATAGGTTTTTGTGTGGGGGTCCATGATGTGTATCTTTATCAACCCATTAATCAGATGTAACTCATTGGGCTGAAGTGAAAATACCAAAATCAGTATGATCCATATTAGGTGGGTCACACTGACAATTTAGAAGTTTCAAGAGCATTATCCACGTTAAAAATAAATTATAAAAAATTGTATATTTTTTATGTAAAAATTTGACTAGTCTTTCTTGAACCTTCATGTACTTGCACAAGGGACAGACAAAGGAGACTTTGGCTAGTGCAGGGACCTCCAATGCCTAAGTCAGGTAAGAATTTGGGTCCAGTCCAATAAGGAGTTTTGAGCTAGAGATTGTGTGTACCTTTCACAATTAGAGATACACCTCTTTATATTTGAGGAGAGGCGGTGATGTGGAGAAGATCTCTCTATTTAGTAGGGACGTACTGTAGAGGGATTCGAATCCCCCGAGTATGTCGTAGATATTCTTCGAGATCTCAGAGAGATCCGTGTTGCAATGATCTCCCAGGATCTTCGGTTGGGATCTCTGGTAAGGTCAAAACATTTGAGGACAACATTGTGCTGACCGGAGGTTACTGTCCTTTCATGGTTATGTCGTGATGAAGCTGTGCCGACCTAGTAGCTTTGTGAAGGGCGGACAAGGCCTAACTGAACTTAAGCTTCTGGATTTATCTTTGATGGTGGTCGTGGAGCTGATTTTGAACTGATTTCTTGTTCCGAAAGGGTCTTAAACCAAGTTAGCCGTTTGATAGGACATGCTTAGTTCCTCCTACTTGACTTTTTGTTGGCCGTCCATTTTTCTCATAATATATATATTATGTTTATTGTATTGAAAAATGATAAGAATATATATAATATGGGAGATACTCGCAAAGATTCACACAAGATTTTAACATTTACAAATGATCCCAATCACATATGTTACATGTACATATGTACGGTTCGAATGCATCCTATACTTTTAAAAATGAGCAGTTTTACACTGTTACCATTGATGTGACCTATCAAAGTCTGTTATCCGGTACCATTGGTGTGACCCATCGAAGTCTGTTATGCGGTTTGTCTTTAGCGTGTACGGTTCGAATATTGGGGAAACGCCCTGCCACCAGCCCGGTTGCTGTGGTCGGTGCTCTGTGGGCCCCACCATGATGTACGTGTTTCATCCATTCCGTTCATCCATTTTTACAGATCATTTTAGGGCTTGGTACCGAAAATGATAAGGATAAAAATCTCAGGTGGACCACACTACATGAAAACAATAGTGATTGGATATCCACCATTAAAATCCTCCTAAGGCCCAGTGTACTGTTTAATTGACGTCCAATCTGTTAATTAGGTCATACAGTCCCAGATGAAGGGGAAAAACAAAGGTCAGATTGATCCAAAACTTTTATGGTCCCCAAAAGGCTTTTAATGGTCAACGCTCATTCAACACTGTTTCCTGTAATGTGGTCCACTTGAGATTTGGATATACCTCATTTTTGGTCTCATGCCATAAAATGATCTGGAAAAATAGATGGACAGCATGGATGGAAAAAAATACATTATGATGGGGCCCACAGAACACCGACCATCAGCCATTGGCTGATGGCAGGGGGAGTAGCCAATCCGTTTCCGAATATTGGCTCTCTACGTATTACAACATGTTGGCCGGACGCGGATTTCCGGCGAAAGCCTTTCGCAGGAAGTTCCTGCGCAAGGATCTGGGTGGGGCCCACTACAATGTATGTTAGAAATCCATTCCGTCCATCCGTTTTGAGATCTTATTGTAGGGGGTGTGACAAAAAATGAGGCGGATAAAAAACTCAAGTGGATCACACGAGAGGGAAAATTGGGGAAAGAAATTTCCACCGTTGAAATCTTCCCAGTCTCCACCTTGATGTTTATATGTTATCTAAACCGTTTATAAGGTCATTGTCAATGGGATTAAGTGAAAAAACCAAAAATATAGACTGATACAATAATTTTTTGGGCATACGAATGCTTCAACGGTGCTCACTGAATGATCACTGTTTCCTCTCGTGTGTCCCATTTTAGTTCTATATACATCTAATTTTTTATCTCAAATCCTTAAATGATCTCGAAAAACGGTTGGACGGATTGGATATATCAAAAACATTTCGGTGGGCCCCACCCAGCATCCTTGCGCAGGAACTTCCTGCGAAAGGCTTTCGCAGGAAATCCGCGTCATGTTGGCCCACAGGGGTTGGGTGTTTTATGCAGGTGTTGTAGACAATTCCAGTCCAACACCTGACCTCGAGAGGGCCCAGCATGATTTGTGTCTAACATCCATTTATCCATTAGGTGTGATCGTCGATGTTAGCCATTAATGCCAAAAATTCAGCTCCATCAACACTCGACTGTTCCACACCACCAGGATGAATGGTGACGATGGGTCAACCCTAGTTTCGTATTTAGGGGCCATCATGGAGTATATACCCCATCCAACACTTTCATCAGGCAAGGATGGAAGAATAATACATAATCAGCAAGATCCAGAGCTCAGGCTGACCATACAACATGAAGTTTTAGGCATGGGTTTACATTGTTCCATTGGTGTGGTCCAACTAGGTTTTGGATCAGCCTTCATTTTTTTGGCGGGCCTCACAAACCCAGTCGTTTTAGCCATTGCAATGGATCAGCTGGCTGTGGATCAAGTAGCCCAACCCTCTTTTCAGTCAGGTTCAAGGCCCATTTAAGTAAATGGATGAGCTTGGTTGAACCCTACCCAACCTTTCCGACCCATATTGGCTATCCATGAGCTGGATCAGGTGATACAACCCACCTGGCTCAAAACCCAAAAAAAAAGTAATAGAAGATAAGTAAAGACATATATATAGATATATGTATGCAGTGTATGTATTCACTAATTGGGCCGGACTGAAAATGATAATTAAGTTGGGTTGTACTAAGCATGGATTTGATAAACTTAAATGGAGTGGATGGACCATAAGGTAATGAATCAGAGGTTGGGTGTGACCAGAATTTGTGGCCCATATAGTAAAGAGGGCTTGGGTTCAACTCGATCCAATCAGAACCCGAACCATTTTCACCCTTACACTGGAATTTAGCGTCGAGAAATATTTTCCTTGGTTACGAAAGAAAGTCAATCTTTTATTTCCTTGGGTATATGGCTCACTATTTTCTGTTCCAACTTTCAAGTATGTTCTTAAGCTTGGCAACTCGACTCAAAACATGGCCAAGTCGACTCAAGTCGAAAATAAATCAAGCAGAATCACTATGAAACTTGTTGAGAGCTCGGCTAGGTTTAGGCTCGAGCTGACTTGTCAAATTGGCTTACTCAACGTGACTCTCTGTGACTTAAACCAAGTCACTCACGAAGTGAGTTTGTTTTGAAATTTAAAATAAAATAAAATAAAAATAAAATAAAATAATTGTAGACACCCCACCCAGGCTAATATCTTGAGAAAGCTAAGACAATCCGGGAACCGTGATCCAAACCCCAACCAAACCTGAGCCATCACAAGCCATCATTCAAGCCAAACCATACCCAAACCTTCACCCACAATCAACCCATTTCTCGGGTCATTTTCCGGTCACAATCGACCCGGTTTTGAGCCATTTTCAAACCAAATATCCAAAACGGACTTTGTTCCACTCTCAGGACCCAAAAAAGGACCCACCGGCCAAATTTCGGAATAAATTGTATTTGAACGGTAGTTTGACTACCTCCGGCAGTAGTCAAACTACTGTTTTCTCTCAAAAAACGTGCGCGGAGCCAGCCAAAAGAGTTTCAGACCAAACCCAGCCCAGGCGGTAGTTGGACTACCGCCAGCAGTAATCCAATTACCTCCGCTCGCCGAACGCATGTGTCCTTCGAGCAACAACTGTCTCTGTGCCCGAAAGTCAACTTTCATATGGAATTACCCCTCCAGCCTTCACTATTTACCACTTTACCAACCCCAAGAGCCAATGGGAGTGCGCCACGTGGCGTTCCTCTCTCCCCAACCACTCACAAGCTGTCACATAAGCTTTTAACCCTCTCAAACCCAATAATTATAGAAATGCCAATGGAGAAGGCTATAAATATCCCTCTCCTCTACACATTTCAAGACACCAAACCAAGGGAGAGAGAGATAAAGAGAAAGAAAGAGAGAAAGAGAGTGAGGGTAAGGAGGAGCTACCAAGCCTTAAATTTCAGATTTTTTCCAACCACCTCCTAGCCTCACCTTAACCATCTTAACCCTTAGACCTAGCCCAAAGTGATCGTCTTGGTCCATGTCTTAGCCTATTCAAGTTCAAGCAAAAGATCCATTCATCTCATATATAAGCATTCATTATGACATTCATTCCCTTCTCAACCCCCCTGCTCCTCTAGATTTCCAATGAACGTATGCTCTATGACTTGCCGTGTACCGGATTTTGTCACATCAGAAATTCTTAGCGATCTAATCCAATTTTCGTTATCCCTTTGCATAAGCATCATCACATCCGCCTTTTAGACACGCTGTTGGACGTATGCTCTGTGGCTTGTCGAAATCTTGGATCTTGCTACATTAGAAATCCGCGTGTGTGCCTAGTCCCATCTCAACCACAGCATACATCATCCCTTGAGATTATTTTACCACACCAAGTAGAGACCGAACATTTGTATAGGCAAAGAAGGTGCCTAACACCTTCCCTCTTTATAACTGAGGTCCCTTACCCGAAATCCCAGATCATAGACCAAAAGTCAATCTAAGGTAGGAGATTCTTCGGATTTCTCCAACCTTATATATATTTCGTAGGTTCTAGCTGATTGCAGGATTCTGAGATTAATTGGCTAGTGGTGACTCCAACATTCACAAATCAGCCAACTAACTCCCATCTATCAAACCAAATTCAGAAACATTTTAAATCCAAGTGGGCATCGATTTCCAATGTCCACAATAATAAAAAATGAATGCCTTTAGTGGGATTTGAATTCCCATACATACTAACAAGTCAAACAGTTGCTTTGCAAATTTGGTGTTGGGAACCCGCGAAAGTAAATCCCAATATGAATCAAACAAACGAAAGATAAATGCAACGAAGCATGCACAAAGGACACGTGAATTTTACGCAGAAAACCCCTAGCGTGAAAAATGAAAAGTACAAGAGATGAAAGAACTTATAACTTAGAAACCCTCGTTTTCTCCTCTTTAAACCTTAAAAACGCCTTTACCCTTATTAAAATACCCTAATGTCATAATTACACCCATATAATATAGCATAACACCCAAAATAAGAAATATATCGCACAATCACACAATTGCGCGTGTTGTCAATCTAAGCATTGATTGATTGACAAAGGTAGAGCAATCCATGATCATTCGAATCAAGTTTCATATGTTTGATCGATCGGACATGCTCAATGTTGCGCAGCACGCCAACAACGCAGTGAACCGAGATCCAATCTCCGGTCTCACCTACAAACGATAAACAAGAAGAAATATAAACTAGAAACAGATCAACCACAAGACAAGATATACATGAAAAAACTTTAAACTATGGTAAAAAATCACGGATGCAAACTTTCACTATGAAGAAAAACGAAGATTACAATGCAATATATAGTTTGCTAACATCTTAGAATTTTCTTCCATGCCCTAAAAAATCCCTAGGGACACCTATATATAGTTTAGGCAACTTCCCTTTTGCACTCTTGCGAAAGCCGACTCAAAAATCTGCAGTCTGCATCAAATTCGAAAATGAATCTGCGTAACCTCGACTGGTTGTGGAGGCTGCACGACAGATCGAGCGGACCCCTCGACCGGTCGAGCATGGGCCACGACTGGTCGAGCACCTCGGAACCTAAAATTAATGCTCGTTGGACTTTGAGTAGAACCAGTCCACGACTGGTCGGGTGGGTTGCACGACCGGTCGAGCAAGGGTCACGACCGGTCGTGCGACCCCCAGATGTGGCTCCACATCTCAACAATCTCCCACTTGGAGACACATCGCTATAAACCTTCGTCTTCTACATCCGGAGTGCATCACCTCCCCGTCTTTAAGCCTTAAGACCAATCAAAGCTGAACAAAGCTTCAGCTTCTCCTGTGTGAGTGCCTTGGTCTGCATATCCGTATGATTCTCACTTGTATGAATCTTCTCCAGAGCAATTGATCCATCTTCCAGTAACGAATGTATGAAGTGATATCTGATGACAATATGCTTGGTCCTTAAATGAAAGGCTGAATTCTTAGCCAAGTGTGTTGCACTCTGACTGTCACTGTACAGCTTGCAATTTGCTTGCTTCTTACCCAACTCTTCCATGAAACCTTGCATCCACACCATCTCCTTACACGCTTCTATAGCTGTAACATATTCTGCTTCTGTCGTACTGATAGATACTATCTTCTGTAACTGAGAGACCCAATTGACTGTAGCACTAACCAAAGAAAAAATATAACCTGTAGTGCTTCTTCTGCTGTCGATATCTCTTGCCAAATCTGAATCCACGTAGCCTTATAACTTGATTTTCGATCTACCATAACACAGCCCTATATTCTTAGTACCTACCAGGTATCTAAGGATCCACTTCACAGCTTCCCAATGTTCCTTCCCGGGGTTGTTCATGAACCTGCTAACAACTCCCACTGCTTGAGCAATGTCTGGTCTCTTGCTCACCATAGCATACATGAGACTCCCTATAGCTGACGCATATGGGACTTTAGTCATGTAGTCTCATTTCTCTTGTGTCTTTGCACCTTGCTCCTTAGATAGCTTGAAGTGGTTGGCTAATGGAGTGCTAACCGGCTTAACACTTCCCATATTGAATCGATTAAGTACCTTGGCTATGTACTCTGCCTGTCATAAAACTAATTTCTTATTTTACTGTCACGCTTTATCCTCATGCCTAGGATTTATTTTGCAGCTCCTAAATCCTTCATGACAAATTCTCTAGACAGTTGTCTTTTGAGATCTGAGATGTCCTTCATGCTTGAACCAGCCACAAGCATATCATCAACGTACAAAAGAATGATGATGTACGACGTATCAAACTTCTTTAAATAATAACAGTGATCTGCATGACATCTCCTAAAACCGTTTTCCGACATGAACTGTCGAACTTCTTGTACCACTACCTCGGAGCCTGCTTCAGGCCATATAGACTCTTTTTCAGTTTAAACACCTTGTTCTCCTTTCCCGGTGCCACGTATCCTGTCGACTAATGCATCTATATCTCTTCTTCAAGGTCCCCATGAAGAAAGGCTGTCTTGACATCTAGCTGCTCTAGATGTAAGTCCTCTGTAGCCACTATACTCAAGACCATACGAATCGTAGAAATTTTCACCACAGGTGAAAATATTTCAGTGAAATCGATACCTATCTTTTGTTGAAACCCTTTTACAACAAATCTAGCCTTGTACCGTTTCGAACCATCGTACTCCTCCTTCAGTCTGTAAACTCACTTGTTATGAAGAGCTTTCTTACCCTTGGGTAGAGTGACTAGCTCCTATATAAGATTAGACTCAAGAGAGTCCATCTCATCATCTATGGCCTGCTCCCATTTAACCCGTGTATTCGACTGTAATGCCTCTTTAAAACACTTTAGTTCATCATTATCTGTCAGCAGTAGATAATATAAGGAGGGTGAGTATCAGACCGTGGGTCTCCTCTCCCGAGTAGATCTCCTCACAACTGGTGTATGTGGTTCTGCCTCATAATGCTCATGTGCATGTCATCCTGTGGCGCTGTAACACTCGTGTCCGGTAACTCTTTCATCTCTATGAATTCCTTTTTCTCGGCCTTATTTTCCTTCACACTGTCCTTATGCATCACTTTTTCAATGAAGACTATGTCCTTGCTTCTGATGATTTTCTTATTTTCTACATCCCAAAACTTGTGTCCAAAATCATGCTGCCCGTAGCCTATAAACGTGCACCTCCTGGATTTCTCATCTAGCTTGTTTCTGTGCTCTACATCAATGTGAATACATGAAGTGCAACCGAACACTCTGAGATGTGCAAGGTTTACTTCTTTCTCAGTCCACGTTTGTTCTGGTAGCCTACCATCCAATGGTGTGAGGGACTTCTATTGATGAGACATGCGGCAGTATTCATAGCATCTGCCCAAAAGGTCTTGGGCAACCCTGCATGTAACCTCATACTCTTGGCTTGCTTAAGGATGGTCCTTTTAATGCGCTCAGTCATACCATTCTGCTGCGGTGTCCCTGGAATCGTTTTCTGATGTTTGATTCCATTTGCTGCACAATACTCCTCAAATATCTTATCACAGTACTCTCCACCATTATTAGATCTGAGACATTTTACTGTTTTACCTATCTCATTTTCTATCATAACTTTTCACTTCTTAAATACATCAAATACATCAGATTTGTGTTTTAAGAAATAGACCCATAGTTTTCTACTAGCATCATCAATAAAGAAAACAAAACAATGTGAGCTACCAAGAGACAATACCTGTGTCAATCCCCACACATCAGTGTGTACAAGCTCTAGCAGATGCATTTTTGGAGCGCGTCCCGTCTTCTTGAAGCTTACCCTCTTCTACCTGCCATACACGCAGTCCTCGCAGAATTCTCAATCAATAGACTTTAGCCTTGGTAGCTTCCCTTTTGACAATAACACTTTCATCCCTTTCTCACTCATATGTCCCAACCTCTGATGTCATAACTGCCCATTCACTCCAGTTGATGCGACTGCGAGTGAACTATACGATCCTGAAGTCACGTACAAAGTACCTTCCTTCTTGCCTCGAGATATCACCAAGGCACCTTTTGTGATCTTCCAGGAATTACTGGTGAATGTCGTCACATAATCGGTATCGGCCAACTACCCCACTGAGATTAAGTTACGTTTCAAACTCAGTACATGTCTGACATCCTTCAATTTCAAAGTCGTTTCATCTTTCTGATTTACATAACGTCCCCCTTTCCAACAATACTACACAGCTCATCATCACCCAGTTAGACTCTCTCGAAGTCACCTGATACATAATTACGCAGAACTTCCTTACATGAAGTGGCATGAAACGAAGCACCCGAGTCTATAATCCAAGACTCATTCCTCGCATCAAGAGACAAGATCAACGCCTCTGTGTCACTCTCCTCAAATAGATTTACTGAATCATTCCCACCTTGAGAGCTTCCTTCTTATTTTTTAAGCACCCTGCAATAACGTTTCATGTGCCCATTCTTGCCATAATGCCAACACCCGTCTTTGTCTTTCGGTCCCTTGGACTTTTTCCTCGACTTAGAACGCCCGTGTTTATTGCCTCATTTGTTCAGCGATCTTCCTCTTCCTTCAACGTTTAGAGCATTCCCTGAATTCCCTAAAACTCCTGATGTCTTTCTTCTAGATTCTTCGCTGAGAATTAGACCGGCACATCATCAAATTTCAGCTTTATCGACCCTGAGGAATTGCTCACAGCAATCACCAAACCATCCCAACTGTCTGGCAAATTGGACAAGATCAATATCGCCCTAACCTCATCCTCAAAAATAATGCCAAGGGATTCCAACTAGCTCGTGACTGTATTGAACTCGTTTAGATGTTTAGTCACGCTCCCACCATCTGACATCTTCATGTTGAATAGCTATTTCATAAGATGAACCTTGTTGAACGCTGAAGGTTTTTCATACATGGTGGTTATGACTTCCATTAATTCTTTTGTGGTTTTCATCTTTGATATATTGAAGGCGACGCTCTTAGACAAAGAGAGTTGGATCGTTCCTAAAGCCTTCTGATCCAATAAAAATCATTCATCATCTGTTATCTTCTCTAGTTTCTTCTTTTTTCCTCCTAGAGGAATATAGAGGTCCTTCTGATACAGATAATCCTCCGTCTACATCTTTCAGAAGGCAAAGTTTGAACAATCAAACTTTTCAAAGTTTGATACCATTTGTTACGCAGCCCCCAACAATGCAGTGAGCCGAGATCCAATCTCCGGTCTCACCCACAAACGATAAACAAGAAGAAATATAAACTAGAAACAGATTAAAATAATCCAAACAAACCACAAGACAAGATATACGTGGAAAAACCCCAAACTAGGGTAAATAATCATGGATCAAACTTCTACTGTGAAGAAAAATGAAGATTACAAGGCAATATACTAACCTCTCCCTTGGAAATACAGAAAAAACCCTTTGCCAATACCTTAGAATTTTTTTCCATACTCTAGAAAAGCCATAGGGACACCTATATATAGTTTAAGTAACTTCCCTTTCGCACCCTTGCGAAAGCTGACTCAAAAATCAGCAGTCCGCATCAAATCCGGAAACGAATCTACGTAACCTCGACTGGTCGTACAGGCTAAACGACCGATCGAGCGGACCCCTCGACCGGTCGAGCATGGGCCACGACTGGTCAAGCACCTCGAAACTTAAAATTGATGCTCGTTGGACTTTAAGTGGAGCCAGTCCACGATTGGTCATGTGGGCTGCACAACCGGTCGAGCAGGGGCCACGACCGGTCGTGCGGCCCCCAGATGTGGCTCCACATCTCAATACTCAAAACTGTCCAGAGAGTTTACATGTATTTTTTGAATATTATTGATCGGTCGACCTGACAGTTCAATCAATCGAGACTATCTAAAATTGTCCATCAACCAATCTGTATAATTCGGGGCTCATTCGCTTGGTCATTAAACGAACCCTTGTTTCTTGTACAGATTAAAGATAATTGACAATAGTCTTTATAATGGCTTCAATCATCATGAACCACAACTCCATCTTTTTTCGCCTTCATCATAGCTTCTCCATCGCCATTACTTTTTATGCATACTATGTCTTCATCAACCTTTGGTCAAACCTAGAGAAGTCGAATAGAATCAGAACTTCTCTGCAAGAACCACCTTTATAAGCATGTCCATCAAATTCACGCTCATATGGATATTTTCGAGAGTGACACCACATTCCTCAAGTACTTGTCAGATAAAATAATGACAAACATCAATTATTTAGTTCTATAATGGTAAACTAAATTATTTACCAAGTTGATCGTGTTTTCTCTGTCACAATTAGTCAGCACAGCCTCCTGCTAAAGCCCAAGTTCATTCATCATTCCTCTCAACCAAATACACACTTCCTTGAATGCTTCCATCATCACCATATACTCAGCTTTGATTGTGGAAAAAGTAACTATAGATTAAAGCTTTGACATCTAACTAACCGCTACACCCACTAATATAGATGAGTAACTGGAAATCGACCTTCTATTATCTGCATTCCCTACGTAATCGACGTCTACATAACCTAAAAGTTTTTCCTTTGATTTTTCAAATATCAAGACGTACTCTGTTGTACATCGTATATATTGAAGTAACAATTTCGCTGCCTCTCAATGTTGCTTGTCAGTGTTTGGCATGTATTTACTTATAACATCGACTGTATGTGAAATATCAAGTCTCATGACATATATCAAATTGTCAACCATGCTCGAATAGGACATACAAGACATAACCTACTTTTCTTCATCTTTAATAGGACATTGCTTTGAAGAAAACCTAAAGTGAGTAGCATGGGGTGTACTAACTTACTTAGCATTGTCCATCTCAAACTTGAGTAATACATTCCTAAGGTATTCAGCCTGAAACATTTGTACATACTCCTGTCTCTATCTTTGTGCATGTATATGTTGAGATTCTTCTTTGAAGCCCTCGGATCTTTCATTTTGAATGTTCCTGATTTCTGAGTCTTCAATATATTAATCTCAGATATGTTATGGCAGACGATAAGCATGTCATCAATATATAATACCAGTAAGATGCATTTCCCATCACTCGGTATCTTAAACTAGATACATTAATTATATTCACTCCTAATAAAGTTTATGAAAGTACCAAATTTCTTATACCACTGCCTAGGCAACTATTTCAAGTTGTACAACGACCTCCTTGACCTGCAAACATTATTCTCTATTCCCTGTTTCTCAAATCCCTTTAATTACTTCATGTAGATTTACTCTTTCAGTTCCCAATGAAAGTAAGTAGTCTTTACATATATTTATTCCAATTCAAGGTTGTATTGGGTAACTAGTACCAACACAAACCTGATAGAAACTTGCTTAACAACAGACGTGAAGATCTCACTAAGTCGACTTATTCTTTCTTAAAATAACCATTCGCAATCAATCTTACCTTATATCTATCATGTTTCTTCCAATGGAAGTTCCACTAGCTCCCACGTCTCATTCTTGTATAAAGAGTTCATTCGTCTTACATCACTTCCATCCACTTCTAAGCATCTGAATCATCTAGTGCTTCCTGTAAGGTAGACACATCCTCCTCATCTATAATGAGAGTGAATGTAATATTCAAGTCATTTATGTATCTCGCTGGTAATATGCGATCTCTCAGCAGATTTCTTCTCAATGGTGGCTGCTACACCTACTCATGTAATTGTTCCTACGCCTCGACCTCTTTCTGTGTCTCACCTTTTTCAATTTTAACATCAATAACCGATGATTTTTTTATTTCCTTATGTTCATCCTTATGAAATAAGAAATTCTCATCAAACCTGATGTCTCGGCTAATCATGATCATATGTGTGACTCGGTCATACAACCGGTATTCCTTTACACCATCACCATAACCTACAAAGATACACTTCTTCGCCCTTTAGTCGACCTTATCTCTCTCAACTGACGGTACATAAGAGTAAGAAACACAACCAAATGTTCGCAGCTCTAAGCAATCAACTTAATCACCACTCAACACTTCTTCTAGAATTTTACAATATATGACTGTAGACGGGGACCGATTCACTAAGTAACAAACCATATTGATGGCCTAAGTCCATAGTTTCTTGCCCAATACATCATTACTCAACATGCTTCGAGTTCTCTCAAAGAGAATCTAATTCATCTATTATGCCACACCATTCTGCTCTGGTGTAGGCCTCAATGTATTATGCGTCACTATCCTCGCATTCTTGCAAAATTGATTGAATTCCTTAAAAGTGAATTCACCACCATTATTTGTTCCCCTAAAACATGGAACCCTAAACCTTAGGAAGCTTCCAGAACCAAAGCCCAAAACCCTAGAAATCTCAGTTACCAAAAGTGTACCAGAAATTTCCCTAACCCAATCCAAGCTAGCTCAGGACATGCTCTCCTTCATACTCAGTCTTCTCAAGGTGACGTACAGCTCATTGGAGAGCTCATCAAATTACCTTTTCAACAGCCCAAGATAACTCAGATTGGATGACTATCAAACAAGATTCGGTAATTTATTAAAGTTGATTTTGCAAGAAATATTAGCCGCACTATTAAAGACCCATTTTAAGGATCAAATGACCTTTAAATGAGGTGATTATAGTTTCATTGGAAAAGTTATCAAAATTTCTTTCCAACGAGCTCAAGATCACTGAAAATGGATTGTAACGAGAGATATAAACATTTTTTTCAAAGTCGCATGCTGGTGTACGGACTAACAAAATTTTTATTCCCGTCAACATTGGAAAATGCACTTATCAAAGAAAATGAAAATACACTTTCAACAAATAAAGGCTAAATGGCAATAAATTATAAGTATATAAATATGAGATAGTATCTTATGAAAACTTGCAGAGTTTCCTAGTTAAGGAAAACTTCCTTTGCATATAGAGTAGGAACTCTAAACATGACGGCTTGTGAGAATGAGCAAAAATGTTTTGTTAATAGTCTTCTAATATGAAAGGTATAGTTTTATGTTTATGTTCATGCATGATTAGAAGTAGATACGATTTTATTTTGTTTTTCTTCTGCTATGCATAAATTCTTTCATATTTCAGCTAAAGGTACATTTTAATTTAATGTAAGTAGAGTAACAAGCTCCTTAACTCAAAATTTTCTTATTGTACATTGTTCCTTTTCTTTTTCTTTTTCTTTTTTCTTCTTCTTATAACAACTAATGAATATTTCCTGTTTTACCAAAAAATAAAAATAAAAAGTGAGAGAAACAAGCAGCTGCAGCCAGTGTGACAAATGTTGCTGGGATTTGAAAAATCTTGCGATAATGCCATGAAAATGTGCTAAAGGATATTATCGCAAAACACTGAAATTTGTCATGATATTAACTAAAAAAAATAGTGAAATTCGTTATACACAATATGTATTCAAAATTTTAATTTTGTTATTAATTTACAATAAATATTTTTAATTATTTTTATTTTCTAAAATATAATATACCAAGAAAAACCTTAAAATTTAAGAATCTCTTAGAAATTTCCCAGAGGAGATATTTCCTAGAACGAGATTTGCCACCAAGGCTGCAGCTTCTGCGTCCTTCCCTTGTGCTTTAGTCTGCGCAACCAAACGCAGGCTGATTGAAGACTTATTCATTATTCATTGTATTATACTTGGCAGTAGAAAAGGATGACTAGTGCGCTTGCCAAAACTGAAAAACGAATTAATTCCCCTGGTCGGCCACCAGGAATTTGAATACTCTTGCAAGTGCTAGTTAATAGTAATGGGCATGCACTCGGTGCATTCCAACCAAACCGTCAAAAATGGTTTGCTCCACTGTAGGTGGAATATAATCTCAACATCTGACTGACTGACTTATGCTGACCTCTGATTGATGGAAATTTATTTTGTAAATTTGGACTGATGAGTAGTTTTCATTTTAGATCATGCATACATCATTAATCAGTCATTTAGTTAAGTGTGGGCCCAATTTATAGATGTTTCAATTAGGTTACATGTATTATATGTATAAGACCATCTACCATCCACTATTTCAATGTGGTGAACCACACTATGAGTACGGCAGCTTGATTTGTCCTGGAGGTGATCTTCCTGCTGTGGCCCACCTTTTATATGGCTAGCATGCTTTACAGAAGTGAGATCCATCTGATAGATGATCTTTACCCAAGCGCGGCTTGCATACTACCCTCACCGGGACCTAGCTACAAGGGCTCTGAGGGGCCCACCGTGATATATATTTTATCTATGTTGTCTATCTATTCCAACAGATCATTTTATGGCATGAGCTAAAAAAATGAGGTAGATCAAAGGCTCAAGTGGACCGCACCAAATGAAGTAGTGGGGCACCGAACTCTTATCATTGAAAAATTCATAGGGCCCACCGTGATGTTTATTTCCCATCTAACCTGTTCGGAAGGTCACATAGACCTATATAAAGGGAAAATATAAATATCAGCTTGTGGTGTGGTCCATGTGAATCTTCCATTATATCTTTTTTGGGTTCATTTGCTTAAAACAATCCATGAAAATAAATGAACTACATGGATGAAACATACAAATAAGAATTTGGATTCTCTACTTGCCACAAAGAAAAAAAATTTGTTTGTTACAATACACTGACAACATCAGTGATGACATGGACCAATCAAAGTGTAGGAAAACAGAAACTTTTTGTTTGCAGCAAACAATGATGTAGAATCTATAAACAATGGAGGCCCCACATAGCATCTCTAGCAACTTTGACAGAGGTAGTTGTTGAGACTCAAATAATATTACATATTTAACCCTTCAATTACATTAGTTTTTCTGGTATTTAATTGATAATTTAATTTAATTATATAAGTTTTTGTCATGCGAGGTGATTCGGAAGCTTATGATAAATATGTACTTAAAAGGATAGATTTAGAGCTCGAAAGAAAATAAAGAGGAATTGGAGATTTGGAAATCATTAATGAAGAATTCATATGCCAAAGATCTAAGGAAACCAAGTGAGGAATGAAGATAATCGAAGATTTGAAGTGAAGAAAATGAATCCTGAAAATTGGCCTGAAAAAAATATATATTTTGAAATTCCAGGGCGAGAAAAACATATTTCTGAAATAATTCGAAAATAGTCTTCGATTCCGTCGAAGGTGCAATCGAAGCCAGTTCGATGCAATCGAGAATTTCAGGATTTTTCAAGCCAAACCCTCTGAACAGTTCTGGACAAGTTTTTATGGCATCGAAGGTGCAATCGAAGGTTATCAATGACATCAAAGACATTACGCAGAATTTATGCGGAGTGCGTAAATTTGAGGCGGTTTACAAATTTTTTCAACTCGGTACGAAAGTTTGAGTTGCAAAACTACTTAAAGGAGCCCCCAAGCTATTACAATGCATCTTCTAAGGTTTGTAAAGGAAGAAAAGGCCTAGGTAGAGCGTCGACAACGCTCTTTCAGTTCGATTTCTTCATGGTTCTAGTAGATCTTTCTAGTTTATATTTATTTTTCTTTTAGAATGTTAGTCTTCTCAAGCTAATCTCTTAGGTAAGGCCAAAGGATGAAACCTATATTTTATTTTGATGTTTATCTTACTTTGATTTAAGTTTATGTTGAACTTCATTAATTTCTAATTTTAATTAATGAGTATTTTCAATTTTTTATGGTTTATTGTGACTTCAATTACAGTAGATGTTGTGAGAACTTTGAATATCTTTTTACTTATTTTAAATTGTGTGATGTGTAGAATTCGTTGTTCATCATCGTCTCCTAGGCATGGTAGGATGATTGAATTTCCTGCCATCATTGCAATTAGATGGATATTTGGGAACTAATCTAATGAAAGTTCAGATTCTGTTTTAACCACTCCATCATCCGATTGGATAGGATATGACTCCGATTCCAATTGAGTTATCATTGAATGAAGTAGATTGAATATTGATATTACTATAGGTGGATTCCCGGATCCTTAGTTTTTTATCTTTATTATTGAAAACTCTTTTTATCTCGTTAGATTAAAAACCCAGACAACTAAGTTAAATTTAAATTAGTTTTACACTGTGTTCTCCATTCCCAAACCGTGTTCCCCATTCCCTGTGGATTTGACCTCAGTTTCACCGAGTTATTATTACATCACGACCCTGCACTTGGGGTTGTGAACAGTAATACCCAATCCGCACGGCTTCACTAGCTTTAAACTAACCACTTTGTTTTCTCCTGTAACTTTGGTGGCTACTAATGAAATGACAAGTCTTTATAAAGGCCATAAGATGGATGGTTCCAATGATATGTTCTATACCATGCACATAATTATTTAATACTCTAGTAGAGTATAACACTTAATACTTTAACACTAAGAAATTGTACACATGGCGCACATGGACTCAAATTAAACCATCTAAATTCTGAAACCCACTATCTCTAAGTTACAACTCCAACATTAAATTCTCTGAATCCAAAAATTACATACGTTAAACAAACCTAATATTTTCTAGTCTTAATCGTCCAATAAATAACCATCAACTTCTCTACTTTGAATTGTGAATTGTGCGATAACTAATAATTAAATAACCCTTGAATACCAAAGCTTTTCTAATAATTAAATAACCCTTGAATACCAAAGCTTTTCTGCTTTAATTGTGCTGGATCTAGCACCTCATTTTCTTATGGAATTTTCTATGCTTTTGCTTTCTAGAAGAAACTTTGAAAGTTCTAATAGATAATGCATTCACACCGACAGTATGCAATGCATGTGAAAACACCTTGATCCATAGCTCAAGTGGTAGATTAAGTGAAGGATACCTTGTTTCAACACAGGTCTTGGTATCGATTCCCTAGTGGGGGTGGCTAACTGTGAACTGATAGTGGGGTGTGCTAACAAGCTAACAGAAAAAGAAAAAGAAAAAAAAATGCAACGCATGTAAAAAGTAAAGTTAGGAATGCATTTTGTAAAAGTGCAATCAAAGATCTGTTTTCAGTTTTTTAGGCTAAAATGTCCATGTTTTAGGTCAAAAGAGGAGGTTTATTACATTTTAAAGGTGGATTTATTACAACTTTTCAATTTAGATATAGATAGCGTGTGAATATCGGTTTAAAAATATCAACAATACAATGGAAGTGTATACTTATCTCTTAAGTATGTTTTTGTCTTGGTCTCTTCCAAATGCTTCTCTCTTACTATGAACTAAAAGTTAGGTGATGTTTAATTAGTTAATATTTACTTACATTATTAAAAGTGAAAAATATGTTGGAAATTATACAGATTTATATTATTTCTGTATAATGTGGAAACCGAAAATAAAAATTAGCTTGAATAAGGACAGGCTAAAGCACGTCTGGGACGCTGTCCTTAAAGCGTTATTTGCTCCTACTCAAGTGAATTGAGTATGCTGATAGGTTACAGGTAAACCACTTCTAAGATACGACGAGCCTGGTGTGGGTCTGCGTTCAGCAAACACAAAGGCCCACCAAATGGAACTCTGTTACACTCAGTCTGGCAAAAATACAATAAAAGAGAAAAATCCCAAAAAGAAAAAGAAAGAAGAAGATATATGTAAATGAGACCACTACACTGGTCTATTATTCAGCTATTGGTTCAATTGAACCGTTCTAGACCACACCGCTAGTCTGTTCTTCAAGCAAAGGGTTCAACCTTTGCTGTCTTGCTGGAATCACTGGAGTATAGGAGAGGAATGGTTGGTTGTCTCAGTTCGTATGGGTCTGCTGGAGTGGGTTGAGAGATGGTTTGGAAACCCATCCAGACCCTCCTTTTATAGGCTATGGTGGCTGGGGGTTATGTCCAGGGAAATAAATGTCATGACTGTTTTCTAGCTGTTGGAGAAAACTAGCCATTTTATAGCTGTTTTCTGACTGTTGTGCATGGGCCATTAAGCTGTTGCATGCTGACTGTTGTGAGACAGCAGCTAGCTGTTTTCTAGCTGTTGGGCTAGCCATGCAACAGTTACAGCTAGACCCTTCACTTATGGCACAGCTGTTACAAATCTGCTTCAACAACTCTTTTTCAGCTCTCTATATATACTCGAGGACTCTCATTCAGTACTCTAGTCTCCCCTTCATCCAGCCATCTGCCTTAACCATTTAGTCGCACACGTCTCGCTCTACTAGTGCCACTAGCATCTCTACACTCACACTGCCTCACATGCCCACGCCCTCGCACCGAGCCCGAGACCGAGCCCGTGCTCATGGCCAAGCGTGGGCAAGTTCCATTCTCCTATGAACCATGTAGGTAAGTATTATAATACTCCACCACTCTCATATAAAGTACTTTTTCTTCTCCTCTTTTTCCAATGTGGGATTATTCCCAAAACCCACAAAAAAGTATTTTTCAAACTTTTTTATAATATATATATTATATTAAAATATATTTAAAATCAATATTTTTGCAACAAAATACCTAACACTATTTTAACATAATCGTCTATGAATCATACGTTAGGATTTTTCAGCTAATATGATTATGGGATTGTGACTTAGCATCACCTGTTTGGCAATTTACAATTTGTAAAATGCATGCATATCAAGTGACGTACCCTACCAGAGTATCAAAAACTACAATTGCTTTCGATCGTGACAGCCTTTGCTTTCTCGAAAGGTCAAGAAAGCTACTCTAGCTCCTACTTTGAGCCAAAGTTTTAGAATTTACGAAAGAAGTGACAACCAATGCGTGGATGATGAATTACCCTGTCACGTCTAGGAAGCTCATTGCACCCTCCAAATGGGGATTTCCTGCGAAAGACTTTCGCAGGAAGTTCCTACGTTGGGAACTCAGGTGGGGCCCACTGTGATGTTTGTGAGAAATCCTACCTGTACATCCGTTTTGTGAGTTCAAGGGCATGATGACAAAAATGAACCCTTTCCAGAGCTCAAGTGGGCCGAAAACGTGATAAGTGAACGTCTATGGTTGAAATATTCGTGGGCTACATAAGTTTTGAATCATGCTAATATTTGTGATTTTAGTTCACCCTAGTAGGAATGAAGTTATTAACGGTATGGATGACATGTAAATATCACTGTCAAACCTAGGTAGGTTTCAATGGTAGGAATTTCCCTAACCACATTTTCCTTTAGTACGGCCCACTTGAGCTTTGGATATGGTTCATTTTTGGCATCATCTCCTGAAATGAACTCACAAAAAGAATGAAAGGGGAGAATTTCTCACAAACATCACAGTGGGCCCCACCTTAGTTCCTAGTGTAGAAACTTCCTGCGGAAGGCTTCTGCAGGAAATCCGTGTCCGCTCCAACGTAGGAGCTTACGAACGCGAAGCCTTTTTCAAGAAGTTCCTGCACTGGGAACTAAGTGGGGTATATTGTGATACTCGTGAGAAATCCGCTCCGTCCATCCATTTTTTTAGCTCGTTTTAGGACCTCATGCCATAAGTGAGCCGGATCCAATTCTCAAGTGGGATGAAAACATGAGTATTGAACGTCCACGGTTGAAATATTCATGGCGCCACAGAAGTTTTGGATCAGGATAATATTTTTATTTTCAGTTCATCCCAGTATTAATCACGTTATGTGTTATGAACGGTATAGGTGGCATGTAACCATCACTGTCGACCCCAGGGAGGTTTCAACGGTAGGAATTTCTCTAGGTATTTTTTTCCTTTAGTGCGGCCCATTTGAGTCTTGGATCCTTCTCAATTTTGGTCTCAAGTCCTAAAATGATCTAAAAAACCGATGGACGGAGTGAATTTATCACAAAATTCACGGTGGGCCCCATCTAGGTTTCCAGTGCAGGAACTTCCTTTGGCAGGAAATCCGCGTCCGGAGCTTACCGCCTGGCGCCTGCACTCCCTTTTGCAACAGTACATCTCAGCATACTGATTCTGTACGTTGCGACCATGGCAGTTGGATCTGCAGTAATATGTCAATGATCCAAACCGTTGATATAGTGTATCTCATTGTGAAAGGTGAATGTGGAAAAATGCTATTAAATTGGTATTCCAACCGTTTATTATTTCACTCTTTTATTTTGAACATAAGCGCGTATCTTTTATTCCTCTAGCCTTTTTGTTCTGAGAGCGAGAGAGAGAGAGAGAGAGATTCATACTGGCCCCCTGTGATGGTTCACGTGTGTAGGCGCTATCCTTTGATGGACGTGAGATGTTCCTTAGCGCCCGTTTGGCCGGTCGGATTAGAAGGGATTGGAAGTTAAATCCCGGGATTGGCCTGGCGTGCCAAACAGAGTCGGTGATATGATCTCAATCCCATGAGTCCGAAGAGAATCCACTGACAACACTATCATTTCTTTTAAATCCCATCAAATCCACCTTAATCCATTCAAATTTGCCAGAGACGTGTTTGGTTCGTGGGATTGAAAGGGATGGGAAGGTTTAATCCCGGGATTGGCCGCGCGTGCCAAACAGACTGGATATAGCAATCCCATGGATCTCAAGACCATCCACTGACAACATCATCATTACTTAGAAATCCACGCCATCCACCCTAATACCTTTCAATCCCTTGCAAGCCACCCGGCCAAACGGACCCTTAATGTACGGGAAGCGGATTGGCTCGATATAGCTGATGGGTTGACGTCAGCAAGCTCCGTGGGTCCCATTATGAGGTAGGTGTTATATTCAAACCGTCCATCCATTTTTCGGGCTCGTCATAAGGCTTGACATGAAAAATAAGACAGATCTAAAGATAAAGTGGATCACACTGCAAGAGGCAGTGGGAATTGAACGTCCGCCATTGAAACCCTTTTCGGGTCATAGAAGTTTTGGATCAATATAATATTGTTTTTACACTTCATCCAGGTCTTTTTGGCTTTATGAACATATTGGATGGAAAATAAACTTATGGTGGGCCCTACGAGTGAAAATCATTGTCCTGCTGATATTTGTTGTGTGGCCCAGTTGAGCTTTCAATATGATTCATTTTTTGTCTCAAGCTCTAAAATGATCTCGAAAAATGGATGAACGGTGTGGATATAATAAATACATCATTTTGTGAGCCATGAAACTTTGATCTCCTTTGAACCGTTCGTACAGCGTCAGCGCTCGTCTTCGCAGGACACGTACGTATATCGCTGGTGTGTGGTACACCAGCCGATCCGCTTCCTTGAATACTACATGCGCTGTGCAAGTACCCTCTTGTGGGGCCAACCGTGTTCTATATGTGACATCCACTCCGTTCCTCTGGTTTAGCTTTCTATTCTAGACCTTTGAACAAAAAATTAGCCAGACCCAGAAATTATATGGGCCACCCCTTGTGGAACAGTCCAGGTGAGAACGTGCACCAGACATTGAGTACGGGATCGGGCGAGCAGGTTTATATTTCATCATAACCGTTAACCAGGAGAAGCTAACCAGGATGAATATATATATATATATATATATATATATATATATATATATATATATATATATATATATATATATATATATATATATATTACAGATTAAGCTGTTTCAGATCTCAGGTGGGACATACCACGTGGATTTAATCTTATGAAACCTCGCAGAGTTTCCTAGTTAAGGAAAACTTCTTTAGCACAGAGTAGGAACTCTAATCATGATGGTTTGGGAGAATGAGCAAAATTGCTTTGTTGTTCATCTTCTTATATAAGGTATGGTTTTACATTTATATTTGTATATGACTAGAAGTAGATATGATATTATTTTGTTTTGTTTTAGCTATGCCTAAATTCTTTCATATTTCAAGTAAAGATACATTTTAATTTAATATAAGTAACAAGCTCCTCTAGTCTAAAAATTCTTATTGTACATTGTTCATTTTTTTTTTTCTTTTTGCCTGTAGCCACTGATGAAATTTTCCTGTTTTACCAAAAAATTAAAAATAAAAAGTGAGAGAAACAAGCAACTGCAGCTAGTGTGACAAATGTTGCTGGGATTTGAAAATTCTTGGGATAATGCCATGAAAATGTGCTAAAATATATTATGCAAAACACAGGAATTTGTCATGATATTAACTAAAAAAAAAAAAAAAGAGTGGAATTCGTTGTACATAATATGTATTCAAAATTTTAATTTTATTATTAATTTACAATAAATATTTTTAATTATTTTTGTTTCTAAAATATAATATACCAAGAAAAACCTTAAAATCTATGAATCTCTGGAAATTTCATGATATATCAAGAGTAAATGCCGACAATGGACCCTTGGTCCGGTGTTGGCATGAAATGTGGACATCAATGTCATGATATATCAAGATATTTGGTGCAACCAAACACAGGCTTATTGAAGACTTATTCATTATTCATTATATTATACTTGGCAATAGAAAAGGATGACTAGTGCTCTTGCCAAAAATGAAAAACGAATTAATTCCCCTGGTGGGCCACCAGGAATTTGAATACTCTTGCAAGTGCTAGTTAATAGTCATGGGCATGCACTTGGTACATTCCAACCAAACCGTCAAAAATGGTGTGCCCCAGTACTGTAGGTGGAATATAATCTCAACATCTGATTGACTGACTTATGCTGACCTCTGATTGATGGAAATTTATTTTGTATATTTGGACCGTTGGGTAGTTTTCATTTTAGATCATGCATGCATCATTAATCAGTCATTTAGTTAAGTGTGGGCCCAATTTATAGGTGTTTCAATTAAGTTACATGTATTATATGTTTAAGACCATCTACCGTCCAATATTTCAATGTGGTGAACCACACTATGAGTACGGCTGCTTGATTTGTCTTGGAGGTGATCATCTTCCTGCTGTGGCCCATCTTTTATATGGCTAGCATGCTTTACAGGAGTGAGACCCATCTGATAGACCTGCTTTACCCGGGCGCGGACTGGGTACTACCCTCGCTAAGACCTGGCTAGAGATTACAGTCATGTCAGCGGCTCTGTGGGGGCCCTCCGTAATTTATATGTTTGATCTTTGTTGTCTATCTATTTTGACAGATTATTTTATAGTATGAGCCAAAAAAGGAGACAGATCAAAAGCTCAAGTGGACCACACCAAATGAAGTAGTGGGGACTGAACTCTTACTATTCAAAATTTCATAGGGCCCACCGTGATGTTTTTTTCCCATCCAACCTGTTCAGAAGGTCACATAACCCTGTATGAAGAGAAACATAAATACCAGCTTGATCCAAAACTTCCATTGCCTTAGGAAATTTTCAATGGTAGGCTTTAATCCCATTACTGCATTTCCATTATATCTTTTTGGAATCATTTTCTTAAAATGAACTGTTAAAATAGATGAATGGCATGGGTGAAACATATAAACAATGGAGGACCATGTATAACTCTTGACATGACCATCCGTCTCTAGCAACGTCAGCAAGGGTAGATTGGTGCTTTAAACCAACCACTTTGTTTTCTCCCATGACTTTGGCAGCTATTAAGGAAATGACAAGTCTTTATAAAGGCCTTAAGTGTTGTATTTGATGTCTTAAATTGAGGAAAATATAGGGCATATCGATGTCATCGATAAACTATTTGATGTCACCTTTAATGGCATCGAACAGTGCTCGATCCCATTGAGATTTTTCAAATTTTCTCCAGTTAATCACTAGCAAGGCATCCTTTCGATGACATCGAAGGTTGTTTGATGACATCGAAGGATAAGTTTCGATGTCATCGAACAAAGCTCGATGCAATCGGAGAAAATCGAATTTTCCAATTTTGCCTCTGGACAGTTTGGATGTTAGTTTGATGCCATCAAATGATAAGTTTCGATGACGTCGAAGTGTGTTTGATATCATCGAATAATTCGACGAATAATATGTAGAGTTGTGATTTTTTCAGATTTCTATCTGATGTCGTTTGAGATTCTTTCTTAGCTTATAAATATGGATATAAACAGGATTGAGAGAGTATTCTAGGGTTTTAAAATCATTTAAAGGTTTCAAAGGGTGTAGCAAGGGTGAGATTCGAGATTGTTTGAATTGAATAAGTTCTTTACTTTGTAATTTCTGCTTTCATAATGATATATTTCGCTTTGTGTCATGGTTTTTTCTTACAAGGGTTTTTCCACATTAAAATCGATGTGTTTTTTTCGTTCTTGCTTGGTACTATTGATTACTTTCCTAGATTCATCTTTGTGTGCTTCCGCAGTCCCCCAATGTTCACAACCCTAAGTGTAGGGTCACGATGTAGTAATAATCTCGGTAAAACCGAGGTCGAATCCATAGGGACTAACCTCGTGAGTATTTTGAAAACAACTACAAGTAGAAGTAGAAAAAGATGCGAAACTAATTCTGAAGTATTTGAGAGAGTGATTGTGAATAAAGTAATTAAAACTAAGAATTTAAAGGTGAGAACTATGGTGCCGAAGATCCACTTGTAGTGATCAGGGAGTCATCTTGCTTAATTCAAGTAACACAATTAGAATTGGAGTCTTATCCTATCCAATTAAAAAATATATTAATAAAATCAAATCTGAACTTCCATTGACCTAATTTTCAATGAAGGAGAACTATGATAATTGGCAGGGATTCCATTACCAAACCATGTTAAGGAAACAATAGCAAACAACAGGATTTACTAATCTCATAATCTCAAAGTAGGAGATTTGTGAAGATTAGGAAAGATTCTATCACCCTACCATGACCAAGGGACGATGGTGAACAATGGGACTTATTAATTTCGTAATCTCAAATCAGGAAAAAAAGATATTCAAAGTTATTACAGATCTACTATAATTTGAGTCACAATAAACCATTAAAAACTGAAAGTATTCCTTAAATATCAAATTAGAATTTATGAAATTCAACATAAACATGAATCAAAGAAATAAAAACATTTCATCATACTACAAGCTTCACCTCTTAGCCCTAACTAAGAGGTTTAGCCAACTATAAACATGATTAGATCTAAAACTCTATAAGAAAGCATGAAAACAACTAAGGAAGAAAAAGAAAAACTATTGGCGACGGCTTCTCTACCCTTTTACTCCACTCCTTAAACCCTAGAAGATGCTTGGGAACATTATAGGGAATTCTATTTATAGTTATGGAACTCTAACTTTTGCACCTAGTTGGAAAACTCTAAAAACCGCCTTAAATTTACATAGTTTGTTAAAATAGACTTCACTTTGCATAATTTCTTAAAATAGACCTCACTCTGCGCAATTTCACAAAATGACCCAAAGTTTTAGAATTTGCTTTTTTAGGACGATTTCAGGATTCCTTTTCTTCACTTCAAATCTTTGATTCTCTTCATTCATCACTTGATTTTTTTGGATCTTTAGCATGTGAATTCTTCAATCTTGCTCTCCTAAGATCCATCCCTTGCCTTGGTGATTCTTGAGCTTCAAATCCATGCTTTTAGCACCCTTCTCAATCCAAGCTCTTAAATTCACCCTGCAATACAAACATGAGTAAAGTAAAACATTAAGTATTATCATGTTCATAAAACTAAAATGTAAATGGGGGATAATATGCAATATTTAACCCTCAACACCCAACAAGTGGTATCAGAGATAATGTTGGGGTGTAGGTTTGAATATGAAATATTAGTATCAATGGAAAATCCTAAGTATGATATTGAGATGTACTGAGGCAAAAATAATTTTGAGTTATGAAAGGTTAAGATGATTAGCTTATAAACTCAGTAAGGGCAAGATGAGGCTCTTGAGGAGTGACGTCCGTTTATGGATGGTGATGATTGGAAGATTCTAAATAAAAAAACTAAATCCTTTATCCGATTGTGTCTAACAGATGAGGTTTTCTACAATGTTATGAGGGATAAAACCGCACCGAAGTTGTGAGCGAAGTTAGAGGATGTTTATGCTAAAAAGTCAATTGAAAATTGCCTACACTTTAAGTTACAGTTGTTCAACTTCAAGATGGCAGATAGTGGAGATGTGGAAGCCCACATCAGTAATTTTAACAGGTTGATTTATAAGTTGCTAGACATGGAGGAAGTGGTTAAAGATAAAGAACTGGCATGTATTTTGCTGAATTCACTTCCGACATCATATGACCCTTTCAAGGACTCTTTGTGCATTGGTAATTCATTTCTGAGTGTAGACACCATTATCTCAGCCCTTCAGGGAAAGGCCATGAGAAAGATAAAGGGTAGCATGGGGCCTCTTCTAATGCACCTCTTACGAGAGGCAAGAATATTGCACGAGATATAGGATCTTCTCAGTCTAGATCCAAATCCAAGGGCAAGGACAAAGGCAAATTAAAGTATTGAAACTATGGGATGGCTGGGCACATGAAGAAGGATTGTATAAATCCTTAGTCAAAGAAAGAAAACTCAGAGGCTTCTTCCAAGGAGGCTAATATTGTCATGTATGTTAAAGAGACAAGCACAAGTAATGTGTTATTAGTGTTTATGATCGAACACTTATACGATGATCGTAGAGACGAGTGGATCATTGACATAAGGGCTTCATATCATATGACTCCTCATTGGAGTTAGTTCATCAGTTACAGGGAGTGCGATGTGGACAGGTGTTAATGGGCAATGATAATGCCTATAACAATCTGGTTGTTGGTACGATACGCATCGAGATGTTTGATGGGATGGAGCATACCTTGACTGATGTCAGGCACATTCCTAATATAAAGAAGAGTTTGATTTCTCTCGGTGCACTCGAAACAATAGGATGCAAGTTCATTGGTCTTAATGGTGTTCTCAAAGTTTCAACAGGGGCACTCGTGGTTATAAGAGCGCAGAGGCACGATAACCTTTACAGATTAATCAGGAGCACTTCAATAGATGGACTGGCAGCAGTTGTTGCGGATTCCACGTCTGCACCTATATGTCATGCTCGTTTGGGCCATATGAGTGAGTAGGGCATGAAGGTACTTTCCGATCATTGTTTAATTCTAGTATTTAAGAATTTTGATTTAAATATACGTGAACATTGTATATATGGTAAACAATATAAGTTACCCTTTAAATCTGAAAAACATGTAAGGGAGTACTTAATTATGTACACTCTGACATATGAGGGCCATCGCCTGTGGTTTCCGCTAGAGGGTCGTCATGGTTTGTTACATTCATTAATGACTAATCTTGAAAAGTTTAGATTTACTTCATGAAGCATAAGTCCGAGGTTTTCGCCAAATTCAAGCAATGAATGACTATGGTGGAAAAATAGTCAAGGCGAAAAAAAAGGTTTCAAGGACTAATAATGGTGGTGAATTCACTTCCAATGAATTTAATGAATATTATAAAGAAGAAATGATCATTAAGCACAACACGGTGCGCCACACACCCTAGCAAAACGGTGCGGCTGAGCGGATGAATTGGAATCTCTTAGAGAGAGCCCGAGACATGATCAGTAATATCGGGTTGGGTAAGGACCTATAGACTGAGGCTGTTAATATAACCGCTATTTAGTTAATCAGTCTCCTTCTACCGCAATTGACTGCAAGATTCCATAAGAAGTGTGAAGTGGTCATAAGGTTGACTACTCAGATTTGTGCATATTTGGTTGTGAGGCTTACTCGCATGTACTATCAATTGAGAGAGATAAGCTAGACCATAGAGCCAAGAAGTACATCTTTGTTGATTATGGTGTTGGTGTGAAGGGTTACAGGTTATATGACAAGATCACACGCAAGATTATCACTAGCCATGATGTCAAGTTCGATGAAAGCTCCCTATTTCGTAAGAATGATCAGGAGGAGTAAGAGTGTAACGTCTCAAAAAAATCTGTACAAGGACTCGAGTACCACCTCAGGCAGAAATCACCCAGGACCAGAACCTTTAGCAATTAGGTTAAGATTAGTAGGTGCTTAACTAGAGTAATTGTGAAATTAGCACTAATCACTTTAAATATGATCTGCAAGACCTGAAACGTGCAGAATCATTGACGCTACATTACCCTAAAATCTAGAATCCATCCCTAAACCCGGTTGCTCTCGGGAGCACACCGAAACTCCATATCGGACATGGACAGCACGTCAAAAGTTCGATAACTGCAAAACTATACGGATATGACCGCATTACTGGACTTGACAACCCCCTTCGAAACAAGTTTTAATTGTGTCTAGAAATGCACAACTTGAGCCCGGAGTAAAGTGTGTGAGAAACGTGAATATCTTTAGAAATAAAATATGAATTTAAGTAAATTGAGTCGTGTCACTTACGGGCCAAATATAAGGATTTAGACCATCAAAATCTAATCTAAATACACCCTCTGATCTGAAAAAATTTCCCATATTTGGCAATATACTTGTGGCCCTGATCGAGTACGGTGACCATTGAACTGAAACTGGTCCGCCACAATCGATCTATAAACCCGATCGGAGCAAAAACTCAGCCTGATCTAGATCCAATGTTAGGGAGCTTAAGTTAGACCGCACGCAGAAAAGGGGGCTCTAGAAGTGCTCCGTTGGATCGGAACAGCCAATCTTTGGACATAACCTAAGTATACCATGGCCCTGGGGCCATTCCCATCAATTCTGGGCCTATATAAGGGCCTTAAACCCTCTCTCTTATATTCCATACGAATTTTAAACCCTAAGAAAGAGAGGAAAGGAAAAGGAAAGGAAAGAGAGAGAGAGAGAGAGAGAGAGAGAGTTGGAGATTCATCTTGGGATTTGATCTCGTTGCTCCAGGCACTTAGCCACCCTATCTATATCACAAATCCGGCGTTTCTGATAACGTACTTGGGTAAAATAATCTAACCCTAATATATTTTAGGGTTTCAGATAGTGTAAGTTATGAAATGGCTAACCTAATTCATGTTATAGGTTGTCAACCCACCGTTGACAAAGACTAAGTGTCTAAAACGAATCCGTTATATGTTTACTGGCATAAGGTGCGTACTATAAATTTATAGGTTATGGTTTTCAAGGCTTTCAATGTCGGTTAATGATTTATTACTGACGTGGGTGCTATTTTAAGGCCAAATACGATGTTTATTTCGCGTTTCAGATATATATGAACTATATTGAGTTTAGTGTATTCCATGTATTTGTAGAAAAGGTCATATACGTATGGAATTTGAAAATGTATTTGCCATGATTAATTGTTGTGTATTTATACTAGTCCTATGTGTAACAACTCCTTGGCGAAAGGATTTTCCCCAATACATGTTATGGCCAACATACGTCGTGTATGTTAAAAAAAGTGTAGTCTAAGTGTTTGTAAAAATGTCTGAATGAACTAGTAGTTAGTAAATTTTACTTTAGATGATTGTTGAGATATGATTCTCAACCACCTTAATTATGTGTATGATTTTCTCTATGTATTTATATTATAGTGTCTGTTTAGGTATGGAATGTATATGTGTGAATTCATGTTTAAGTTGTATTTCCTAATATGCTCAAATGATTGTATGAATTGAATTATTGATTTATTGCTGCCTTGATTTTCTCATATGATTATCTGCTGAAGTTGAATGCGTTTGGGACTATGATATAGTCCAGGCAATCAGTAACAGGCCCTGATTTAGTGACTGATGTTGTTTTCACCCCACAGGACATGTTCGATGAGTCCGAGCCGTACTCCGGTTGTAGACAGTGGTTAGGCCACACGGAGTGCTTGTAGAATTCATGTCAATCAATTCGATGTGCGCTCGTACCATTCGAGCTCGTCAAGTAACTCGATTGACCCGATGTATGTTCACCATGTATGGACACTACTGCTTGAACTTAAGGTACCAACTTACCACTAAAAATTCCGTTAACTTTAATACCTCGATCCACTAAGTCTCATGAGCCGGACATGGTGGTATGAGACACTGTAGTAGAGCTGTCGGCCTACGCTGGAGTGACGAGCCTCCCCGTAGTGTCCAATGAGCAACACAGCCTCATGAGCCGAATACGGTGGTATGGGACACTGTATTCGAGCTGTCAGCCTACATTGATAAGGTGACGAGCCCTTTGTAGTGACCTCAAGCATACTCTAAGACCGCGTAGAGGCAACGAGCCTTTACATAACAACAAGAGTACATATTAGGCTTGCACTGACCAGGTGACGAGTCCTTTGCAGTGACCTAGAACCATAACATCGTATGAGATTTACTAGGACTGGCGACCCTAGAATGGATCATCGTTAAGAATTGATATAAGGGATGTACCTTAGCTTCCCAATCTTGCTGTATGAAAAAGGTCTAATAAGAACTCGGTAATCACGTTCATGCACCGCATTACGTGTGTGTTTGGTATAGCAGGTCAAGCACTGAGGAAGTGTTTCATGCGCGATCGTGAGATAAAGTGGCTGAGGCAGCGCAAGCGAGGACATGCATCATTATTTCATATCATTCTTGCATTAATTAGAGTATTTAGGGATGTCTGACTGTACTGCTTTATCACTACTGCTTGAATGGTTTGATAACATGTTAACCTTTACTTTATTTTTCCACTGAGTTGATCACTCACTCCCACGTTACGGGACAGTGTTGTACACACCAACTAGACCCTGTTATAGTTTCAGGTGATGGTGCAATTTGCGAGGCGGAGCTAGACTTTGAGGATGATGAGGAGACATTCTCATACATGCAGTATTCAGGCGGGTTAACGTAAACCGTTCTGAATCGACGGGGCT
Organism: Magnolia sinica; assembly: GCF_029962835.1. NCBI lineage: Eukaryota > Viridiplantae > Streptophyta > Magnoliopsida > Magnoliales > Magnoliaceae > Magnolia > Magnolia sinica. The sequence goes on along the minus strand of NC_080587.1, from coordinate 16,081,738 downwards.
TCAGGGATGATACTTTGTAGTGGACCACCACATTTTGACATTTTGTATTTTGAAATAATACTTATAACTATTCGACCTGGTAACATGATCATACTTGGGAGACTCACAATCACTTACACACTTTATATACTTATCATAATCTTCCGCTTTCGTAATGTAACTGTCTCCGGAGTATGATATGTTGTTTTGGTATAATCTCATTCACGTTAAATGCACTAATACGGACAACATTTAATCATCATTATCTATGTTGCATAAGTGTTGCGTTGGGACTCGGGAGTTGGGCCGATGCTCGACCTCCGATTTTTAGGGCGTTACAAGTTGGTATCAAAGCATGATTTGGATTAAACTGGACCTGAGTTATGGTCACACAATGCACACTGACGTACTTTGACCTAGGAGGGTGCGAGAAAATGTAGAAACATGCATAGGATTCTAATTTCGCCAATCGGCGAAATTCACCGAAATCGACCGCCGAGATCGGGCCCGTACACACCGTAATCATGTAAAATGATCCTACGTCACTTCTAGATTGTCAATCGACGGGTCTAGATGAAGATTTAACCCATTCCAACCTCAAACGACCCAGAGAATGGGAATGTACATGAGATAGGACCCGAAACGACTCGAGACGGAGTCGGAGGGCCAAACCGTACAAATCGGGGGGGACCCAAAGTGGGCCCCGCATGTTTCTGGCACCCCCAAAGGGGGAGGCCATCGCCGGAATGTCCAGAGACCGGCGGGGCCTCGCCGATTGGGCCTGTCGGGCCGACGCAGGCCAGTGCTGATGTGGTGCTGTGTGGCCCACCGAATTATGTGGGGATGGTTTTAAACACCCCATTTGCTCCCCTCCTTCATTTTTCACCCCTCCAAGCTTTCTTTTTTCTTCAAAAAACCCTTGTTTCTCTCTCAAATCTCTCCTTCATCCACTCATTTCCTCATTTTCCTTCAATACACACACCCCTCCATCATTTTCCATCAAAACCCTCTCCTCTCTTTCTCTTTTCCTTCGATTTGAGTGCACAAATCTCTCATTTATGTCTTATATACCCAAAAGTCTAACAACCCATCCTATTCTCCACATATCATTCTACTCCAATGGCTCTATTCGAGCTTGTGACGGCTTTTTTCTCGATTTCCACCATTCTCTCTATCATGGGAAAGAAAAGGGCTCCTGTGGATGAAGCCAGGCCTAATCGCTCTACTCGTTCAAGAAGGCCGAGAGGCGCCACCGCAAGTGCAAGCGTCGATCGAGAGATAAGGACCAAGCGGGAGCTTGATCTCAAGGCTCCCCTCGAAAGGATCCTTCTGACGGATATGTCTCATGGGAGATTTCATGGTCGCAGGGTCCTTTTTGAAGCTCATGTGGATGAGAGGCTCTTTGGGCAATATCTGGTGATGGACCGCCTGGTCGAGGCCGGGTGGGGTCCCGTATTCGAGGGTGAGTACCGCGCAAATGTGGGCACAGTCCGAGCCTTCTACGCCCACATTCGAGAGCCTACACTGGAACCCTTGTAGTTCAAGATCCCAGTGGGTAGAGATCGGGAGGCCACAATTGATGCTGGCTTGATAGCCCGACTCATGAGAATGCCGCTTGGCGAGACCCATGCAAGCGAGAAGAATTTGAGGAGTGCACATGAAAGGGATCGCCGCACGTGATTCCTTTGTGGACAACTGGCCCACTGGAATCCAAACAACAGCCTCCTAGCAACCAATATGACTGACGACTTTCGCCTGCTCCACCACATCTTCACGTACAACGTGTACCCCAGGTGGAGCAACCGCAGCGAGTGCACCCGTCTGATGGTAGATTTCCTGTACCAAGTGGGGCAGGGAGAGAAGTTGTGCGTGCCTACGCATGTTCTGCGATAAATAGTTCTTACCGCATGCTCCACTAGAGCGTCTGATTCACTCCCATTCGCTCGACTCATATGCAAGATTGCACGTGAGTTTGGCTATAGACTCAGGGCGAAAATGCTAGTGCCGACCCATTACATCAACAAAACTACTCTCAATCAGATGGAAATTGGGCCACAACAGCGGCAAGCCCGACTCGATGAGAGTGAGGACGAGACGGCTAGTGAGGAGTATGAAAGCGAGGAGGAAAGCAGAGAAGAGATAGAGGAAGAACAGGAAGAAGAAGTGGAGGCTCAGGACACGGATGAGAGCTCCCCTCCTACGGCAACGGAGCATGACACTGATCGGGCTGCTAGGGAAGCCCGTTTAGTTCGACTTGAGGAGGGCCAGGCTGCCCTGCGATAGGAGATCATTGATACCCGGGCCCTCGTGAAGCACAAGTTTAAGAAGGTGACTCGCACCTTGAAAGCTATCCTGTGTTGCCTGAAGGATAAGGGCGCCCCTCCTCCGTCGCCAGACTCAAATGTCTAGTCATCCATGCTGTTGCCCTGTAGCTTATTTTGTTGTTGTTTTAAGATATCCGTGTTTTAAATGTTTATGGGCCTAGTAGTATTATAGGTAGAAAGTGTGTTTGTGTTTGTTCGTTTGTTTTAATGTTTGCAGCCTTACTTGTAATAGCTCATATGCATTTCTTGTCATGATTCATGTAATGTCGTGTCTCATGTAATTGTGACAATTTTAGTAAATGAAATGCATGAAGTTTCTTAAAACTGTGTGTGAATGCTGTGTGGTTGAGTTAGTGGGCATGCTGAATCTGACCTAGGTTGCACCTTATGTTGTTAATAGGGAATGCCAACTAAGGCCGCACGGAGTACGGCACGTCTCACTATTGGCGAGTCGTTTGACTGGCATTGTCCTATTCACCCCCCCTCTAGGACATATAGCTTGGCCTTTTCACCACCGCTGGTCCGACACTTGTGACACTGCCTATGGCACCACCTGTTACACCATTGGTTCTTGACTCTACCTCGACGCCACATATGCCACAGTCCGCTCTGCCTCCTAATAGGCTGGACTAAATGATGCTGTTGATGCAGCAGTAGCAGGTACAACAATAGCAGCAGCAGCAATAGTTTCTGGCTACCATGGCGGGGGTATTTGCCCAGAGTATGGGTGTGGCTCCACCTAAATCACCTGTGCACCCTGCTAGGAACGCAAGTGCTGGCGGCACCTTTGAGCGATTCTAGCGCTTGCGGCCTCTTACTTTCGTGGGTACTCACCGACCCGATGAGGCCGAGTATTGACTTAACCACATCTCTAAGATGCTGAAGCCGCTACACTGTACTGAGGCAGAGCAGGTTGAGCTAGTCACCTTCATGTTTGAGAAGGAGGTCAGCTTATAGTGGGACAGTGTCCTCCGTACTGTTGCGATCGGACACGTATGGACGTGGGTAGTATTTAAGACCCGCTTTCACGAGAAATATTATCCCATCACCTATCCCCACGAGAAGGAGAGTGAGTTCCTTCACCTCCGATGGGGAGGGATGACAGTGGCAGAGTATGAAAATAGATTTACGGAGTTGGGCAGGTACGCCTCGTTGATTCTGACGGATGAGCCGATGCGGATGACAGAGCCTGAGCAGGTGGAGTTGGTCACCTTCATGTTCGAACATACCCAGCTATACTGAGCTATTGAGCATGTCTATGCGGGCTGAGCAGGACCGGGACAGGTAATCCCGTATCCGAGCACCTATGGCTCCCAGGCCGCGACATGATCTTCCGAGTAGACCATTCCCCCGTAAGAGGCCGCGCGTAGACTCACCGCCGATGCTGATGGCCCCACCTGCCCCAGTGAGGTGATTACATGTGTGGTGTGCCTACTGTAAGAGGCCTAGCCACATGAAGGTGAACTGCTTCACCAGGACGAGAGATAGCGGCTTCTCACCACCCCGGAGGATTAACCGCCAGGATCCCCAGGTTATATCAGCACCACCTCTACGGTCACCACCAGCTCATCCATCATTTCGGCCACTCACACCTCGATCTAGGCCACCTCAGCGACCTATGGCTCCTCAGCCCAACCGATCTCAGCAGGCGCACGTCCATGCACTCACAACAGAAGCGCCTGATTCTACTGCTACCGTACCTTTGGCCTTCGAGCTCACCGCCCACATTGAAGGTACTCCTATATTTCTGTTGGTGGATACGGGATCCGCTATATTCGTGATATCATGTTTTACAGTCCAGCGCTTAGGGCAGAATATGACCCCGATGGTAGGGGTATGAGTTATCGCAGCACAAGGGACTTTTACAGATGTCACCAAAATGTGTGAGGGTTGCTTGATAGATCTAGGGAGCAGGACGATATGCATTAACCTTATTGTCACCACGATATACCATTTCGACGTCATCCTTAGTATGGATTGGCTAACTGAGTGAGGGCCGAGATTGACTGCGAGACCCGGCTAGTGACAGCTCGCGGGCCTGAGGGCACGCCCTTTACGTTTCCCGTGCAAGTCAATTGCCCTTTTCGAGTTCTTTGTTATGCTTCCTTACTAAAGAATGTTAACGGCCCGGTACTTGAAAACACACTAGTGGTTCGAGAGTTTGAGGACTTGTTCAGTAAGATACCTGAACTATCTCCTCGGCGCGAGATCAACTTCACTATCGACCTTGTGCCTGGTGTGACACCTATTTCATTGCCGTCGTATCGCATGCCTCTATGTGAGATGGAGGAACTGAGGAAATAGATCGACGATCTGTTATTTGCTGGCTTCATACGGCTGAGTTTGTCTCCTTAGGGAGCACCCATGTTGTTTGTGAAGAAGAAGGATGGGTCAATGCGATTGTGCATTGATTGTCGCAGATTGAACCTAGTGATGGTGAAAAACAAGTATCATTTGCCTAGGATAGACGATCTGTTTGATCAGTTGAAGGGGGCGCAGTACTTCACGAAGATCGATTTACAGTCAGGGTATCACCAGTTACGCGTCAAGAATGAAAACGTATAGAAGACGGCCTTCAGGACCAGTTTTAGGCACTATGAGTTTCTCGTCATGTCGTTCGGCCTTACGAACGCACCAGTTGTATTCGTGGACTTGATGAATAGGGTTTTTCAGCTGTTTCTGTTCCGATTCGTCATCATGTTTATAGATGACATTTTGATATACTCCAAGAGTCGAAAAGATCAAGAGGAGCACCTGTGGGCAATCTTCGATACCCTCAGGAAGAATCAATTGTTTGCACAGTATAAGAAGTGCGACTTCTGAAAGGAAGAAGTCAAGTACCTGGGACATGTGGTGTTTAAGGAAGGGATAGCAGTTGACCTCGCTAAGTTAGCTGCGGTTCAAGACTGGGAACAGCCTGATTCGGTTACTTAGGTGAGGAGCTTTCTTGGTCTAGCAGGATACAACCGTCGATTTATTAGGGACTTCTCCAAAATTGCCAGACCGCTATCTCAGTTGACACGGAAGGATCTGAAATTCGCCTGGAATGAGAAGGCGAAAACAACTTTTCAGGAGCTGAAGGACAAGGTAACATCCGCCCCTGTGCTAGTATTGTCAGAGCAAGGGGTTAAGTATACTATATACACCGACGCATCTCGCGTTGGTCTGGGTTGTGTACTTATGCAGAAGGACAGGGTGATTGCTTATGCCTCGAGACAGTTGAGGAAACACGAGGAGAACTACCCTACACATGATCTAGAGTTGGCAGCTGTCATCTTTGCACTGAAGCTCTGGAGACATTACCTCTACGAAGAAGAGTTCGAGATCTTTTGCGACCACAAGAGCCTTAGGTACATATTCACGCAGAGGGATTTGAATATGAGGCAGCAACGATGGATGGAGACCCTAAAAGACTTCAAGTTCGAAGTCTTTTACCATCCTGGCAAGGCTAACCTTGTGGCAGACGCGTTGAGCCGCAAGAAGGCATTGGCCTTTTCGGCTCCGCTGATAATAGCAGAGTGGGACATGGTAGAGTTTGTACGAGACTTTAAGCAGAAACTCACTATGGAGGAGCCGTATGAGGGCATCGTGATATTCGGGTACGGCCCCTTATTGATGATAGAATCATCGCGGCTCAGAAAGACGATGAGCTATTGGCGAAGATGAAAGAACAGGCTAGTAGCGATGAGGACGCCGAATGGAGAGTTGGTACGGATGGGGGCTTACGTTACTAGGGTCGCCTATACGTCCCGAACCTTCCTGACTTGAGGAAGGAAGTTCTCGAGGCTGCTCACAATTTAAGGATGGAATGCATCCTGGCAGTACGAAGATGTATCGCGACGTGAAAAGGTTGTACTGGTGGGACAACATGAAGGCTCACATAACAGAGTATGTATCACGCTGTCTCACGTGCCAGCAGGTCAAGGCCGAACATCGCCGACCTCCTGGACTGCTTCAGCTCATGCCCATTGCTGAATGGAAGTGGGACTTCATCTTTATGGATTTCATCTCAGGGCTACCGAAGACGAGGAAGGGGCATGACTCCATATGGGTGATCGTGGACCGGTTGACGAAATCGGCTCATTTCCTCCCTATCAGAGTTTCAAACTCTGCAGACGAGTTGGCCGGGTTGTACATCAAGGAGATTGTGCATCTGCATGGAGTTTCATTGGAGATCGTGTTGGACTGAGACACGCGATTCATATCTATCTTCTAGACTCGTATCCAGGAAGCAATGGGTGTGAAGTTGAAGTTCAGTACCGCATTCCACCCACAGACAGATGGGTAGACGGAATGGGTAAACCAGGTGTTGGAGGATATGCTGCGAGCCTATGTGCTGGATTTCAAGAACAGTTGGGATGACTGTCTCCCTTATGCAGAGTTTGCCTATAACAACAGCTTCTAGGCGAGTATTGGCATGGCTCCTTACGAGGCACTGTATGGGCGTCCGTGTAGAGCACTACATTGCTGGGCAGAAGTCGGCGAGAAGAGCCTGATTGGCCTAGAGATAGTTTAGGCGACTTAGAGAAAGTCGACATTATCAGGCGCCAACTTTTGGCAGCACAGAGCAAACAGAAGAGCTACGCCGATACGAGATTGCGACCGTTAGATTTCGAGGTTGGGGACCATGTATTTTTGAAGGTTTCCCCAATGAAGGGAGTCCTCCGGTTTGAGAAGAAGGGGAAGCTCACGCCTAGATTTATTAGCCCATTCCAGATACTTGATTGAGTGAGGGTGGTAGCATACCGCCTTGATTTGCCTACACCACTCGTAGGCATGCATGATGTATTTCATGTATCCATGCTGAAAAAATACGTTCCTGATCCTACTCACATTATCAAGTAAGATCAGGTGCAGTTGAGTGAAGATGCTACCTATGTACTGCGACCAACACGTAACCTAGATAGGAAGGAACAGGTGCTACGCACCAAAGTTATCCCCCTTGTGAAAGTATTGTGAACTCACCACACCGAGGAAGAGGCGACCTGGGAAACAGAAGCCGAAGTCCGTAAGAACTATCCTTAGATTCTCGAAGAGTACGAAAAAGTACTAATTTCGAGGACAAAATTTTTCTTTAAGGGGGTAGATTGTAACATCTCGAAAAAATCTGTACAAAGACCCAAGCACCACCTCAGGTAGAAATTACTAAGGATTGAATTCGGTAGAAATTAGATGAGAATTAATTAAGTACTAAAGTAAATGATCGGTGAAATTATCTTAAACCACTATCAATACGAACTACAAGACCCAAAACCATTAGTATCGCTAACTCAACATTATTTAATAACCTAGGAGCAATCTCAAAACCCAGTTGCTCTCGGGAGCACATTAAAACTCTGTATTGGACCTGGACCTCACGTCGAAAGTCCGATTACCGCGAAACTATAAGGTTATGATTGCCATACTAGGCTTGACAAGCATTGCGGGAATCGAGCCCAAATAGTATCCAGAAATGCATAACTTGAGCCTGGGGCGAAGTGTGTGAGAAACGAGAATATCATTATAAAATAAACTCAAACTTAAGTGAATTGGACCATTCACCTGTGGTTGAAATTAAAGACTTCTGACCATCAGATTCTGACCCAAATACACCCATGGATTAGGGAAATTTCCCTGCACAAGTTAGTATACTTGTGGCCCTGATCAAGTGATGATGACCGTTGAACTGAAACTGGTCCGCCACGGTCGATCTGTAAACCCGATCAGAGCAAAAACTCTGCTTGACCTAGATCCAATGTCAGGGAGCTTAAGTCCAATTGCACGTAAAAAAAGGGGGCTCCAAAAGTGCTCCGTTGGATCAGAACAGCCAATCTTTGGACATAACCTAAGTATACCATGGCCCTGGGGCCATTCCCATCAGTTCTGGGCCTATATAAGGGCCTTAAACCCTCTCTCTTATATTCCATACGAATTTTAAACCCTAAGAAAGAAAGGAGAGGAAAAGGAAAGGAAAGAGAGAGAAAGAGAGAGAGAGAGAGAGTTTGAGATTCATCCTGGGATTTGATCCCGTTACTCCACGCACTTAGTCACCCTATCTGTATCACAAATTCATCATTTTCGACAACGTACTTGGGTAAGAAAACCTAACCCTAATCTGTTTTGGGGTTACAGATAGTGTAAGTTATGAAATAGCTAACCTAATTCATGCTATAGGTTGTCAATCCGTCGTTGACAAAGACTAAGTGTCTAAAATGAATTCGTTACATGTTTACCAGCGTAAGGTGTGGACTATAAATATATTGGTTATAGTTTTCAAGGCTTTCAATGTCGGTTAATGATTTATTACTAATGTGGGTGCTATTTCACATGCCAAATACGATGTTTGTTTCGCATTTCAAATATATATGAACTATATTGAGTTTAGTGTATTCCATATATTTGTAGAAAAGGTGTATACATATGGAATTTAAAAATACGTTTGCCATAATTAATTACTGTATGTTTAAAGGATTTGCCCCAATACATGTTATGGCCAACATACGTCGTTTATGTTTAAAAAAATGTAGTCTAAATGTTTGTAAAAATGTCTTAATGAACTAGTAGTTAGTAAATTGTACTTTATATGATTGTTGAGATATGATTCTCAACCACCTTAATTATGTCTATGATTTCCTCCATGTATTTATACTATAGTGTCTATTTAGGTATAGAATGTACATGTGTGAATTTATGTTTAGATTGTATTTCGTAATATGCTCAAATGATTGTATGAATTGAATTATTGATTCATTGCTGCCTTGATTTTCTCATATGATTATTTGCTGAAGTTGAACACGTTTGGAACTATGATATAGTCCAGGCAATCGGTAACAGGCCCTGATTTGGTGGCTGAGGTTGCTTTCGCCCCACAAGACTTGTTCGATGAGTCCATACTTCGGTTGTCGACAGTGGTTAGGCCACACGGAGTGCTTGTACACTTCATGTCGATCAATTCGATGTGCGCTCGTACCAGTCGAGCTCGTCAAGTAACCCGATTGACCCGATGTATGTTCACCATGTATGGATGCTACTGCTTGAACCTAAGGTACCAACTTAACACTGGAAATCCCGTTAACCTTGTTACCTCGATCTGCTAAGTCTCATGAGCCGAACATGGTGGTATGAGACACCGTGGTCAAGCTGTCGGCCTACGCTGGGGTGACAAGCCTCCCCGTGTGTCCAGTGAGCAACACAGCCTCGTGAGTAGAATACGGTGGTATGGGACACTGTATTCGAGCTGTCGGCCTACACTGATAAGGTGACGAGCCCTTTGTAGTGACATCGAGCATACTCTAAGACCGCGTAGAGGCGATGAGCCTTTACATAACAACAAGAGTACATACTAGGCCTGCACTAATCAGGTGACAAGCCCTTTGCAATAACCTAAAACTGTAACATCGTACGAGATCTACTAGGACTGACGATCCTAGAATGGATCATCGTTGGGAATTGATATAAGGGAGGTACCTTAGCTTCCCAATCTTGTTGTATGAAAAAGGTCTAATAAGAACTTGGTAATCACGTTCATGCACCGCATTATGTGTGCGTTTGGCGTAGCAGGTCAAGCACTGAGGAAGGGTTGCATGCCGCGATCATAAGATGAAGTCGTTGAGGGAGAGTAGGTGAGGGCATGCATCATTATTTCATATCATTCTTGCATTAATCAGAGCATTTAGGGATGTTTAATTGTACTACTTTATCATTACTGCTTGACTGAATTAATAACATGTTAACCTTTGCTTTATAGCTCCACTGAGTTGATCACTCACTCCCACGTTATGGGATGATGTTTTAAACACCAACCAGACCCTATTGTAGTTTCAGGTGATGGCGCAACCTGCAAGGCGGAACTAGACTTTGAGGTTGATGGGGAGGCATTCTCATACATGCAGTATTCAGGCGTGTTTACGTAGACCGTTCTAAATCGATGGGGCTTCAGGGTGATACTTTGTAGTGGACCACCACATTTTGACATTTTATATTTTGAAATAATACTTGTAACTATTCGACCTGTTAACATGATCATACTTGGGAGACTCACAATCACTTACATACTTTATATTCTTATCACAGTCTTCTTTTTACGTAATGTAACTGTCTCCGGAGTATGATATATTGTTTTGGTATAATCCCATTCATGTTAAATGCACTAATACGAACAATATTTAATCATCATTATCCAAGTCGCATAAGTGATGCGTTGGGACTCGGGAGTTGGGCCGATGCTCGACCCCCGATTTTCAGGGCGTTACAAAGAGGAACCAAAAAGGTTGGTCATAAACGTCTATATTGATACAGATGATACTCAGGCAGAGACAGATGCACAAACAGATGTACGGGAGCAGGTGGAGTAGCCACTTGTGAGAAGAAACCGACCGCGAGATCGTAGGTTATGGGCAAGATACTAGGACGACTCCAATATTGTAAATGCCCTCGTTACAAACGAGGGGAACCCATCTACTATTCAGAGGCTCTTAATGAACCTGATGCAAAAAAGTGAAAGGCGGCTATGGACAATGAGATGGATTCTTTATATAAGAACAACACATGGGAGTTGGTGGAGCTTCCAATGGGCTGAAAAACGATCGGTTGCAAGTGGTTATTCAAAAGGAAATATAATAGGTATAAAGCAAGATTAGTAGCGAAGGGTTACGCTCAGTGAGAAAGCATCGACTTCACAGAGATATTCGTGCCGGTTGTAAAGCAAGTATCTATCAGATTCGTGTTGTCATTGATTACCCAATACAATCTCGAGCTAAAACAGATGAACGTGAAAACTGCATTCCTGCATGAAAAATTAGAAGAGCAGATCTTCATGAAGTAACCAAAGGGTTACAAAGTATAAGGGGAAGAGAACAAGATTTGCAGGTTATTGAGGTCATTGTACGGCCTTAAACAGTTAGGCAATGATATAAAAAAACTAATTATTTCATGTTGAGTCATAAATTTACTAGGAGTGAATACGATCATTATGTCTATTACAAGACACCAAGTGATGGCAAGTTTATCATCCTAGTATTATATGTTGATGATAAGTTAATCGTAAGTCATGACATGTCGAAAATCAATGTATTGAAGACTCAGTTATCAGGGACATTCAAGATGAAAGATCTGAGAGCTGCAAAGAAGATTCTCGGCATAGATATTCATAGAAATAGGAAGAAGAGTAGGCTTTAGTTATCTCAGCCAGAATACCTCGAGAAAGTGTTGATCAAGTATGTGATGGACAAGGCAAAGTCAGTCAGTGTTCCCCCCATGGCTCACTTCAAGCTTTCCTCAGAACAATGTCTTAAATCAAATGAGAAAAAGCATGGTATGTCTCATGTGCCTTATTCGAATACAATGGGCAGTTTAATGTATGTCATAGTTTATACATGATCAAATATTTCACAGGCAACCCGTGTTGTCAGCAGATACATGTCAAATCTCGACAAACAACATTAGAAAGCAGTGAAATGGTTACTTCATACATTTGGGGAACAAAAGACTATGTCTCAACTTTTGAGAAGACGGGAGCAAAATTAGTAAGGTATGTAGATTCAGACTATGCAGGCAGTGTAAATTCCATAAAGTTGACTTCAAGTTACTTATTTGTAATAACGGGTGGAGCAATTAGTTGAATGTCGAAACTTTAGTTCATGGTGGCTCTTTTCACGACCGAAGTAGAGTATATGACAATGATGGAAGCATTTAAGGAATGTGTTTGGTTAAGAAACATGATAAATCAGTTGGAGCTTTAGCAAGAGGCCGCGCCAATTAATTATGATAGTGAAAGCGCTATCAATTTGGCTAAAAACCTTATTTATCACTTACGTAATAAACACATTGATGTTCATCACCATTTTATCTAACAAGTGCTTGAGAAAGGAGGCGTAACTCTGGAGAAGATTCATGATAGCGTGAATTTGGCAGACATGCTCACCAAGGTCATTCCTACAGAGAAGTTCAAGTTTTGTATAACTTCTTTGGGCTTAGAGATGGCATAAAAGGAGGACGGAGTGTACACAAGAAGCGATAATGGATCTATGATACAAAACAAAGATAAGTGAAAAGGACAAGAAGCTACATGTTTGATAATTGAAGACATGGTGAAAATTGTTATATTTGATATCTTAAATCGAGTCAAATACATGGCCTATCAATGCTATCGACAGACTGTTCGATGGCATTGAAAAGTGCTCGATCCCATCGAGATTTTTCAAATTTTCTCCAGTTGGTCGCTGGACTAACAGAGCATCATTTTAATGACATCAGAGGTTGTTCAATGACATCGAATGTTAAGTTTAGATGCCAACAAACAAGAGTCGATGCAATCGGAGAAAATCGAATTTTTCAGTTTTGTCTTTGGACAATTTGGGTGTTAGTTCGATGCCATCGACATGGCTTCGATGCCATCGAATGATAAGTTTCGATGACATCGATCTGTGTTCAATGCCATTGAATCATTCGGCGTAGAATACGCAAAGTTGCAATTTTACGGGATTTCTTTCCAATTTCGTTCAGGATTCCTTCTTAGCTTCTTTTTTTTATTATTTTTTATTTTATTTTTTCACACACACATACACCCCCACACACTCAAGCCGTAGTGGGATTTCACCACTTATGGATACTCAAACCCTTAACCGGGTGTTGAAACTCCTGAGAGTCTACCACCGGAGTGGGATTCCTTCTTAGCTTATAAATATGGATGTAAACGGGATTGAGAGAGTATACAAGGGTTTCTAAATCATCTAAGGGTTTCAAATGGTGTAGCAAGGGTGAAATTCGAGGTTGCTCGAATCGGATAAGCTATTTACTTTGTAATTTCTGCTTTCATAGTGACATTTGTTACTTTGTGCCGTGCCACAATGGTTTTTCCACATTAAAATCATTGTGTTCTTTTTGTTCTTGTTTGGTGTTATCGGATTACTCTCTTAGATTTATTTCTGTGTGCTTCCACGGTCTCCCAACAATAAGATGGACAGTTTCCAACGATACCTTCTATACCATGCACAAAATTATATATTTAATACTCTGGTCGAGTATGACACTTAATACTCTAACACTAAGAAATTGTAAACATGGCACACATGGACTCAAATTAAACCATCTAAATTCTGAAACCCATTATCTCTAAGTTACAACTCCAACATTAAATTCTCTGAATCCAAAAATTAGATATGTTAAACAAACCTGATATTTTCCAGTCTTAACTGTCCAATGAATAACCATCAATCGGATATTCATATAATTGAATAAGCATGACTTTAATTTCTTGATAAAATCTAAAGTGCGACCTACATTTTAAATAGTCTATTTTAAGAAATGAAATAACCCTTGAATACCAAAGCTTTTCAGCTTCAATTGCGATGGCTCTGGCACGTCATTTTCTCATGGAATTGTATTGCTTTTGATTCAAAGTATTGTTTTCGGTTTGTAGGCTCAAACTTCCATGTTTTAGGTCAAAAGAGGAGGCTTATTATATTTTAAAGGTGGATTTATTACAACTTTCTTACAGACCAATTTAGACATAGATAGCGTGTCAATATCAATTTAGAAATAGCAACAATACAATGCACTGTAATCCCATCTTTAAGTATGTTTTTGCTTCTCTCTTACCATAAACTGCAAGTTATGTGATATTTAATTAGTTAATATGTTTTTGCTTCTCTCTCACCATGAACTGCAAGTTATGTGATATTTAATTAGTTAATATTTATTAGATTATTAAAAGTAGAAAATAATTAACACTATTTTAATATAATTAATTGTCTATGAATCATGGCGCAGGATGAACGTGATGAGGTCAATTACCGTCTTCACCAAAAACTGTTTAGAGATGAATGCTCATTGAAAGCAATTTTTCGATATTATCGATTAATATTCGATATATCGAAGAACTTGTCGATATATATATATATATATATATATATATATATATATATATATATATATATATATATATATATATATATATATTTCATAATTACCAAAAATACAAAATCCGAACTCTAATAAAAATCCTAGTTCTAATAAAACTCTTCTAAAGCCTAACTTCTAAAAAATAAAAATTCTAAATAAAATTTTGTGAGAAGAGTCCTAACATGATTACACATTATTCCTAACAAAGAATAAAATCTAAGCCTCTAAAAATAATAATAATAATAATAATAATAATAATAATAATAATAATAATAATTAAATTAAATTAAATTAAAATTAAAATTAAAAAATTCGAAATTACTAAAAATAGTATTATTTTTTTTCTCAAAAATTTGTTTTCAAACTGAAAATGCTTGCTTTCTGATAAAACAAATAAATGTTTCACCTTGAATGACCCATTTTAATAAAGATTGATAGGTTATCTGCCGCATGGCGCGAATTGTGTCCTACCCAAGGATTTGTGGGGTCCACCGTAATGTAAGAGTTTTATCCACACTGTTCATCATATTTCTTTGATAATTTTAAGATATAGTTCAAAAAATGAGGCAAGTCCAATGCTTACGTAAACCACAAAGTGGGGATTGAACGTCCACCATTAAAAACTTCTTAGGAGCCAGAGAAGTCTCAGATGAAGATGATATTTGTGTTTTCACTTCATCCACGTCTACATGACCTTATGAATAAGTTGGATGGTAAAAAAAAGAAATATCACGATGGCCCTTGGAAAGGTTTCAACTGTGGGTGTCATTATCACCGCAGTTTCCTTTGGTGTGGTCCACTAGATCTGTAGACTTGCCTCATTTTTAGGATAATACCTTAAAATGATACGAGAAAAGTGATTTACTGCATGATAAAACAATTACATCAAGGTGAGCCTCACAGAGCCTTGCTGGGGTGACACGGATTGCGTCATACCTCCGCTTGAACAGTAATCCATCCGGGAAGGGATCTGTAGGACCCACCGTGATCTAAGTATTTTATCCACGCCGTTCATAGTTTTTCTCGGACCATTTTAAGGTATGAGACAAAAAGTGAGGCAGATATAATGTTTAAGTGAACCACAAAATGAGGATTGAAAAGCCACCATTAAAAACTTCTTGGAAGCTGGAGAAGTTTCAGATCAAGCTGATATTTGTTTTTTCACTTCATCCACGTCTACATGACATAATTAATAGGTTGGATGGTAAAAAACCATCAATGTGGCCCTTAGAAAGGTTTCAACCGTGGTATCATTATCACTGCAGCTTCCTTTGGTGTGGTTCACTGGAGATGTTTACCTGCTTCAGGTTTTAAATAATATCTTAAAATGATCATATAAAAGCGATGAAAGGCGTGGATAAAACACTTACATCACGGTGGGCCCCACAGAGGCAGGGGTAGGACGCAATCCGCGTCCCCTGCCGGCACGGATTAGGATCCGGGCGAGGGTTAGGATGCAATCCGCGTCCTCTGAAGTAATGATGAATTCACAGACCACCTTCTTTTCGACCAAAATGCATGTACATCAGGTGACGTAATTCACTAGAGTATCAGATAACTACAATTGCTTTCGATCACGACCGCCTTTGCTTCATCGAAAGGCCAGGAGAGCCGGGTCTCAGCTTCTAGCTTCTGCTTTGAGCCAAAGTTCCAGAATTTGTTAAAGAAGTGTCAACTAATGCGTGGCTGATGCATTACCCTGCCACGTATAGGAAGCTCGATGCACCTTACGAAGGTTCTGCCAGCTTCTTACCACCTGCACTTTCTTTTTCAACAGTACATCTCGGCATACTGATATCTCTACGTTGCAACTATGGCGGTTGGATATGCGGTCATATTTCAATGATCCAAACCGTTGATATAATGTACTTCATGCTGAACAGTAGATACGGAAAAAGCTTATTAAATTGGTATTCCAATCCTTTATTATTTCACTCTTTTATTTTGAATATAACCATGTATCTTTCCTTCCTCTAGCCTTCTTTTTTTCCGAGAGGGAGCGAAAAATTCATACTGGCCCCGTATGATGGTTCATGTGTGTGGGCGGTATCATTTGAGGGACGTGTGATGTTCCTTAATGTACGGACGTTGAATACTACATACACTGCGCAAGTAGCCTCTTGTGGGGCCAACCGTATTCTATATATGGCATCCACTCCGTTCATCTGGTTTAGCTTTCTATTCTAGGCCTTTGGACAAAAAATCAGCAATACCCAGAAATTATATTGGCCACCCCATGTGGAAGAGTCCAGGTGAGAACGTGCACCAAACATCGAGTACGGGATCGGCCGAGCTGGTTTATATTTCATCAAAACCGTTAACCAGGAGAAGCTAACCAGGATGAATATATATATTACAGAGTAAGCTGTTTCAGATCTCAGGTAGGACATACCACGTGGATTTAATATTTTCAGTGCGATCTTACACATTTTCCTATGGTTTGGCCCACATATTTCTTTTATCCGCTTTTTGTTGAGTAATTTATATCGGATTTCTTAGAGATATGTAGAGTGAAAATGAGAAGGTCCCATGATGGACGGAGTGGATTCACAGACAAAACACTGTAGGCCCCACAGACCTTCAACGTTGCACGAATTATGAGTACAATAGATTTTTGGGGAGGGCTTAGAAAATGAGAAATTTGCGACTGTACGACTCATTTATGGCTCATTTAGGAAACTACACACACCTCATTTTCCTTTGCGAGAATACGCCCGAGCTGTACGGAAGGCTTGCCAAAGGTCGAAAATGCCCCTGCTTGTTCCTTCAAGCGGATATGTGGCGCTCGAAGACAAGCGCTGACACTCCTCGAACTCCGAATTGTACGAACGGTTCAAAAGATATCAGAGTTACATGGGCCCCACAGTTACGTATTTATTATATCCACAACGTTCATCCATAGTTCGAGATCATTTGGGACCATTATCAAAAAAAAAAAATCCTATCCAAAGATCAACTGGACCACACCACAAAGAGCAACGGGAAAATTGATTTTAACCGTTAAAAATTTTGTAGGGCCCACCGTAACATTTATTTTCCATCCAATATATTCATAATGTCACATAGACCTGGATGAAAAGGAAAAACAAATTTTGTAATGTTCCAAAACTTCTGGGACCCCTAAAAGGGTTTCAATGGTAGACGTTCAATCTTCCACTGCCTTTTACAGTGTGGTCCACTTAATAGCTAAATCTGTCTTATTTTTCTTCCCAAGCGTTAGTGCGAGTTCGCCAAATAGATGGACGGTTTGGATATAACATATACCTCATAAAAGGACCCACAAAGGCGGTGGGGATTACAACAGGAAAAAAAGGAGCTGGTATCTTTGGCTACGGATTATAACCGTAGCGATAACCGCAGCCAATGCTTTTTCAATATGTTCTCTACTATACATCGAAGGTCTTTCGATATATACTTCGATATATCGAATGTCTTTCGATTAATCGGAAAAGGTCCAAAACTGTCCAGCGAGTTTGCCTAAAAAATCTGCAATTTTCGATACATATCGAAGTGTATTCGATAGTATCAAAGGTATAGCTATGGATTATAACCGTAGCCATAACTGTAATCCGTAAAAGTCTATGCAATTTTTTTTTAAAAATTATTATTATTATTTTACATGGAGAACTTTATTCTACCTACAATTTTCTCTAATACATATTTATATAAATATGTATATATAAGCATATAAAAAAAAAACTTCTCTCTTTTTTTCATTTATTTCTCGATTCATTCAACAAGAATATCTTATAAACCAAAATTAGTTACTTGATGTACCCTATATGATTTTGGGTAGGAGAAGATACTTTAGCCAACTAACCTAGTTATTTTCTAACATTCCATTAGGTCGATGGTCGAAAATCCATTTCATTCACTTTGCGGTCAATTTCAATCAGTTCGTGGTCATTTCCATGCATTTCACCATCAATTCCCTCCACTTCACGGACAATTCCATGCATTTCACGGTCATCCCAAACTATTTCGTGTTGATTCACGGTCGTTTCGAGGCATTTCGCTATCAATTCCCTTCACTTCACGATCATTTGCATGCATTTCCCGCTCAAACCATGATCATTCCCATGCATTTCGCGGTCATCCCAAACAATTCCGTGTTGATTCACGGTCGTTTCGAGGCATTTCGCGGTCAATTCGCTTCACTCCACGGTCAGTTGCATGCAACGCTGATCATGAATTGATGGGATTTGAGTGCAAATGCATGCGAATGATAAGTGAAGGAATTGCGCGAAATGCTCACGGCAAGTGAATCAACACGAAATTGTTTGGGACAGTGAAATGCATGGGAATGATCATGGTTTGAAGCGATTGGCCGAAATGCATCGCGGAAGTGAAGGAATTGCGAAATGCTCAAAATGACGTGAATCAACACGGAATTGTTTGACAACGTGATTCACGGGAATGATCATGGTTTGAAGTGATTTGGCCAGTAAAATGCATGCAAATGATCGTCAAGTGAAGGGAATTAAGCGCGAAATGCTCGAATTGATGTGAATCAACACGGAATTATTTGGGACGGTGAAATGCATGGGAATGATCATGGTTTGAAGCGAATTGATCGCGAAATGCATGCAAATGGCCAGTGAAGTGAAGCGAATTGATGCGAAATGCCTCGAAATCGACCTTGAATCAACACGGAATTGTTTGGGACGCGTGAAGTGCATGGGAATGATCATGGTTTGAAGCGATTTGCTCGCGAAATGCATGCAACCGTGGAGTGAAGGGAATTGGCCGTGAAATGCCTCGAAACGATAGTGAATCAACACGGAATTGTTTGGGATGACGAGGAAATGCATGGGAATGATCATGGTTTGAAGCGAATTGAGCGAAATGCATGTAAATGGCCGTGGAGTGAAGGGAATTAACCGCGAAATGCCTCGAAACGAGCGTGAATCAACACGGAATTGCTTGGAATAGCGAAATGCATGGGAATGATCATGGTTTGAAGCGAATTGCGCGAAATGCATGTAAATGACGGTGGAGTGAAGCGAATTGACCAATGCCTCGAAACGGCAGTGAATCAACACGGAATTGTTTGGAATGACGAAATGCATGGAATGATCATGGTTTGAAGCGAATTGACCATGAAATGCATGTAAATGACGGTGGAGTGAAGCGAATTGGCCGTAAATGCACGAAACGACAGTGAATCAACACGAAATTGTTTGGGATGAACGACATGCATGAGAATGATCATGGTTTGAAGCGATTTGACCGCGAAATGCATGCAAATGCCCGTGAGTGAAGGGAATTGCCGCGAAATGCCTCGAAACGGACAGTGAATCAACACGGAATTGTTTGGGACGCAGTGAAGTGCATGGGAATGATCATGGTTTGAAGCAATTGACCTCGAAATGCATGCGAATGGCCAGTGAAGTGAAGGGAATTGGCCAGAAACGAAATGGCAGTGAATCAACACGGAATTGTTTAGGATAGCGAAATGCATGGGAATGATCATGGTTTGAAGCGAATTGCCGAAATGCATGCAAATGGCCGTGGAGTGAAGGGAATTGCGAAATGCCTCGAAACGAGAGTGAATCAACACGGAATTGTTTGGAATGACATGAAGTGCATGGAAATGATCATGGTTTGAAGCGAATTGACCGCGAAATGCATGCAAATGACCGTGAAGTGAAGGGTATTGACCGCGAAATGCCTCGAAACGACCGTGAATCAACACGAAATTGTTTGGGATGATCGCGAAATGCATGGGAATGATCATGGTTTGAAGCGAATTGACCGCGAAATGCATGCAAATGACCATGAAGTGAAGGGTATTGACCGCGAAATGCCTCGAAACGACCGTGAATCAACACGAAATTGTTTGGGATGACTGTGAAATGCATGGGAATGATCATGGTTTGAACCGATTTGACCGCAAAGTGCATGCAAATGACCATGCAACTTAAGATACTAGAAGAAGCACACTATGAACACAACTTGAAAAACATGGAGTGTGTACCGACATGGGTGTGTACTAACAAGCTAACCTAAAAAAGTAAAACAAAAAAAAATATTTAAAAAAAATTAAAAAAAAAACACATTAGAAAAAAAAACAGAAAAATTACACTTCGATATATCGAATAGAACATGATATATCGAAACTCTTCGATATAATCGAAACCTAATCGATTAATGGTAGAGTAAGTTGTCGATTATATCGAAATCTAGTCGATATAATATTAGTAAGTCATCCTTACAACCGACCGATATATCGACTATTATTCGATTGATCGAAAATAGTCACACACTGTCCAGCGACAAAATACTTTTTAAATTGTATTATCGATATAATCGAGTACATGTCGATATATTGAGGTATCGATATATCGACTAGATTTCGATATATCGAAAATTGTCAAAAAATGTCCAGCGTCGAATTGCTTTTTTGGTGCAATTTTTCTGTTTTTTTTCTAATGTGTTTTTTTTTATTTTTTTTATATATATTTTTTTGTTTTACTTTTTTAGGTTAGCTTGTTAGTACACACCCATGTCGGTACACACTCCATGTTTTCCAAGTTGTGTTCATAGTGTGCTTCTTCTAATCTCTTAAGTTGTATGGTCATTTGCATGCATTTTGCGGTCAAATCGCTTCAAACCATGATCATTCCCATGCATTTCACAGTCATCACAAACAATTCCGTGTTGATTCACTCGTTTCGAGGCATTTCGATCAATTCCCTTCACTCCACGGCCATTTACATGCATTTCAGTAATTCGCTTCAAACCATGATCATTCCCATGCATTTCGCGGTCATTGCAAACAATTCCGTGTTGATTCACGGTCGTTTCGAGGCATTTCGCGGTCAATTCCCTTCACTTCACGGTCATTTGCATGCATTTCGCGGTCAATTCGCTTCAAACCATGATCATTCCCATGCATTTCGCGGTCATCCCAAACAATTTCGTGTTGATTCACGGTCGTTTCGAGGCATTTCGCAGTCAATTCCCTTCACTTCACGGTCATTTACATGCATTTCGCGGTCAATTTGCTTCAAACCATGATCATTCCCATGCATTTCGCGGTCATTCCAAACAATTCTGTGTTGATTCACGGTCGTTTCGAGGCATTTCGCGGTCAATTCCCTTCACTTCACGGTCATTTGCATGCATTTCGCGGTCAATTCGCTTCAAACCATGATCATTCCCATGCATTTCGCGGTCATTCCAAACAATTTCGTGTTGATTCACGGTCGTTTCGAGGCATTTCGCGGTCAATTCCCTTCACTCAACGGTCATTTACATGCATTTCGCGGTCAATTTGCTTTAAACCATGATCATTCCCATGCATTTCGTGGTCATTCCAAACAATTCCGTGTTGATTCAAGGTCGTTTCGAGGCATTTCGCGGTCAATTCCCTTCACTCCACGGTCATTTGCATGCATTTCGCTGTCAATTCGCTTCAAACCATGATCATTCCCATGCATTTCGCGGTCATCCCAAACAATTCCGTGTTGATTCACGGTCGTTTCGAGGCATTTCGCGGTAATTCCCTTCACTCCACGGTCAGTTGCATGCATTTCGCGGTCAAATCGCTTCAAACCATGATCATTCCCATGCACTTCACGGTCGTCCCAAACAATTCCGTGTTGATTCACGGTCGTTTCAAGCCATTTCGGGTTCAATTTGCTTCACTCCACGGTCATTTCCATGCATTTCGCGGGCAATTCGCTTCAAACCATGATCATTCCCATGCATTTCGCGGTCATTCCAAACAATTCCGTGTTGATTCACGGTCGTTTCGAGGCATTTCGCGGTCAATTCCCTTCACTTCACGGTCATTTGCATGCATTTCGCGGTCAATTCGCTTCAAACCATGATCATTCCCATGCATTTCGCGGTCATCCCAAACAATTCCGTGTTGATTCACGGTCGTTTCGAGGCATTTCGCGTTCAATTCCCTTCACTCCACGGTCATTTGCATGCATTTCGCAATTCGCTTCAAACCATGATCATTCCCATGCATTTCGCGTCATCCCAAACAATTCCGTGTTGATTCACTGCCGTTTCGACATTTCATGCGCAATTCCCTTCACTTCACGGCCATTGCATGCATTTCGCGTCAATTCGCTTCAAACCATGATCATTCCCATGCATTTCGGCGTCATCCCAAACAATTCCGTGTTGATTCACGGTCGTTTCGAGGCATTTCGCTCTCAATTCCCTTCACTCCACGATTGAGGCATTTCGCGGCAATTCGCTTCAAACCATGATCATTCCCATGCATTTCACGTCTCCCAAACAATTCCGTGTTGATTCACGGTCGTTTCGAGGCATTTCGCGGTCAATTCCCTTCACTCCACGGTCAGTTGCATGCATTTCGCGGTCAATTCGCTTCAAACCATGATCATTCCCATGCATTTTCCTGTCATCCCAAACAATTCCGTGTTGATTCACGGTCGTTTCGAGGCATTTCGCGGTCAATTCCCTTCACCTCACGGTCATTTGCATGCATTTCGCGGTCAATTCGCTTCAAACCATGATCATTCCCATGCACTTCACGGTCGTCCCAAACAATTCCGTGTTGATTCACGGTCGTTTCGAGGCATTTCGCGGTCAATTCGCTTCACTTCACGGTCAGTTGCATGCATTTCGCGGTCAAATCGCTTCAAACCATGATCATTCCCATGCACTTCACGGTCGTCCCAAACAATTCCGTGTTGATTCACGGTCGTTTCGAGGCATTTCGCAGTCAATTCGCTTCACTTCACGGTCATTTGCATGCATTTCGCAATCAATTCGCTTCAAACCATGATCATTCCCATGCATTTCACGATCATCCCAAACAATTCCGTGTTGATTCATGGTCGTTTCGAGGCATTTCGCGGTTAATTCCCTTCACTTGACGATCATTTGCATGCATTTTACGGTCAAATCACTTCAAACCATGATCATTCCCATGCATTTCACGGTCGTCCCAAACAATTCCGTGTTGATTCACGGTCATTTCGAGGCATTTCGCGGTCAATTCCCTTCACTTCACAGTCAGTTGCATGCATTTCGCGCTCAAATCGCTTCAAACCATGATGATTCCTATGCATTTCACGGTCGTCCCAAACAATTTCGTGTTGATTCACGGTCGTTTCGAGGCATTTCGCGGTCAATTCCCTTCACTTCACGGTCATTTGCATGCATTTCGCACTCAAATCGCATCAATTCATGATCAGCGATCATGCAACGACCGTGAAGTGAAGGGAATTGACCGTGAAATGCCTCAAACGACCGTGAATCAACACTAATTGTTTGGGGTGACCGTGAAGTGCATGGGAATGATCATGGTTGAAGCGATTTGAGCAAATGCATGCAAATGATCGTGAAGTGAAGGGAATGACAAATGCCTCAAACGACCGTGAATCAACACGAAATAGTTTGGGATGACCGTGAAATGCATGGAATTGTCCATGAAGTGGAGGGAATTGACGGTGAAATGCATGGAAATGACCACGAACTGATTGAAATTGACCGCAAAGTGAATGAAATGGATTTTCGACCATCGACCTGATGGAATCTTAGAAAATAACTAGGTTAGTTGGCTAAAGTATCTTCTCCTACCCCAAAATCATATAGGGTACATCAAGTAACTAATTTTGGTTTATAAGATATTCTTGTTGAATGAATAGAGAAATAAATGAAAAAAAGAGAGAAATTTTTTTTTTATATGCTTATATATACATATTTATATAAATATGTATTAGAGAAAATTGTAGGTAGAATAAAGTTCTCCATGTAAAAAATAAAAACTAAAAATTAAAAAAAAATAAAAATAAAAATTTGCACAGACTTTTACAGACTACAGTTATGGCTATAGCTATAATCTGTAGCTATATCTTCGATACATATCAAATACACTTCGATTAATCGAAAATTGCAAGATTTTTTATGTAAAGTTGCTGGACAGTTTTGGACCTTTTCCGATTAATCGAAAGACATTCGATATATCGAAGTATATATCGAAAGACCTTCGATGTATAGTAGAGAACATATTGAAAAAGCATTGGCTGCGGTTATCGCTACGGTTATAATCCGTAGCCAAAGATACCAGCTCTTTTTTTTCCTGTTGTAATCCCCACCGCCTTTGTGGGTCCTTTTATGAGGTATATGTTATATCCAAACCGTCCATCTATTTGGCGAACTCGCACTAACGCTTGGGAAGAAAAATAAGACAAATTTAGCTATCAAGTGGACCACACTGTAAAAGGCAGTGAAAGATTGAACGTCTACCATTGAAACCCTTTTAGGGGTTAAAGTTGTTTTGGACCATTACAAAATTTGTTTTTCCTCTTCATCCATGTATTTGTGACATTATGAATATATTGGATGGAAAATAAATGTTACGGTGGGCCCTACAAAATTTTTAACGGTTAAAATCAATTTTCCCGTTGCTCTGTGGTGCGGTCCAGTTGATCTTTGGATAGGATTTTTTTTTTTTTGATAATGGTCCGAAATGATCTCGAACTATGGATGAACGTTGTGGATATAATAAATACGTAACTGTGGGGCCCATGTAACTCTGATATCTTTTGAACCGTTCGTACAACTCGGAGTTCGAGGAGTGTCAGCGCTTGTCTTCGAGCGCCACATATCCGCTTGAAGGAACAAGCAGGGGCATTTTCGACCTTTGGCAAGCCTTCCGTACAGCTCGGGCGTATTCTCGCAAAGGAAAATGAGGTGGGCGTAATTTCCTAAATGGGCCATAAATGGGTCGTACAGTCGCAAATTTCTCCTTTCGCAAATTTCTCCTTAGAAAATATTTTGGAGGATTTCGGTCCATCTGGGGATGCCAGATACGTCATCACAATGAGTCATCAAAACCGTCCATCCGTGCAAAATGCGGCATGTCCTGGAAATCCCTCTTGTGGCATATTTTGGATTAGGTGAGGGCGGCCTCACCGAAGACGATGCGGCCCTTTCCGTTGGGGCCACGTTGATGTATGTATTCTTCTTCCACGCCGTCCATCCATTTTTCAAGATCATTTTAGGAATATATAAAAAATAAAGCAGATCCATTAATCAGGTGGACCATACCATAGGAAACAGTGGTGATTGAACGCACTACTATTAAAAGACTTCTTAGTATGTATTTGCCATAAGCCTGAACGAAGGCTTGATCCAAAACTTTCGTGGTCATTTAATAGTCAATCACTACTGTTTTCTATGATATTATCCACCAGATAGTGGGATCTGCTTCATCTTTGGGATAATGCCCTAAAATGATCTAGAAAAAAATCGATGGATGGCGTGGATATAATACCTACATCAAGGTGGGCCCCACAGTAAGGACCTCACTGTCCTGGGTGAATCCGGTGACTCACCTAATCCTCGCCCAGTCGGAAACTCTTAATGTGTAAGAATAAGAAATGTTTACACGCTCGTATATAGCTCAAGTGGGAGCCTGAGTGAAAGATACCTAGTTTCAACACTAAAGTCTTGGTATGGATACCCAGTCGCGTTGTGTACTAATAACCCAAATACCTAGCCAGAAAAAAATAAAAAATAAAAAATAAAAAATAAAATAATAATAATAAATGCCCTCACTTTAATGCGCTTGGCAGTCTCTCAAATACATTGCCACCTAACCTTTGATGGTACGTGGGTCATCTTTGGTTGTTTGTGAGAAGCCCGCATCATCTATCCATTTTTCGTACTCATTCTAGGATACACGACCCAAAATGAGATAGATCCAAAGCTCAGAGTAGACTCATAATAGCCCCAAAAAGTTTGTACAGTAGGGGTTCATTTCCCACCGTTTCTAGTGGTTTCGCCCATTGGAGTTTGGCATCGGCCTCCTCTATAAAATGATTCGATGAAATAGATGGTTAGCCGAGATTGTCACAAACATCTAGCCCCACGAACAGTTAGAGCATATTCCCCACTATTTCATGTCTGTTTGGCCCACTTGAGCTTTTTATTGGACTCATATTTGGTCCCATGACCTAAAATGAAGTGGTAAAATAAATGCTCTTAATGGATTTGTCACAAACATCATAGTGGGCCCTACCTAAGTTGGGTAATGCTAGCCGTATATGGACTTAAATATCCATCAAACCTATGACTGGCACATTAATTCAAGTTGATTACCATCCTAGCCCTAGATAATATTGAAAAATTCAAGTGCCAAAAATCTAAAAAAATCAAAAACAAAGGATTAGGGTTGTACATTGAGCTGAGTCGAGTCGAGCTGAGCCAAGCTCGGCTTGACTCGTCCGTGCTATACTCGAGTTCGAGCTCGAGCTTGAGCTCGCCCTCGAGCTCAACACTGAAGCTTGGCTTGTTTGTCAAAGCTTTCGAGTTAATCTCGAGTTGAGCTAGTGGTTCGAGTCGAGTCGAGTTTGTTCATATGCTAACCTAGCGCCGAGCCCGACCCAAACTCACACCCAACTCAACCCGGTGCCCAACTCAACCCAACCCAACCCAACCCAACCCAAACCCCAACCCGACTCAATCTAGCACGGTTGGGTAGGGTTTTTTAGTAAAAACTTTTAAGTTTTAACTTTAAAAAAAAAAAAAAAGTTAAACATATTATATATATATATATATATATATATATAAAATTACATATATATATTATTAAAATATATTACTCGAGCCGAGTTGAGCTCGAGCTCGAGCTTCGAGTCGAGTCGAGTCGAGTTCGAGTTGAGTCGAGTTGAAATGCACCATGATCAAACTCGGCTTGAACTCAACTTGAGGTTTAGAAAACAAGCTTGACTCGCCCCGAGTCGGCCTTTCAAGCCGAGTCAATCCGAGCTGACTCGAGCCGAGTCGAGTCGAGTCGAGCGAGCTTTTCAAGCTAGCTTGACTCGTGTACAGCCCTACATGGATGGAGAAAAGACTAAAAAATCACACGGTTGAATGATAAAAATAACAGAATGTTCGGTCCCACCTAAGGTTGGTTCAGTTCGACCAAAAGTGGTCAAAACAGTTCAGCAAAAGGAGAAAAAAGTTAATTTTCAGAGTTAATTTGCCTCGACACTTAGGTCGGACCGAAGCCATGTTCAGTGACACCGAATAAGAGTTCGGTGCAACCTGAGGAAAACAGAGACTTTAGATAAATATTAAAGAAATTCGGCTGTAACTGAGAGACCCAATCTGTGTGACCAAAGTGATGTTTGGTGCGACCAAAGGCTATTGTCGGTGTAACTAAAGCGTAATAAAAAGTGCAAAAATTTGAAGTCAGTCCAAAGTCAGTGCGGATTTTTTCTATTTAAAGAGACGTTTAAGGCTATTTTAGATACGAAATAGGACTTAGATAGGAAAGAGACCTAAGGGTGGTGGAACTTCCACAAGGTTATCCTTCTTCTTCAATCATTCGGTTCTAGTTTGTTTTTTTAGTTTTTTCTTTTATTTTTGTTATAAGATGTTAGCCATATTAGTCTAATCTCTTAACTAAGGCTAAGAGATGAAGCTTATAGTTAATTATAATATTTAGTTTATTTTATTCAATAGCAATGGTTTGAACGATTATAGTAGATTGAAAATGATTTGAATTTACTTTATGAAAGTTTTAAATTATTTTTTTTTATTGTGAACTACGATTACATTGGATGTTTTGAATGAGAAATTGCTTAACTTAAATTAGAGAATGAATCAATATGTATAATCGATTGATCTATTGTTACTTAAGAGTGCTTTAGACACTTTTGATTCCTTACAATTGATGTCCAAATGCTTCATGAGAGAATTGATCAATTGAATTCATATTTTATTGGTATTGATGATTAGTTTAATAGAATTATTCTCTGACTGAATAAGCTAGAACTTCGATTTCAATTGAGTTATAAAAGTTGAATTAATGAATGAGATATTGTGATTGTTATAAGTGGATTCTTGGATCCATAGTCTTTTATTTAATTGTTTTAAAACTCTTAACCTATTTACTAGATTAAAAACCAGAAACCTATTACATTTAGATTAGCTTTAGGTTGTATTCCCCACTCTCAGAGGATTTAGCCTCAGTCTCACCGAGTTATTACTGCATTGCAGCCTTGAAATTATGGTTGTCAATCCTTGGATTCGATCAAGCGAGTCTAATTTTTTAACAATAAAAAAACCAAACTAACCAAATTAATAGTTTATTTTGTAGCCATTAACAAAACCAAGCACTCAGCCTAGTTAGTAATGGTACTCTCGATGATGGGATAGGTTAGAGGATTGAGACCTAACACTGTAATATTTTTCTTTTTGCCGAAATTTATTAAAACCTGGTGAAATCTTTTAGATCCATGGACTCTTTCTTTATTTAAAGGGGAAACCACGGGAAATTCTATAGAAAACCCTAAAGCTTTAAGCGTCGTTAGATGTGTGTGTGTGTGTGTGTGTGTGAGAGAGAGAGAGAGAGAGAGTCTATGGTAGGGAGGTTTCCACCAGTATGAATTTCATTCTTTAATTAAATTTTTTATTTTCCAAACCTAAAAACCCTAGATTTGACTAATGAATGTGAAGGATTAACCCTACGTCCATCGTTTTGATCCATGGAGAAGTTGTAAAGGAAAGATATCGATTTTTGTATGAGAATCGGTATTATGAGAGATCAATTTTGAGAAATCAAGTCGTATTAGTATAGGAATATTTGAATTCAAGGATCCTAAAGCCGAATCATTTTTGGACCTTAAACCCTAGAGTTATTCGACTAAGGTATTTCCGACGACAATCTGCGAATAGTATAGATAAGGATAGTTTATGTTGAAAAATAATTTTCAACCAAAAGTTATAGATTCTGAATATTTTAGATCTGAGCAATGATTTGGTTATTTTAAATTTGACGATGAGAAAAACCATTGGATGGGTTGTACCCAATCCAGGAATCAATGAGATTCGCTAAAGCTAAAGAAGTAGAGAAAAAACCTTAAGATTTTTGAAAAATTGAATCATGTAATAGAACATATTCAACTTTGTTGATTAAAGTCAGTGTTCGATCAATCAAACGTGTTTATTTTTTGTCCAGAGATCAAAGTTCAAAACTCATGTTGAGTTTTGATTGATTGAGTACAGGTTCGATTGATTGAGGGTTTCCTCGAGCGATCTCGATCGATCGAGGGTGCCAATCGAGAATGACCAATATTGTCTAGCAACTAAATCATATTAAATCTAATTGATTTTGATTGACTGATGGGCAGGTTCGATCAATTGAAGGTGACCAATTTTGTCTAGAGATTTGATATGTTTAATCCCGGCTTTCATCGATCTATTGTTGATCGATGGACTTTGTTGATCAATAGTCCCCTGTTGATTTTTAAATGAATTTAAAGCAATAATGATGAGTCATTTTGGTTTTATCAAAGGTGGACCCCACTGATGAAATAATTTAATTGAATTATAAATTATTTTTTTTGGGTTAGCTTGTTAGTACACACCCATTGAATTATAATATGTCAAATCATCTTAATAGGGATTCGAAATTTATATTCCAAAGCGTCTAACCATTCAGCGGATTTGACTCTACTACGAATAGGTGAGTGAATCTCAATGTGTCTCATACCTATATGGTTAAGATAGATGATATGGATGTTATCACTTTTGTGATTGGTATGGTGGCCTTGATTGATGAAATTGATTGTGGTGTTATTTAAATATGTTTATGTTGTATGATTTACGTTTTGAATAATTATTATTGTGAATTGATTCTGGGACATGCAAAACATTGTTAACATGAATTGTGATTTCCTCTTAGTGAAATGTATATGTTAGTCATACATGACAAATCATAGATGTTGAGTATGCACAACATGAATCCATAGCGTCCCTGCACTGATTCTTAGAGGCACTCTCTAGATGATTTCAAGCACACCTCGTACCTGGGTTCTTGGGGGATCTCTTTGGATAGTTATGCCTGTTATATTTGTTGTCAGATGCCCATGATAGTGGATGCCTACTCACGGAGTAGATGTGTGATTGCTCATGCCTACCTATGGTAGATGTCTGACGGATACAAATTCAAGTTGATGGAT
The DNA here is from genome assembly GCF_029962835.1 of Magnolia sinica. NCBI lineage: Eukaryota > Viridiplantae > Streptophyta > Magnoliopsida > Magnoliales > Magnoliaceae > Magnolia > Magnolia sinica. Next base: position 16,051,593 of record NC_080587.1, on the reverse strand, counting down.
ATCTAACATAAGTAAGTAGACAATTATCACACTTGACTTGCATTTCATGACATCTCAGTATCCATACTCATGTTGCATACATGCATTTTCATTTTGTTTATGATATCTTATATTGTACTGCGTATGAACCATGTTGGGTTCACTCACTAGCCTGGACAGTTAACGTTGTGGGATGACAATCATATAGAAGCGAACAAAGCAGGAAACTCAAATCATGTATCAGAGAATGAGATTGGGTTAACGGATGAGATTCAGAATTAATGGCTGTATTTGGCAGAAGATGAACTTGCCGTATTATATGGATAATTGTTCATGCAATTAATTGATAAAAATTTATTGCCTGTGACAAATGTTAGTTTTGCCTTTCATCATTCATAATTAAGAGTTTATTAAAGATAGTGTTTGATATTATATTCTCGTTAAATAAAGTCCCAAATGGGTGAATATAGAATTTTTGGAGTTTTATTTTGTGACTATGGATGAAATGGAATGAGCATCAACATAAGACATGTAATTGTGTGGATGTACAAATATTAATATAGTGAAAACCTAGAATACATTAAATTGTGCCTCTTAGGAACTGTTTGATGGGTGGATTTATGTGCACTTGGTGCACAGGTCACGGTCACAGACCATAACTCGGGTCTAAGGGTGTACACTTTGTATCCGAAGTGTGGGACGTGACTGAATGGTATCAGAGCGAGGCTTTCATTAAACTAGAGTGATTTGTAGGTTATATTCCTATACGCCCTTATATAAATGGTAGATCCCTGAAATTAGAGACTCTATACTTAAAATTCACCCTTATTTGTGTTGATTGATAAATAACTTAGAAAATCGAGTTAGGTGCTTCCAACACTCTGAAATGTGCGTATGATTTGGTAAATAAAACCCAATTTTTTCTTCATCTGCGACACTCTGCTGGACAAAGATGGATAGCAAAGATCATTCATATACTAAAACTTTAACTCTTTTATAGTACGCGATGATCCTAGAGAAGACGCATAGTAACTGTGATATAGTTCCATCAACTAGCATTAATGTTCCTCGTGAACTGACAGTCGACCCGAACGTTCTAATAGAATTGGAAACAGCGGATAGAGAACAAGATGAACATATTAAAGAAGAAGAAGAGACAGAGAGTCATGCTCCTCTATCAGAAAATTTGGGTGGTGCTGGACCAAGTGCACAACTTCCTTTATCACCGACTACTATGCGCATAAATTTTACTGGATCCAATTCCCATCCTTGGGATGGATTCAACCCACATCCAACTAACTAAGCCACCTTAAGGAGCTATTTGGTAGTTTGTATTTGTATGAATTGGAATCCAAATCACTATTATAATGGAATCTCTATGAATTGAAATTTTCAGTTGTATTTAGCATCCTAGAAACAAAATCCATTGGAAGCCAAAAATTATGTTTGGCAAATGGAGTGAAACAATGTTATTATAGAACTTGGCATTGCTTCCAACTATTGGGATTCTATGAATTCTTACACAGGCTTAGCAATGGGATGGGTTCGACCCACATCCAACTAATGAGCCACCTTATGGAGCTATTTGGTGGCTTGTATTTGTATGAATTGGAATCCAAACCACCATGATATTTCAGCTGTGAAATAGAATCCATTGGAAGCCAAAATTTATTTTTGGCAAATGGAGTGAAACATTGGTATTGATTTTAATGGATGGGATTCTACAAATTCTTACATAGGCCCACCATGATGTGTATGTGAAATCCACCGCCATCACTAGGTGCATTATCCCATGTTAGGACCAGGGCTCATCCATGATTCCAGTGGACTATAGGTAGAGGGCAACAGTTAGCCTCAAAACTATTTCCCTTCATGTGGCCTACCTAAATTATGGCTAAGTGTGATCTTTGTTCTAGGGCATAAATTTTAACTTGGCTTGTAATTGTTGGAGTGGTTTCATATAATCATCATAGTGGGCCTAAAATAAATCTAGAGTGGATATCTATCTCTCCACTATTTCCTTTGGTGTACGTGTGGCACATCAAAATCACAAGTCACTTAATTTTTGACCCTGGACTTATCTTTTCATGACATACATGATAGACAAAGTGGATTTAACGTATAAATGATAGTAGGGTGCCATGCAAAAAATAAAGGTTGGGCATCCCTCTCCCAACTGTTTCCCTTAGTTCGGCTCACTTGAATTACGATGGGCCTATTAAACCTGATTTTCTATGCAAAAGACCACATCAAAAGTAGCAAACCACATGAAAAACTCAAAATTCTTACACGGCCCGCCATCTTATTCATGTGAAGCCATCTTGTTTACTTGAAATACACCTAACCACCAAGTGTGCAGCGCATGGCCCCAAGGCTCAAAATTTAGCCCATCATGATTTAGGTGGACCACATGATTGGAAACAGTAATGGGCAACACTCACCCTCCAAACTGTTTCACTTTGTGTGGCCTACCTGAACCATATATGGACCTAATTTTTTGTCCAGATGTTTAAATTTTAGCATGACATCCAATAGTTAGAGTAGATTTTATATAATCATCATGTTAGGCGGTGAAAGAAATCAAGGGTGAATGTCTCTCTCCCAACTATTTCTCTTTAGTGTGAAACATTTCTGCCAATTGTTTTCTTTGATATGGCTCACCTAAATCGTGTAATGGACTTGTTTTTGAAACATGGGCCTAACATGAGGTAACGAACCTAGTGGTTGAGGAGGATTCCACGTAAATATCAAGGTGGGACCCACTTGGGCCATGCCTCACACCGATGCGCCTATAGCTTGTAGCTGGTTCCACCATCTTTTTCAACAATAAGATAATGGAATCATAGCTTTACTGAGTGATTTCAAAAGAGTGTATTTCATGTTTCGTGCGAACTGTATTTGACACCAATTCATACCAACCACATGACCTGGCTTAATGAGTTTCACACGAACGCACACAAAATCACTATAGCCAAACGGCTCCTGAATGTCATCATATACGAGATGGTTCTGATGGACCAGTCCTCACGTAGCTGGAAATTAAGATGTACGGTCCGATTCATAAACCACCCAAACACGTGTAGAGTGGAGAGAAATGGTTGTAACATGTCACTGCTCTACCGTAAAACGTACGGTAAGTCCCCTCTTCCATGCAAAGCAGTTTTCTACAGTGCTCGGCGTACTGCTAGTTTTACATCACGGCTGTAGCCCTTAGATCCGAAGTCGTATTTTGAACAATCTAAATCGTCTATATGATCGTTCTCATGGTGAATGGGGCTGCTATACAGGAAACAAATCGAATTGGAATACGTTAACCTTTGATGCATGTAAACTCTTTAATTTTCTTTTCAATGATGGCAGCATCCTTCAACCGTCTGTTATTTTATTGGCTTTTGTGTTTATTTAATACCGGCAGCGGACCGTTGACACATTCAAGTATGGCGGTATGCTTTGAATATGGACGGGTGATGTTTCATCTGGTGGGTCACACCAAAGAAAATAATCGTGAACCATTTAATCTCTGAACTCGTGAGAGATGGATTTATGTTGAAAGTGTCTACAAAGGACTTTCATACTCGTTACGATTGACGTAAGATATCGGCTTTTGTCATATTTAGGAATTTCTCTGTCAGGTTTAAAGGAAGTCTTCATGGAATGCTTACGTAGAAGGGAGACTGTTTTGTCATAGTCAGAAATTTCTCCGTCAGTTTAAAGAAAAAGTTCATAGGAGGGAGATTGCGTGCTGAGTAAGTACACTCTATGGGCCCACCAAGATCATGTATGCATCTTATTCACGTTCGTCCATCCATTTTTGGATTGTTTTAGGGCATGGTCCCAAAATTATATCTAAAGATCACGCAGGCCATGCCATGGGAAATAATGGGAATTGAATGTGTATAGGTAACGCCCCGGGTTTTCAGGGGCCGTGTAGTCACTCGGCCTCCAAATTCTCAGGTGTCGCTTGTATCCTAATTATGATGATTTGCAAATAAATCAGTTTAAATGAGTAATATAGGAGTCGGCTAGAACATAAACCACAACCACAACTAATATACTGAAAGAAATGCGGCTAGGAATTACAAGTCTACAGGAACATCAAATGGGTCACACAAGGCGTCGCCCAAAGAATTTATAAAATAAATGTCCAAAAGAGATGGTGTACTAGATCCACAACTCAACAACTCATAACCAACTCGCATAGTCTACGGTGATCCGCCCATAAGCTGAAAGTAGGAAGCTCCTCTACCTCATTCGTGCTCACACTGCTCGGCTCGTCGAGCTCCGCTTCACCTGCATCTAATAAAGGGTCTTGTTGGTGTTTTAAAACACCGTCCCATAGTGGGAGTGAGTAGCTAACTCAGTGGTTACTATTAGCCTTAAGTTACAACAAGCATCAATTATATGATAAATTTAATGGAAGGCATACATTCACAGATCCCAAATTAATCTTGTTAATGCATGTACATTTATTATGATATGATGCATAACCTCACAACAATACTCCCTCGAGCGACTTCGTCTAACGATCACGCATGAGCAACACTCCCTCATTGCAACCTCAACTGCCGAGTCATCAAACTCTACCTAATGCGATGCGTGAATAATGTTAACCGAGTATTTAGTTAATTTCGTTCATCCAGTAGATTGGAAAAACTGGTACACCCCACTTATCATTGCCATCAACTGGTTGCGAGGCCAAGACCCCTCAACGTACGAGGCCAGGACCCCGCGATCCTTGATCCTATCGGGTTCCCCATCCCCGATTCAAGCACATGGGGAGTGCTGAGAAGAGGGATCACTCGCGGTCACCACGGGGAGGCTCGTCACCCCAGCGTACGCCGACAGCTCGGTCACAATGTCTCATTCCACCATGCCCGGTTCTAGAGTCAGTGGATCAGTTTCAGATAGTTATCAATGGGCTTCAGTGGTTGAAGGGTGTTCCAAGTTCCATACAGGCATGAGCAGACATGGTTAACAAACATGGTTGGTCAGTAAGTGGACTAGACCATGCGAGTTCAGGCAAATACGTGACGGACGACATCAGGTACAAGCGACCCATGTAGTCCAACTACTGTTGTATGTTCGCATTCGCCCAAATCCGTTGGTCTAGCCTCAGGATAGTCCTACCAACAGGACCACCTTCTCTCACCTCTGTTTCCTGAGCAACCTAGGGATTTGATGATATTCAATAGCACTTCAACAAATTAGGGTTTATCATCTAGTAAAGTGATGTCAAGTAATCATACATTAAACATATAAATTCAAGTTTCTCTATAAATGCAACTACTAACATTATTATAAAATAAATGTGCAAGTGTGTTATGTAGGTTAGTAAGGAAGCCAAGAATTTCATGTATCTCATAGTACAAAATACACAAGGGTTAATGCATCATACATGTTATAAGGAAACATTGTACAAAAATCAAGTAAGGAATGAACAAACAATCATCAAATTCATACCCAATCATATTGAGGAACAACAAACATTCCATAATCATTCCATGTTAATTGAGAGGATCTAAAATGTAAGGTCTTGCCTAAATTTTCTCTATATTATCTAAATACATCACCTAATCAAACATAATCATTAGATATATACTAAAATTGGTGCTAGGCCACATAAGAATAATAGTCCGCACCTACGAATCGTTGAGAGCTTGAAGAATCGACTTAGGGTCGCCGAACTCGCGGGTCGATTTGTAGAGATCGTGAGTCAAATGTACTTGCATGTTAGAATACATTCAAGACCTAGCTTAACACAATAGGTTTCTAAAGGAAAAGAGTGGTTACTTACCCAATTGATTGAAGATCGTGTTTGTAGTTGTGGATAGGGAATTTCTTGAGGAAGAGGGAAGAGGGGTTACAAGATTCTACCTCCTTTGGGCCCACCTTTCCCTCCCTTCTTCTTTCTCTCATTCTCTCTTTCTCTTTCTCTTCTCCTTCACCAAGGTAGGGCATGAAATTCGTATGGGAGAAGGGGGTGCCTAAATGAGACCTTTTTACAATGTCAAATTTGGTGTAAATGGCCCCAAGGGTTGGGTTTTTAAAATACTAGCCCTATGAGAGGGTTTTTCTAACCTCGAGAGCCCCCACTATAGGGCGTACATATTCATATACACTGTAGGATAGTTAGCCCTAACAATAATCTACGTATGGATATGATCGGCCCGCCATTTGGATGCTCCGATCGACAGATATGATTAGAATTTGTTCAACGATCACCGATGGTCGATCAGGGCCACGGCTATATGGATATGAGAAGGAAAATATCCTTACTCCACGTGTGAAGTTTAGTAATAAACTGATGGTCCGAAATCCTCAATTATGTATAAGAGTGGACGACCCATTTCACTTAAGTTTCAGCTTTTTCCTTTAGAGTATTTGCACTTCTCATGTACTCGTCTTTTGGCTCAAGTTGAGCGGTTCTGAACAGTACCCAGGTCCGACTCCCGCGATAGACGTCGAGCCCAGTAAGACGAACATTATTATATAGTTTTGGAACTAGTAGCCCACCAACGAGCGGTCTATAGCTTATTCGAAAAATCGGGGCATTTTTGGAATAAATTAGGTATTAAGATTTCTCGTGGGCAATGATCAGGGTTTGTATTAACTATGTTCATAGTGTGGCCTATTTATAACTAGTGAAAGTGGAGATTTGGTCATGATTATCCTAAACCGTCGGTTTTAGACTAAAAGAGTAAAGGGGTTAATTTGGTCTATTAGTTAAGATTCGGGCCTTATCTAACTCAGTTTCGGTTAGATATTTAATTTAGATATGATTATCTTGATTAGTTAGCGATGGGCCGATTAGATTTGGGCCCTATGTGAGCAAATATGGGGCTAAACTTGATGTTCAAGTTATCGGGCGGATTCTTTGGCTTCCAAAGATTGATTATCGAACTTGTGCGGTTCTTTACTGGTTCCACCCATGTATAAATTAACATTGAGTGTTAATGGTCAGTAAGTGATAATATAAGTTAATTACACAAAAAAATCAAGGATTTTTGGAAATCCAAAACAGTAAAAATCCAGGACGTTACATACATATATTTGAAAACTTCTTGGCCCAAATAGAAGTTTTGGATCAAGCTAATATTTATATTTTTCCTATATTTATGTTTGTATGACTTTATTAACAAAGTTGAAAAAAAAAAAGAAAAAAAAAAAAAGAAAAGATAGTCGCATATTAGGTGCTACCCCCCGCCTCCCGCCTCTTCGTAGTTCGGGACAGGCAAAGGCTACGAGGGCTACTGAGGGACCATCATGATGTATGACTTTTATCTACACTGTCCATCCTTTTTTCAATATTATTTTAGAGTATTGGACACAAAATAAGGTAGATCCAATCCTCAAGTGTACCACACCATAGGAAACAGCGATGCTAAGGATGTTCGCCATTGAAACCTTCTTAGGGTCCATCTTGTTGTTTATTTTCCATTCAACCTGTTGATATGGTCATATACAGCTGGATGAAGTGCAAAAACAAACATGCTCTTGATCCAAAACTTATGTGGCTCCTAAGAATTTTTTGACAGTAGGAATTTAATGTCCACTATATGGTTCATTTGAGTTTTGGATATAATTTATTTTTTCGATAAAAATCTAAAATGATATGAAAAAACAGATGGACGGTGTAGATAAAATTCATACACCACGGTGACCCCTCAATGGCCATGGACCCTTTGCCTATCCCAAGCTTCCAATAGGTGGGGCAGTATCTAGTCCATGCACACAAAAAATAAACATCGATATGGGCCGTAGGAAGATTTCAATGGTGGACGTCACTATTTCCACTATTTTTTATGATGGGTTCCATGTGAGCTTTGGATATGCTTTAATTTTGTGCTCATGTCCTAAATGATATGTTAAAATAGATAAATGGTGCGGATACAACACATTACAGTAGACTTAAGAGAATTTACTTAGTATGCCAGCAGCGAGTTCTTCGACCCTCAATCCACATTCCTTTAGTTTATTTGATTAGTGGGAAATGAAAAGAATAGAAAATAGTAATGATCATCCAACCATTGAATTGTGGATCCCATATTTAGGAGTTTTGTCTAATGATAGGTCGAAATTTATATTTTATAAGATTATAATTACTTTGAATCTTGTGCTAAATTTGACTATAGAAAGGTGTAACGATTACTATGTGGATTCACTAATTTTCTTAGTAATCAAAGATAATGAAACAACCTATCCACATAAAAAAAGTAGCTCATTTTTCTTTTCCTTTCTTTTCCTTTCTTTATCAAAGAGGCCTTTATAAAGGTGTTGAACGACTCGCAAGAAGATTAATTATCAAAATGTGTTAACGTTTGCTTGCAGTATCTTTCCACACCATTCTCTTTATTCTATGCCTTTGGTTGAATGAACTCTGGCCGTCCGATCCGATGGGCGGGCAGGAAAAAGTTACACAAAGCTGGATAAAGGTATAAAAAACAAATATCAATTTAATCCAAAACTTTTGTAGCTCATAAGAAGATTTTAATAGCCAATCACCACTGTTTCCTATGCTATGGTTCACCTGTTAGGCCTGTTTCATTTTTCGGCTCATGCCCTAAAATTATCTAGCAAAACAGATTGACAGCATAGATAGATAATACATACATTGGCCGCACTATCTTGGGTGAGGCCTGGTCACACCTAATCTGCTCCCGGTTGGTGGTTGCGAAAAGGTACTCCATACAATATACGTGCTAGCTAGTCCGCTTGTTAGGTGATCCATGCCGTTAGAATCATATATGGTTGGACCAGCAGATGGGATTTGGTTTTGTGTAAGATGATCTTCATAGTGTGCCATGCAGTTGCCATGACACAGTTATTTTTGCAAAGGTCGGCTTTTGGGGTGAGCTTTTACCATGATGTTTATGTAAAATCCATCCTTATCACCAGGTGCATAACTTCGTATTAAGCTAAGGGCTAAAAAATTACTCCGGTTTGTGATTCAGGTGGACCACGTGATTGGAAACAACGTAAAGGACAGTGATTGCCCTTCAAACTATCCCTTGGGCACCTGAATCACTAATGTTCCTGAGTTTTTAGCCCCATGATTAAATTTCTGTGTCGCCTAATTATTGGTATAGATTTCATTACAGTGGTCATTGTAAAAATCAAGGGTACAAGTCTCTCTCCCAACTTTTTTCTTCGGTATGACCCACTCAGCCTGTTTTAGTCCCCATGTCCCTCTCTTTTGATATGGGAAGAGTACCTTTAAAAAAAAAAAAAAAAGAGAGATGGGAGGCCACCCTTGATTTTGATGGAGACCACTGTGATGTTAACGATCCACCTGACCGTTAGACATTGAGTCTTGTACCAGGGTTAGAGACAACAAAATAAATAAATAAATAAATAAAAATAAAAAATTGTCTTGTGATTCTTATGGGCCATATAAAAGAAAATAGTTGATAGAGACATCTACCATTGATTTTTACAGGGCCCATCATAATTGCTACATGAAATCTACTCAACCATTAGATTTCACATAAAAATTCAGGACTGGCTCGAAAATCATACCCATCCCTAATTCACGTGGGCCACCCTAATGGTAACAGTTTGGAGGGCAAATGTTGCCACGTATTCTGTATCTAATCATGTGGTCCACTGAATTACAGAGGGATCTGATTTTTAAACCCCTGACCTAACAAAAAGTGACGCACCTGGTTGTTGGAGTTGATTTTACATAAATTTTATGGTGGAGCTCACCCAAACGACTGACCTATTTGGTTGATGCTTCTGGAAGCTAGTTAAGGATATTTGATTTTTATTTTCTTTTGTAAATACACGCAAAATACACATGAATGAGCCATCGTTATTTACCTTTCTATTTCCCATAAGCAACTCCAAGCTATGTGTTGGTTCTATTTCCCATAAGCAACTCTAAGCTATGTGTTGGTAGGATGTAGACAGGGAAGGGATTTGCGTACAAGTAAAACTACCAACCGGACCTACTGATGTCTGACCAGATCTGCTTCTCAAAGCTATCTGTTGGTAGGATGTAGACAGGGGAGGGATTTGCGTACAACTACCAACCGGACCTAGTGATGTCTGACCAGATCTGCTTGGGGGCTCCCTTGATATATTTATTTATCCACGCCGTTCGTCTCTTTTCTCATATCATATTAATGTTTAGGCCCAAAAATGAGTCAGATCCAAAGGTCTAATGGACCACACCAAATAATATGCTTGGATTGCATTAAATGTAAAAAGCATTAAATGAAGTTGCTTTAACTGCAAAGGTAATCTCTAGCATGTCCACTAGAGCCCTGTATGTGCCTCATTTGGCTCGAGTCAGCTCAGATTGACTCGGCTTGAATGGCCGATTCGAGCCAAGCCAAGCTAATTATTTGAAGCTCGAGTTGAGTTCAAGCCAAGTTCGACCATGGGTCATTTCAACTTGACTCAACTCGAAGCTCAAACTCGAACTCGACTTGGCTCAATTAATAAATATATTAAATATTATATTATATATATATATATATATATATATAATATTAATATAAGTTTTAAGTTTAAACTTAAAAATAAAAAAATAAAAAACAAACCCTGGAGTCTCTACCAGACCGCACGCACCCCCTTCCCTTCCCCTTTCTTCTCTTTCTCTGCACACTGCCAGCCACACCCCCGCCCCGACCACCACCACTAGTTTTCATTTCAACTCCACAATATTATGATTTCAATCTCTTGATATCTGCTTCTTGGGCGAGAAACCCAAGAAATTCAAGATGGGTTCTTCTCAGATTTGATAGAGCTTCAAGGAAATCCAATGATTTGATTGGCTAGAGCTCTTTACTTGGATTTCTGATATGTGTTCTGCTCTATTTCTTTTTTAGTACTTGGATTTTTGCTAGTGGAAGAAGATCAAGAACAGATCGGTTCTTATAGGTTTCCTCATCCAATTCGAAGCTTTGTTTAGTTTTTTCATCGGGTTTTGCTTTGATTCTCTTAAGATTTTTGAATTTTTTATCAATGGAGGAGGATCAAGAACAGAATCCATTACTCTCTCACCCAACAAGCTCGAGCTCGACTCGAGGTAAACTCGACTCGACTCGAACCACTAGCTCGACTCGAACTCGACTCGACAGCTTTGGCAAACAAACCAAGCTTCAATGTTGAGCTCGAGCTCGAACTTGAGTACATCATGAACAAGCCAAGCCAAGCTTGGCCCACCTCGACTCGACTCGGCTCGATGCCCACCTCTAATCTCTAGCATGTCCACTAGAGCCCTGTATGTGCCTCATTTTTTTGCCCATACCTTAACATGATCAAAGAGAATTGATGGACAGGGTGGGTAATTAGATACATCCAGGGGGGGGGGGCGGGGGAGGGGGGGGGGGGAGGTTGGACGGGGCCTATATCTAGACCAAAAAAAAAAAATAGACTGTACACAAAAACTTTGGAGCCCACCATTATGTATATGTAAGATCAAAGATGTTCCCTCATTTTACCTGTTTATATTAGGGCATGAGCCCAAAAATAGGCAGATCCAAAGTGCAAGTGGACCACCCGGTGAGAAACAGAGGGAATTGAATGCCTACCGTTGAATATTTCTTATGGGCAGCAGAAGTTTTGAAGTTTTGGGTAAAGTTGATATTTGTATTCCCTTAATCCATATCTTCATGACCTTATAAACAGGTTAGATGATAGATATACATCTTTGTGAGCTCTAATAAGAACTTAACTTTCATTATTTCCTATTGTGTGTCCACTCTCAATCTTAGAATCTATTTCACTTAATCTTAGATCTTAACTTTCATTATTTCCTATCTAAAGTTAATTCTAGAATCTGTCGGACCTACCGTTACGCATGTTAAAATGAGTTGTTAAAACTAATAGGCAGCATAGCTCAGACACATGCGTCACAGTAGGTACGATAGGTACGAGGGCGCCACAATTTTCCAGCCGCAATTGCAGCATTATTTCACATTCTACCTACCGGACACGGATTAGCTACTGACAGGTCGGGTAGCTAGACTCGGTACTCAAGTGGCGTCACCTAGTTTTGGGTCTCACTGTCAAACATGTATGTGTTGCATCCACACTGTATACTGCCATTCATTTGAGGAGATTATTTTAAGGCATGAACCAAAGAATGAGATTGAAAGCTGGATGGAACCCCACCACAGAAAACGGTGGAGAAAGTGACATCCACCATTGAAACCTTCTTAAGGTCCACCGTAATGTTTATTTGAGATCCAACCTATTTATAAATTAACACAGACATTATAAAAGTAAAAACACGAATATCATCTTGATCGAAAACTTTTTAGGCCTGTTTGGCCAATGGTATTAAGTTGTATTAAATGGGATTGCATTGCTAATCCCACCTTAGGATTGAGAATGACATGTTTGGAAGGAGTGTGAGATAAGAATAAAATTAATTTTATAGGCTTTAAAATGAGCCTTGTGTTGGAAAGTGTGAGATGGGATTTCCAAATCTCATGATGATGAATTTTCAAGTGTAATTTGAAAGGAAATTCTTGTATTTACTTTTAATTACATACATTCCAAATATGGTATTGAAAAATATAGGATACACCCAATCCAAGAACAATACTTTACACATGCATTTATTGTTATTTTTACAATTCTATCCACCTTAATCCCACCTAATGCAGTTGGCCAAACGGGCCCTTATAGCCATAAGAAGTTTTGAATGTTGGGTGTCACTCTCTCTCCTATTTTTTGCGGTAGGGTCAAATAGGGCTTTGGGTCTGTTTCATTCTTTAGATTATGTCCTAAAACGACCTCTACAAATGATCTCAACCCGTCATTAGCTAATCCGCGTCCTGATAGCAAGGCTTCGTTTCTTACGATTCTCCAGGCGCAATTGCAGCATTATTTCACTCTCTACCAAGCACGATAATAAATTGTTATAATTGTTTATTTCTCACCTTTGCTGTGGGAAATGGAAAAGCAAATACCCAGATATCGGAATATAAACTTTATACTTATTTAAAATTTTCCTCGTAAAAGGAAAGATTCCGCAGCTTGAAACCGAGTGCGGGAAGGGCAAGGATGGAACGGACGCGGATTTTTCCTGCGCTGGAAACCTAAGTGGGCCCCACCATGATGTTTGTGAGAAATCTACTCCGTTCATCCGTTTTTTGAGATTAATTTAGGCTTACAAAAAAAAGTAGGCAGGATCCATGACTCGAGTGGACCGCATTAAAGGAAAAGGTAAGTAGGGAAATTTCAACCATTGAAACTGTCCTGGGGTCCACAGTTATGTTTACATGTCATCCATACCGTTCATAATGTCATTCCTACTGGGATGAACTGAAAACCCAAATATTATCCTGATTCAACGCTTCTGAGGCCCCATATATATTTCAACTGTCGACGTTCAATCCTCACGTTTTCAGCACTTTCGACTTTAGATCCGATTCATTTTTCTCTCCACGCCTTAAAATGAGCTAAAAAAAGTGGATGGACGGGGTTGATTTCTCACAAACATCACGGTAGACCCCACCTAAGTTTCGAGCGCAGGAACTTACTGCGAAAGGCTCTCGCAGGAAATCCGGATTGAACGCCCGGGTGACAGAAGCAAGGACGCGGATTGCGTCCTACCCCCGCCCGGACGGTAATCCGTTCGGGCAGGGCTCTGTTGGGCCCATCTGAAGTAAGTGTTTTATCCACGCCGTTCATCATTTTTCTTAGATCATTTTAAATATTATCCAAAAAATTTGGTAGGTACAAGACTTAAGTGGACCACAAAGTGGGGATTGAACTTCCACCATTAAAAACTTCTTGGGAGCTGGAGAAGTTTCAGATGAAGCTGATATTTGTATTTTCACTTCATCAACGTCTACATAACCTTATGAACAGGTTGGATGATAGAAAAAAAATCACGGTGGCCCTTAAAAAGGTTTCAACGGTGGGTGTCATTATCACTGCAGCATCCTTTGGTGTGGTCTATTTGAGCGTGGACCTGCCTCATTTTTAAAATTACATCGTAAAATGATCTGATAAAAGTAATGAACGGCGTAGATAAAATAATTACATTACGGTGGACCCCACAGAACCCTGCCCGGACGGATGACTGTCCGGGCGGGGGTAGGACGCAATCCGCGTCCTTGTATCAGTACGATATTTGTTTCTGAAGTTTATCCGAATGGTCCATGTGAAGGGTTTGGATGGCATATGGACATATTTCGTTGGTACGGCCAACTTGAGTTTTGAATCTTCCTATCATATCTTATCGTGGCCTTTAAAAACAGATGGACGGAGCGTATTTACCACGGACATATCTGTGGTCACCACACAGCCCCGTGTCACACACAAACCGCTTCCGGTTCAAATGTATGCAAGCCGTTAATGAACGGAAACGGATTGGCTACTCCCCTGCCACCAGCCAATGGCGGCGGGTGGTCGGTGATCTGTGGGCCCCACCATGATGTATGTGTTTCATCCATGCCGTGCATCTATTTTTTCTAGATCATTTTATAGTATGAGACCAAAACTGAGTTATATCTCAATCTCAAGTGGACCACATTACGGGAAACAGTGTTGAATGAATGTCGGCCAGTAAAAACTTTTGGGGTATAAGGGCCCGTTTGGCCGGGTGGATTGGAAGGTATTGAATGGTATCAGGGTGGATGGCATGGATTTCTAGGTAATGATGGTGTTGTCTGTGGATTGTCTGGAGATCCATGGGATTGGTATATCCCTGGATTGCTATATCCAGTCTGTTTGGCACGCCCGGCCCATCCCGGGATTAAACCTTCTCATCCTTACTAATCCCTCGAACCAAACACGATCCCAAGGCAAATTTGAAAGGATTAGGGTGGATCGGATGGGATTTAAAGGTAATGATGGTGTTGTCAGTGGATTGTCTTATGATCCATGGGATTGGGATAAGATCACCGACTCTGTTTGGCACGCCAGGCCAATCCCGGGATTTGACTTCCAATTCCTTCCAATACCGTCCAATCCCTTCCAATCCGACCGGCCAAACGGGCCCTAAAAGTTTTGGATCAAGCTGATATTTGTTTTTTCTCTTCATCTGGGTCTTTATGACCTAATCAACAGATTAGATGCCAAATAAACAGTACAGGGGCCTTAGGAGTATTTTAATGGTGGATATCCAGTCACTATTATTTTCCTACAGTGTGGTCCACCTGAGATTTAAATTCCTCTTATTTTTGGAATCAAGCTCTAAAATTATTTGTGAAAATGAACGAACAGAATGGATGAAACACATACATCATGGTGGGGCCCATAGAGCACCGACCACCAGCCATGAAGGGAGCAGAATGCCCCTCGCATCGCATGTGACCAGATGAATTAGAATTTAGAAAAAAGCTCATCAACGGTGGAGAAAAGTCGATGGACGGTATTATTAATAAATCAATAAGTGTCCAAATGCTGGATTGCACTGCATGTTCTATCATGCTCCGGCGACTCGTCTCCTAATAACTTACGCATTACACGTACGTATGTGAGCTGATAAAAGGTTAGACGGCAACGTCATCTCACAAGCACCTTTTGCCGGCACACGATCAATCCAGCGATGTCTAATACATTCGGGCTGCGTGACCACCGGACGCGGATTTTTTGCAAATGGAGAAATTTGGGACCGTGGACCACACCTTTCATCCAGCTGTTTTTATGAAACAATGCAAACTTTGCTTTGGAACTTTGACCTGCTCGTACGGACAGCGAGTTTGAGGACGAAAATACCCTTCCTTTCACGGAAATGGATTGGGTACTCCGCTGCCACCAGCCAATGGCGGATGGTTGGTGGTATGTGGGCTCCACCATGATGTATAATTTTCATCCATTCCGTCCATATATTTTTCCAGATCATTTTACGATATGAGACCAAAAATGAGGTATATCTACATCTCAAATGTACCACATTACAGGAAACAGTGTTGAATGAGCGTCGACCATTAAAAACTTTTACGGGGCCCATTGTGATGTTTGTGAGAAATCCTCCCCGTCTAAGTTCATTCATAGGATCAAAAAGACCTGGATGAAGAGGAAAAACAAATTTCATAATGATTCAAAACTTTTGCAACCCCTAAAAGGGATTCAATGGTAGACGTTCAATTCCCCACTGCCTTTTACAGTGTGGTCCACTTGATAGTTAGATCTATCTTATTTTACGTTTCAAGACTTAATATGCTCTCGTAAAATAGATGGACGGTTTGGATATAACACAGACCTCATGATGGGACCCACAAAAGCAATATAGTAAAAAAAAAAAAAACACAGACGGCGGGCGGCACCCGTGGCTGTCTGCTACGGTTTTCACTACGATTATAATCCGATTATAATCCGTAGCTAGAGTGTATTGAAAATTGCAGGATTTCTTAGACTAGTTCGCTGGACAGTTCTGGACGTTTTCGATACGTATGGAAGGTATTTTTACCTATAGCTACGGATTATAACCGTAGCTATAACTGTAGTCTTTTCCAGTCTATACAAATTTTTTTTTTTTTTTTTTTTATCTTTTATCTATTTATTTATTTTTTTTTACATAGAGAACTTTATTCCACCTACAATATTCTCTAATACATATTTATATAAATATGTATATATAAGCATATAAAAAACATTTCTCTTTTTTTTCATTTCTTTCTTTATTCATTTAACAAGAATATCTTCTAAACAAAAATTAGTAACTTGACGTACGCTATATGATTTTGGGGTAGGAGAAGCTACTTTAACCAACCAACTTGGTTATTTTTCAAGATTCCATCAGGTTGATGGTCGAAAATTTATTTCATTCACTTCGCGATCAATTTCATTCATTTCATTTACTTCGCGATCAATTCCATGCATTTCACGATCAATACCGGCAATTCCCCTTCACTTCACGGTCAATTCCATGCATTTCACGATCAATTCCCTTCACTTCACGGTCAATTCCGTGCATTTCACAGTCAATCCCCTTCATTTCACGGTCAAACAGAAATTGAGCGAGGCAAACTAGAAATTGAGCGGGTTAAACTAGAAATTGAGCGGGTCAAAGTAGAAATTGAGCGAGGCAAACATGAAATTCAACAGGGCAAACATGAATTTCAGCAGGGCAAACATGAAATTGAGCGGGGCAAACATGAAATTGAACGGGGCCAATGACAAATTCAGCGAGGCAAACATGAAATTGAGCAGGGCAAACTGAAAATTGAGCGGGGCAAACATGAAATTGAGCGGGGCAAACTGAAAATTGAGCAGGGCAAACTAAAAATTAAGCGGAGCAAATATAAAATTGAGCAGGGCAAAGTAGAAATTAAGCAGGGCAAACATGAAATTGAGCGGGGCAAACTAGAAATTAAGTAGGGCAAACATGAAATTGAGCGGGGCAAACTAGAAATTGAGCGAGGCAAAAATGAAATTGAGCGGGGCATGCTTCAAATTGATGGCTCATGTTTGCCCTGCTAAAATGAACTTGATGGCTCATTTAAGGCATGCTTTAAAAAATAAAGTAGATCTAAGCCCAAGTTACGGAGCTATAAGTGGCTATGACAACCTGTGTCGAGGTCGAGACCTTACAGATGGCCCTGAGGGTCTCCCTCTCCTCTTTGTTAATTCAAGTTTCTTTATTATTACTTTGATTTCTTATAGCTCCATGCTATTTCACTTTTTCCCTTCAATTTGAACACTAAAAGGAAACAATTTATTTGTCTCACATCTGATAACTTTTCAACGTAAGAGGGATGTTTAGTTCATAAAATTGGTTCTTCCATTGACTATCGGAAAATGATGTCTATAAAGTTTCTATTCCCTCACTTATAGGTCAATTAAACATCCATTCCTTGATAATAATGGCAGTTTGTCCCGTTAAATGCAAACGATTGCACAGCCAGAGAGAATGCAAATGAATTGCTACGTCTTGTCCTATAAGTGAAAAGCCACCCAATTTTCAAGAGTATATTAGGTTCACCCCAGCCTCACCCAGAATGATACAGCCCTTACCATGAGGCATTTTTATAAATACCTGAACTGCAACTTCAAAAACCCACTGTTTTACAAACAAATACAATGGTCTTACAGGTGTTTTATCAAACACCTTCTAAGTAACATAAAAACCAAAAAAAAAAGGAGAAAAAATGTATTTGTTTAATGTACATGTTTGCCCTGCTAAATTTTCGGTTTGCCCCGCTTAATTTTTAGTTTGCCCCGCTCAATTTCATGTTTGCCCCGCTCAATTTCTCGTTGGCCCCGCTCAATTTCATGTTTGTCATGCTCGATTTCATGTTTGCCCCGCTCAATTTCTCGTTGGCTCCGCTCAATTTCATGTTTGTCACGCTCGATTTCATGTTTGCCCCGCTCAATTTCTAGTTTGCCCCACTCAATTTTCAGTTTGCCCCGCTCAATTTGTAGTTTGCCCTACTCAATTTCATGTTTGCCCCGCTCAATTTCTAGTTTGCCCCGCTCAATTTCATGTTTGCCCCGCTCAATTTCTAGTTTACGGTGCTGAATTTCTAGTTTGCCCCGCTCAATTTCATGTTTGCCATGCTCAATTTCTTGTTTTTCCCGCTCAATTTCATGTTTGCCCTACTCAATTTTCAGTTTGCCCCGCTCAATTTCTAGTTTGCCCCACTTAATTTTATGTTTGCCTCGCTAAATTTCTAGTTTGCCCTGCTCAATTTCATGTTCACCCCGCTCAAAAGAGATCAAAGTTACATGAGCCCCACAGTTATGTATTTATTATATCCACAACGTTCATCCATATTTCGAGATCATTTGGGAGCATTATAAAAAAAAAAGAAAGAATTATATCCAAAGATCAACTGGACTACACCACAAAGAGCAGCGGAAAAATTGATTTTCACCGTTAAAAATTTTGTAGGCCTACCATAACATATATTTTCCATCTAATCTATTCATAAGGTCACAAAGACCTGGATGAAAAGGAAAAACAAATTTCATTATGATCCAAAACTTATATGACCCCTAAAAGGGTTTCAATAGTAGACATTCAATCCTCCACTGCCTTTTACAGTGTGGTCCACTTGATAGCTAGATCTGTCTTATTTTTCGTCTCAAGCCTTAATACGAGCTCATCAAATAGATGGACGGTTTGTATATAGCACATACCTCATAATGGGACCCACGAAATGCCATGGGGATTACAACGAAAAAAAAGAAGAAGCTAGTGAGTTAGGGTCAGTGGGACCCTATAGGTATCAATTATAACCGTAGCTTCGATATATCGAAGGCCTTTCGATATTATCGAAAAAGTCTAGAACTGCCCAGCGACTTTGCCTAAAAAATCCTGCAATTTTCGATACATATCGCAGTGTTTTCGATATGTATCAAAGCAATAGCTACGGATTATAGCCATAGCCATAGCTGTAGTTCGTAAAAGTCTATAAAAAAAAAATTTCCTGTTGCGGTTGATGCCAGATCGACTAGGTACCTATTGCTACAGTTATAATCCGTAGCAATAGATCTACGGTCATTACTCAACATTAGTTATCGATACTATTGATCATATCTCGATATTATCGATGACTTATGCTCGATACTATCGAACATATGTCGATAATATTGAAAATTCATCCATTTTTCGAGTTTTGTTGCTCGACAATTTGGCATTCATCTTCGATATTATCAAACTATGGTCGATATTATCAACAATCTATGACTACAGTTATAATCCGCAGCCATAGGTCTACGGTCATTTTCTCCTCTCTATTCCCTACAAGTACTATTACTTTATCAACTTTCTTCTTCACACTTGATGCAAAAATAAATAAATAAAGCAAAACAAAACAAAACAAAAAAAAAAAAGAAAAAGAAAGGCCCGCGGCTCAGTTTTATCCCTAATAGTTGACCTGTACAAGGAAAAACACCCATCGATATCTGTTTCCGCCAAGTAAATGATGAGAAGACCCTGCACCCTCCAAAATGATCAAAGGCCTGCGGCTCTAAAAGTGCATTTTGATCATTTAAAAGGCATTCACCATCATTAGTTAGAAAGGAAGAGGCTTTTGCAATGAATGAAGTAGGCAAAAAACATATGAATAATGCAAGGGAAAGAACATGTACCCAACATCATAATCCTGCTCCATTTAATTCTGAAGCTGCTCAGCCTGTTAAAAAGAAATCACAGGAGATGATCAGCAACTAAGGAATAGTAGTCAAATTGCTCTTCTGTGCAGTGACATTAAACTTACTGTCTCTTCATCAATATCATCCGGGACTTGTGGTGGATTGAAGAAGTTGAAGAAACTATCACATTGTTCAATTTTTGTGATGGGCTTGTTAATCACCCACATGCTACTGTATCAAGTAAAACAATTAACTTGATATGGCAAAACAATGAACCATGTTTAGAAAGTGTCTTTTCAATAAACAAATAAAAATGATACCTTTGCATACAATGGATCATACATCTTTTGGTACTTAGCTTCAAGTGCCGCTCTCTCCTCAAAAAAATTTGCCTCCAGCTCATCATGTTGGCTCTGCAAATTGAGAAACCATTACAAGATTCAAAACTCGAATCTTCTCTGAAGTACGTCCATCATAAGCAGGGAGAAACATGCAGAGGTTTGACATGGTCAGATACTCGTGACTGTGAAACTAAGTTGAAGGAAAGCAAGAAAGAAAAAACATCCTAGAAATGAAACAAGCATTAATTATATTCTGAGAACCAGGAAAACGCCAAGCAACAGACATTGAAGACATTAAACATAATAGGAATTCTGAATAGAAATACAACTGAGCAAGTGAACAATACCCTTGTGCAGTTCGACCACATCACCAAGTGTTACTTAAAGAGTGCATCAAAATCAATGCAAATCAGAAAAACTAGAACAGAGATTTAACAAAGTCAAGAATAAATATCCTACAGAACTACTAGAAGAAAAGGACCTTTGTTCATAATTTTTCTTTCCAGTTTAAAATTAACAAACAGAAAATCAATTGCAGTTTGCATAAGAAGGTTAGTTAGATTCTTCTAGTAGTACCTGAGAGGGGCCTCAATATTTATGAGAATTTGTAGAAATCGGAAGTGAATGGTGACCTCAAGATGAGCCAAATGAATGAACAAATGTTAACATAGAAGCCATTGGACCAATAGATAAATCTTGAAAGATTGTAAACCTACTTTATTTGGTGTTGCGTGGTACCCTTTGACTAACCACAGGGCACCCTGAGTCAACTTTGTAGAATTACTGAAACATGAAATTCAGCAAGGCAAACTAGAAAATCAGCAAGGCAAACATGAAAAAACTGCAAATTGAGTGGGGCAAACATGAAATTCAGCGGGGGAAACTGAAAATTCAGCGGGGTAAACTAGGAATTCAATGGGGCAAACTATAAAATCAGAGAGGCAAACTAGAAAATTAGCGGGGCAAACTAGAAATTGACCGGGGCGAACATGAAATTGAGCGGGGGAAACTAGAAAACCAGCGAGGCAAAAAAGAAAATCAGCGGGGCAAACATGAAATTGACCGGGGCAAACATGAAATTGAGTGGGGCAAACTAGAAAATCAGCGAGGCAAACTAGGAAATCAGTGAGGCAAACATGAAATTGAGCGGGGGAAACATGAAATTCAGCGAGGCAAACTAGAAATTCAGCGGGGCAAACTTTACAGATAATTTCATAACTTGAGCCCAAAATTCTTGAATTGAACTTCTCATGTTTGTAAGAAGAAACCAGGCATCAATTTAGCATGGACTGTCTAATTGTCTGTACGTATTCTTGAGGAACCAAGTATTCCTGCAAGAGAGACCAGCAACCAGAAAATAAAATTGAAGAAAGTTGCACAGATTGAGCAGTTAACCACATTAAACACACATTGAGCAGTTAACCACATTAAACATTTGCAGAACCTACGAAGTACACATCTCAATAGAAGATTAGTTCATCAATTGTATAATTGCACTCATCATAAGAGGTGGGAAGTAGTGGATCATGTGACTTTCTACAACACCAAAGCTGAACTTGATGCTAGTTGAAAACCTATCCATGGTTGAGTCTCACATGACATTTGTAAATTTGGGTCCACCTCCCCACTCAAAATTAATGCCTACTTATATCGCTGATACATCCTATTAAAGATATTGTTCATTGATGTGTTAACAAATAAATATCAAACAAGGAACTGTATAGTTGCACAATTGGAACATCTGAAATTCAAAGGAATGACAAAAACAACTGATTTACTAATCATTGTACTTTTTCCATATTGCTTCGACATGTTGTCATCCACTTGTTTGAGCGGGACAAACAGGAAATTGAACATGTTGTCATCCACTTGTTCCAGTTGAATTACCTAAAAAGTAAAAAGTGTTCTTTGGGCAATTTGTTCTTTAAGAAAATATTTTTGACACCCTCTATGATAAATTCCACTAATTACTAGTCCTTAGAATTGTAGCTGCATTGAATCATGGAGACATGGATGATTTTCTTGCATTGAGAATGACTCTCTGTGGAATTCCTCTTGATAAACCATATTTGAAAGCTCACTTGTCAGTGCTAATGAGTTGAAAAGTCTCAAGGGAGGAAGGCTTCATGCCAGTGAGTGTTACTATTTTATGGGAACTGCAGATCCGACTAGAATGCTAAAAGTTATTGAAGTTTGTATTAATCTGTTTGTAATTTTGTTGCTATATTACTCTGTTTATGTGATTCCTCTGATTGTTTTAGACTAATGTGATATGTTTGCATTTGTTATCTAGTTAACATTTTCATGCTTTATTTCTCACTAAAATACCGAGAGAATGGGCAAATCTCGAGAAATATATTAGTATACAAGGCTCTTGGACTACACTTTGGAGATTTTCCTGTCACTGCAACTTACATCGAGGATTTGATAAATGTTGTTGAAAATTCTAAATATACTATTTTCTTTCCAATCAAATGGCCGCGATCATTGGCAGATGAGATGGTGAATAGTGATTTTGATGGGGACATGTACTGGGTGTCAAGAATTCCAGAGGTTCGTACCCATTCCCCATTAGTTTATTAAGTAACATATGTTAGCACAAGTCTTTCTCAATATCATTCATTTTGGCACTTGATTTTTTCATGTCAATTAATTAGTGGGCATGAACATGTTATTTCATTAACAAGTACATGAGTTCCTCACTATATTAGTAAAATATTAAGTTTCCTCGTATGTCTTAGCTAAAAAATGCTCAATTGTTCTTTTCTCAAGTGTATTATTTAGGAATCTTTTTTCTTTGGAAGGATTTTCACAAGAATTAAGACAAGATCTCGGCTAACATAAAGGAGCGGGGCAAACATGAAATTGAGTGGGGCAAACTGGAAATTAAGTGGGGCAAACATGAAATTGAGCGGGGCAAGCATGAAATTGAGCGGGGCAAACTGGAAATTGAGCGGGACAAACATGAAATTGAGCCGGGCAACCTAGAAATTGAGCAGGGCAAACTGGAATTTGAGCGGGGCAAACTAGGAATTCAGTGGGGCAAACTGAAAATTGAGCGGGGCGAACATGAAATTGAGAACCTTTTAAGTCCAAAGAAAAGCAGATAATGCATTGGCTCCTTACCCCTAGCTCGAACATCAACCTCTAAAGCTATATCGACGAACAACTCCTACAACAAGTTGAGTCACACTAAGATTGCGATGCTAGTGCTTACAAAGACTATTGATATAGTGGGCCCATTTCTAGCAATCAAGATTATTGATACACTAGGCCCCACTGTAGAGGACGAAGTAGATTCAACATCATTCACCGGACGCACATCCACCCATGCACATACAAGATTAGAAATATCATCCAAAGTTCAAGATATCAGAATGCATCATATAATATAGAGTTTTGTTAAGCACACACCTATCAAAAAAAAAAAAGAGCTGAGAAGTCACTACTCACTTCCCTGTAAGTGACTTACAATTGAAAATCACGTGCGAGTTGCAACTTAAAAACTTACATGCATCCAGATTATGTTAATAATATGAGTATTAGTTGGTGTATATTCAACTCCGTATAATACAATGTATATAACATGAAATGTATATAACAACACATGAAAATTTTGAATTGAACTTCTCATGTTCATCATTTCTTAGGGGCCACAGAAGTTTTGGATCAAGCTTACAATTGTGTTTTCTATTAATCCATGTCTGTATGATCTTATGAATAGGTTTGATAACAAACAAACAAGTTATCCCAATGAGCATGTTATCCATGTTAACACAATGACCATGGTGATGTATTATTGGCATCCTTATACATTGGTGATCTAATCTTCACAGACAATAATAGTGTTATGATTGATGAGGTCTTATGGGATATTATCTTGATTCAGGATAAATTAAATAGATAATGTAATTTTTACATTTGAGAACACGTATATTCATGAAACTCTAAAAATCTTTGAAATGAAAATTTCTAAATTAGTGTGCATACTCATGGAAATTAAGTTGGAATTGAGCAAGGACAAGAAAAACAATCTAATAAATCCTAAAAGGCTTCAAGTTGTCAATTAGAAGTTTAAATACTTAACTCATACTAGCCCAAACATCTTGTATATTGTGGATTACTTAACTAGCACAAGAAATTTCTAAGTTAGATTCATCTACAAGTAGGGAAAAAGATTTTGCATCATTTGAAAGGTATACTTGATCATGATATTTTAATGTGTGCTAAAGAATATAAACTCTTTTTTTGTTCACAAATAGTGATTAGGTTGGCCAATTTATATAGATGTGATAACAAATAAACATCACTGTTGGGCCCACTATGGTTTCAACGGTGGAAATCATTATGCCCACTGTTTCCCGTGGTATGATCCACTTGATCTTTTGATATGCTTCAATTTGGGGCTAAACCGCTAAAAGTAAATGGAAGAACGGATGGACAATGTGGATGTACTACATACATGATGTTTTATTTGTAATACATCTGAGTTTACTTAGTACAATGGGAGCGTACTGACTAACTCAGTATGTAATCCGATTACGCTTGCTACGCCCCACAATGATGTTTTATTTGTAATACATCATGTTCATCGGATTATGCATACACCAAAACCTCATATGTGGGAGGGAACCTAGACATTGAGGGAGGGAACCTAAATATTGAACGGGGCAAAATTCAACGGGAGAAACAGAAATTCAGCGGGAAAAATTAAAAAATGAGCGAGACAAACATGAAATTCAGCGGGAGAAACATAAAATTCAGTGGGGCAAACTATGAATTCAGCAGGGCAAACTAAAAAATCAGCGGGACAACTTAGAAAATTAACGGGGGAAACATGAAATTGAGCGGGGTAAACTAGAAATTCAGCGGGGCAAACTAGAAATTCAGTAGGGCAAACTTAAATTTCAGCGAGGGAAACTTGAATTTGAGCGGGGCAAACTAGAAATTCAGCGGGGAAAACTTGAATTTGAGCGGGGCAAACTAGAATTCAGTAGGGCAAACAAGAAATTCAGCGGGGGAAACTTGAATTTGAGTGGAGCAAACTACAAAATCAGCAGGACAAACTAGGAAATCAGCAAGGCAAACATGAAATTGAGTGGGGGAAACATGAAATTCAGCGGGGCAAACTACAAAATCAGCGAGGCAAACATGAAATTGAGCAGGGGAAACATGAAATTCAGCAGGGCAAACTAGAAAATCAACGGTGCAAACTTAACAGATAATTTCATGGATTGAGCCTAAAAATCTAAACGTATCCAATGTTCAAATGGACCACACCACATGAAAATTTTGAATTGAACTTCTCATGTTGATCATTTCTTAGGGGCCACAGAAGTTTTGGATCAAGCTTATAATTGTGTTTTCTATTAATCCATGTCTATATGATCTTATGAATAGGTTTGATAACAAACAAACATCACTGTTGGGCCCACTATGGTTTCAACGGTGGAAATCATTATGCCCACTGTTTCCCGTGGTATGATCCACTTGATCTTTTGATATGCTTCAGTTTAGGGTTAAACCGCTAAAATTAGATGGAAGAACGGATGGACGCCGTGGATATACTACATACATTCAATGTGGGCCCATCTGAGTTTACTTAGTACAATGGGAGCGTACTGACTAACTCAGTATTCAATCTGATTACGCTTGCTACGCCCCACAATGATGTTTTATTTGTAATACATCATGTTCATTGGATTATGTATACACCAAAACCCCATATGTGGGAGGGAACCTAGACATTGAGGGAGGGAACCTAGACATTGAACGGGGCAAACATGAAATTGAACGGGGCAAACCTGAAATTCAGTGGGGGAAACAGAAAATTCAGCTGGAGAAACTATGAATTCAGCAGGGCAAACTAAAAAATCAGCAGGGCAACCTAGAAAATCAGTGGGGCAAACATGAAATTGAGTGGGCAAACTAGCAAATCAGCGAGGCAAACATGAAATTGAGCGGAGGAAACAAAAAATCAACGGGGCAAACTCGAAAATCAGCGAGGCAAACTAGAAAATCATTATGCTCACTGTTTCCAGTGGTATGATCCACTTGATATTTTAATATGCTTCAATTTAGGGGCTCAACCTCTTAAATTAGATGGAAAAACCGATGGACAACATAGATATACTACAGGAAACGGATTGGCTACTCCCCCTGCCACCAGCCAATGGCTGGTGTTCAGTGCTCTGTGGGCCCCATCATGATGTATGTGTTTCATCCATGTTGTCCATCTATTTTTATAGATCATTTTATGATATTATATAAAAAATGAGGTATATCCTGATCTCAATTGGACCACATTACAGGAAACGGTGTTTAATGAGGCCATAAAAGTATTGGATCAAGATGATCTTTGTTTTTAGCCTTCATCTGGGTCTTTATGACCTAATAAACAGATTAGATTTCAGATAAACAGTACAGTGGGCCTCAGGAGGATTTAAATAATGGATATCCAATCACTATTGTTTTCCTGTAGTGTGGTACATCTGAGATTTATATCCATCTTATTTTTAGGATAAAGCCCTAAAATGATCTATAAAAATGGATGAACGGAAAGGATGAAACACATACATCATGGTGGGGCTCACAGAGCACCGACCACCAGCTATGGGGCTGGTGTCAGGGGGAGTAGCCAATCCGTTTCCTATACCACATACATTCAATGTGGGCTCAACTGAGTTTGAAATATACCTGTGGTGCGTGATTTCTTCATTGGACCGACCATTTTTAGAAGAAGATAAAATGCTGACAAGGGGGGCTCACAAAATGAGTTTTGCCGGTCTTTCTCATGGAAATGGAGTAAGGAAAGGGGGTGAAAGTAACAGCAATGAAAGCAGCAGTGGAAAGGGAGATGAAAAGCAAACAATGGAAAGTGAGAGGAAAAGCCACGACAATGAGAAGGAGGGGTAGTCTAAGTTGCAAAACAAAGTTTGTCTTCTTTCATAAAAACAGCTGGATAAAAGGTGGGGTCCACAGTCCTAAATTTCCCTTGCAAAAGCCTTTGATAGTAAATGGGGCGCTTGGCATGCTAGCTGTGACCTACAGTTATGTTTTGAGAAATCTATCCCGTCCATCCATTTTCGAGCTCATTTTAGACTATTAGTTAAAAAATAAAATTTATTTAAAATTCGAGTGGGCCACACGAGAGGAAACAGTAGGATTAAATAAGCACCGTTGAAGTATTTATAAGGCTGCAAAAGTTATGTATTAAGATAAGTTTTTCATGTTTTCCTCATTTTTTGTCCTTATATATTAAAATGAGCTAACAAAATAAAATAGATTTTTCATAATTCGACCGGACAGAAATTGTTGCGTAATGCTGCATAAATAGATTGCGTGCACGGCACTGTAAAGCTACATAAATTTAGATTGCGTGCACGGCCCCTCTTGCCTTACTTCTAAAGCAACGATATAGCCAACTAATTTATCAATCTTTTCTTTTGTAGTTATCATTGAACCTTTTCAATGAGAAATTCACCACTGTAGGTGCCACCTTGTACCCAGTGTCTTTTCAAAGCGCTTCCAAACTTTACTTTCTCAAAATAAACCATTCTACGCGGAGACACTATTTGCAAAAGAAAATACCCTTGCACTCACAACCTATGGCTACCGAAAGAAATAAAAATAAGAGACAGAGAGAGATCTATGAGGTTCAACTATATACATAATCTTGGGCCAGCAATACATAACTTTCTTCAACAAAAAATAAATAAATACATGGCTTACCTCCAGCAACTCTTATGGGATGCGAGAAAATCTCTCACCTAGAGATTCTCAAAATTAGATGTTAAATTAATTCCTACTAAAATTAGAATTCATATTTGTCATACACAGGTACACGCACATGGGAGAGAGAAATCATCCGTCACTAGGAGATGTAATTCCCCACCATAGAGCAGAGGTCTCCATTGCCTGACAAGCTCCACTTTTAAAAGCATTTACACGATTCTAGTTATTTTTAGAATGCCAACAGGACAATTTCTACTTCTGATAAGGTTGTCAGCACATCCGCCCATTTAGGTAAAAGACTTGGCTGTCCACATGCACTCTGCATAAAAGCAACCAAACCTTTAACTAATAACTTCAGCTATGGAAAGGCTTGCAAATCGTTAATAAACCAAGCATGATGCCCCACGCTTGTGGCAAGCTGGACCACACGAAAGTTCATCTAGCTACAATAGAGAAAAGTTGATGGACAGTTGATTTTTTATTTTTTTTTGTTAGCTTGTTAGTACACCGACTGTTAGTTCACACTTCACTATTAGCCACCTCCTCTAAGAAATCGATACCAAGACCTCAATGTTGAAACAATGTATCTTTCAACCGGCCTACCACTTGAGCTATGGATTTGGGTGTATGGACAGTGTTGATTAATAACTCACCACGTGTACCAAATATTGGATGCACTCAATGTTCTACCAAATGTTGGATGCACTCCATGCCATTTTCTGCTAAAGCCTTTCACAATAAGTTTTCGGGATGCTAGGTGGGGCTAGAGTTGTACACGAACTGATTTAGCTCAGTTAGCTCACTTGACTTGACTTGACTTGAAAAAGCTCAACTCGACTCGATTCGAAACTGAGTTCGAGCTGAGTCAAGCTGATTTTTTAAGCACGAAAAAATTTCGAGCCGAGTTCGAGCTTACCTAAGCTCAACTCGACTCAGATTGAATCGACTTAGTGACTTAATTATTTTGATATTGATGTTGCTCGCCAAGTGTTTGATGAAATGACTCAATGAAGTGATGTTTTGTGTGCATACATTCTCTGTGGGATCGGCTAGTGACGAGGAAGAAATGGATATGAAACAAATCATTACAGAAAAAAAAAAAAAAAAAACTTCACATTATAAAATTGCCCTCGAATCATGATTTTGATGTTGCCCGCTCAGTGTTTGATGAAATACATGTATGCTGCTAGTACTGTTTTGCATTCTGTGAAAATTTGAAGATGTATTGTATGCGTTTGAGAAAATGCCACATAGGATCAAACTAAGCTCGAACTCGGCCGAGTTGCTGACTGAACCGAGCCAAGCCGGCCAATCAAGCTCGCGGACCGAGCCGAGTTGAGTTCGAGCTAGGGTTAGCCATTGGTCGAGCCGAGCCGAGCTGCGCCAAGCTCAATTCGGTTCGACTCGTGTACAACTCTAGGTGGGGCCCACCGTGATGTTTGCTAGAAATTCACCTTGTTCATTTATTTTCGAGCTCATTTTAGAACTCCCCCGATATGTTAGGTGGAGCCTATTGTGATTCTTGTGAGAAATCGACCATGTTCATTCGTTTTTTAACTTATTTTAAAACTTGTGACAAAAAATAAGGTGGAACCAAAACTCAAGTGGACCACACAAAAGGAAACAATAGAGATTCAATGACCACCATTGAACTATTTCTATGAATACAAAAGTTCGGTATCACAGTCAGTTTTTTATTTTTTTTCACTTCATTCCAATGAAAATTAATGACATTATAAATAGTTTGGATATTATATAAATATTAAGATAGACCATCGCAGAACTTTTGTAGAAATTTGTCATCCGTTCTATCATGTTGAGGTGATTCGTCTCCCAACAACGTATGCATGACACGTAAAAAAACGCAAGCTGATAAAAGATTAGATGGACACATTCTACAGACACCTTAGACGACACCCGTCCATATCCACCTGTATCTAATAACATTTGGGTTTTGTATTCGCCATGGTTTCATGATCGACTAGACGTAGATTGTCACTTACGCCTGCACAAATTGGGTGCGGTTTGATCCATCGAGGTTGGTGGATCCCTAACTGTGGGGGCCCATTGTGATGTATGTTCCTTACATCCACACAGTCCATTTATTTTGAAAGCTCATTTTAGGGTATGATCTAAAAAAATAAAGCAGAATCAAATCTTAGGTAGACCATACAGGTAATGATTGATTTCCCATCATTAAAATTTTCACAAGGCCACCGGAATGTTTATTTGCCATCAAACCTTCTATTACCATTGTTTCCTATATTAGGGTCCACCTGATATTTGGATCTGATTCATTTTTGAAATCATGCCTTAAAATAAGTTTTCAAAACAGATGAAAGGCGTGGATATAAGTCATATACATCATAGTGGGCACCACCGTTAAGGATCCCACCCACAAGGTGGATCCAAGTATCCACGGAAGCCGTGCCCAGTACTAGAGTTGGGCATTGAGTCGAGTTGGACCGAGTTAGGGCTGACCCGACCCAATTCGGTTATGAAATAAGCCTGACTCAACTTGGTACTAAGTCCAACATGCCTGAACCGATCCGAATTTGGGTCTGACGTGGACTAATTCAAACTGAGTTCGACCCGATTAAAAGTACTGAGTCGGTTCAAGTTGGCACCGATTTGTATCGAGAGAGAGAGAGAGAGAGAGAGAGAGAGAGAGAGAGAGAGAGAGAGAGGGTGGTGGGTGGCTGTCGGGCTTGGAAGAGGAGGGAGGGAGGGAGTGGAGAGGAGAGAGAGAGAGAGAGAGAGAGAGAGAGAGAGGGGTGGTGATGGTGGTGGGTGGTTGCCGGGCTTGGAAGAGGAGGAGGACGATGGAGGGAGAGAGAGAGTTTGTGATCGGGTCGGGTGTGACGTATATGGTTAGATATATTTAAAACTTAGGGTTTTTATTATATATATATACCCAAATATGAGTCAAGTCGGTTTCAGATCGAGTCGAGTATGATTGGATCGAGTTTCGGGTTGAGTAATTGGGTAATTCAAACTCGACTCTTTTTGAATTCGGATTGGGCGAATCCTACTCGGTTCATATCAACTCACCCTTTCACTTCAGGTCGAGTCAGACGAGTCAAGTCGTCCCATGCCCAACTCCACTCGGTACTGGAAGGGTCACTAGTTTCCCTAGTGCGTCTGCCACCAACTTGTGGTAGATTGGAAATTCATATTCTCAATGGATTTGTGACCATGGGGCAAGGCTTACTGTGATGTATGTGCTTTATATTAATGCAGTTCATCCCTTTTGCCAACTCATTTTAGGGCACGATCCCAAATTGAAGAGATTCAAATGTCAAGTAAACCACACTATAAGAAACATTGTGATTGACTGCACACCATTAAAAACTTTCTAAGGCCCACCATAATATTTAATTGTCATCCAACCCGTTGATAAAGTCACAGGAATATGGATAAATTGAAAATACAAATATCTACTTGATTAAAAACTTTTATAATACTCAAGAATTTAAGCATTTCATAATGAAAAGCAGATTGCATCCTTCCCTGTTGGACCAAATTCCGGCCATGCAAGGCCCTATTGAGGCCAACGTGATGTATGGGTTTTATTCATGCTGTCCATCTACTTTTTAAGATTATTTGATGTTATGATCCAAAAATTAAGGTAGATCAAAATTTGAAGTGGACCACATTATAGTAAGCAATAGTGATAATAACATTCACAATTGAAACTTCCCTGGGCCAATGTGATGTTTATTTGCCATTGAACCCGGTCACAACGATGTGTGGATATGAACGGAGGGAAAAAATAGCAACATCAACTTGATCTAAACTTTTGCATCTCCCAAGAAGTCTTTAATGGTGGGCATTAACTCTCCTCTAATTGGTCCACTCAAGCTTTAGATTTGCTTCATTTTCTGGTTTATGTTCTGAAATGATCTCTAAAAATAGTAAGATTGTATGGATAAAACCCATCTAATTAGGCTCCTCAAAGCCCGATTTGTCCTAAAATGATATGTAAAAATGAATAAATCACTTGGATAAAACCTTTTCAATTCCCCTCTATAAAAAATAGTTGTGGCCCAGTCTCATCGAAGACAACCTGGCCCTTACCATATGCCCACCTTGATGTATGCAATTTATATCCACATTATTCATCTATTTTTCAAATATAATTATAGCAATGCACCCAAAAATGAAATACATCTAAATTTCATGTCAACCATGTAATAGGAAATAGTGGTGATTAATCGTTAAAAACTTTTTATAGGTTTTAAAAGTTTTGTATTAAGTTGATATTTATTATTTATTTATTTTTTCTTCATTTTGGTTTGTATAACATTGTCAACATGTTGGATGGCAAATCAATGTTACAAAAAAAGTACGGTGGGTTAAGGAAGTTTTTAATCAGTGTAGCGTTCAATCACCACTATTTTCCTGCCCTGGAAACCTAGTTGAGGCATACCGTGATGTTTGTGAGAAATTTATCCCGTCTGTCCATTTTTGTGAGATTATTTTAGGACATGTAGCCAAAAATTACCCAGATCCAAGACTACAGTAGGCTGAAAACGTAAGGATTGAACATCTACGGTTGAAATATTCATGGGGTCACGGAAGTTTTGAATAAGGATAATATTTTTGTTTTCAGTTTTATCTCACTAGGAATGACGTTACGAAGTATGGATGGAATTCCCAGGGAACTTTTCCTTCGGGCTTGTTTGATTTTCCGGTAAGCTGGCAAATACCGGGTAAAAAGGTAATAATTCTTTTCCCATACATTTACGGACTGCTTACTTTTTAACACGGAAACAAGAATATTACAAAATATCGGTGGGTCCCACTGTGATGAATTTCGCTTATCCACACCGTTCATCCATTATTGCAGTTGAATTTACAGTATGAGTAAAAAAATGAGGTATATCCAATACTCAAGTGGACCACGTCATACAAAAAATGGAATCGAATACTTATCGTTAAAAACTTTGTGGGGCCACTGTTTCTTTTGGCGTGGGCCACTTGAGTGTTGGATCTGCTTCATTTTTTGTCTCATGCTTCAAAATATTGTAGTAAAATAGATGGACAGAATAGATATATCATATGCATTATCATGCAGTTCAAAAATCAAAATTATCTCTTTTAAACCAGTTTCAAAGCACAAATCCCCATATTTTTTCAGACAGGTGAAATCGTAATAATTACTGTTTACAGTTTATTCTTTTTTTCTTTTCTTTTCTTTTTTTTTTGGGTTCGCATGCTAGTACACGCCCATGTCAGTACACGCACTCCCACCCCCCACTAGGGATAGATACCATGACCTTGAAACGAGGTATCTCCACTCAGTCTGTCAATTAGCTATGGATCTGGGTGTCTTACCGGCATTTGACTCCTGGATCTTTCTTAATTTTGGTATCAAGTCTGAGTTTAATAAACCAATAGGAGGGGTAGATTTCTCAAAATGATTACGGTGGGTTCCACCTAGGTTTTCAGCCCAGAAACTTCTGGGAAAAGTCTTTGGCTGAAAATCCGCGCCCTTCCTTACCTAAGACACGCGGCGATACGTAGCATTTTGTGGGACACCGATTCACACGCACCCATTTACCCACCCATTTACCACAACTCTCGATCTTCTTCAAAAAAGTTCATTCATCCTCTTAAAAAACGCTGTGACCATTACCTGTCCGGTACCGGCGAAGGTTGCTGCATACGCCGCCGCTAGAGTCCATCGCAAGGTTGCCGCGGATCGCTGTTACGGAGTCGTAGAAGGAGACGGACCGTTTTATTTGAAAGTGACGTACAGGAAAAAGGTTGGTTTACGGCGATTTCTTTTAATGAATTACAATTTATTAGTTGCATGGCCCATTAAAATAGTTATGCAAAATCTGTTCCGATTATGTGATGACTTGTCAAAATTTATCCGTATGGCCAAAATATTGTAATTTTTTAGGCTTAAAATGGGCCACACCAAATGAGATAGTGAATGGAGGGATAAGAACACTTTATTCGTATGTCCCACCGTGATGGTTATATGGATGGTGTAATCTAGCCATTAAATAGCCCATTAAAATTTAATATTTGAGAAAAAAAATTTAGGAGTAAATATCATTCAAGTGGGCCATATGAATGAAAACAAATTCAACCATTATAATTACTTTTATACACTATTTTTAACTGTGTGATCAACTGGAACTACCAATAGCTCTAAAATTTATGTTCTACGCCTAAAATAAGATAACTCATATTATAGACGGAATGGATTTTCAACTTTCATTAACGAACCTAAAGAACTTTGATTTTTGCAATAAAAATCAAGTTGGCAACGTGCATGCTGTGAAGCCACCACATTTTAATAATGTACTTTATTAATGCTCCGTGTATTCTTTAAAATACACTTCAGGGCCACCATCCATATTATTCCCTCCGTTCATCTGTTTTATTAGATATTTTTATTAGGTTAGCCTAAAAATAAAGCATATAAAAATACTAAGTGGACCACACTATTGAAAAAAATATTAATTGAACATCTACTGTTGAAAAGTTACAGGGGCCACAGAAGTTTTAAATCAAGTTAATAATTATGTTTTCACTTCATACATGTCAGTGTGATCTCTAATAACAGGTTGGATGACAAATAAACATTGGATCTGTTGAGATGACATTTTTTTTCCTATGAATTTGGACCACTCAATGTAGCCATTAATTGATGTTAGGATTAGTTGGTCCATGTTATTTCATAGATATGACCACTTGCTAGTTTGCTTTAACCATTCATTTCATAGCACCATTAATTGAATGGTTAGGATTGTGACCACTTGTTAGTTATTGTGATTTTATATTTATCTTAACATGACAATGGTGAAATTTAGTAGGCCCACTTTTCTGGCCCACCTGAAGTTCGGAATTACATCTTTTTTTTTTTCCAATGTGTATATTTTGATGGGCTTGTTATAACTATTATTTATGTTGTAGTATATTTTAATTAATTTGAGTATTTTAAATAATTTATTTGATCTACTTAAATATTCATGCAAATATATCACAAAATTTGAGGGGGTTTCAAATCCACACTCCCAAACACAAATTTTACAATCCAAGAGGTTCCAAATCTAAGGTGCCGAATCCAGGGGGTTGGCAATCCAGGGGGGTTCCGAATCCAGATTTGACTCCTGGATCTTTCTTAATTTTGGTATCAAGTCTGAGTTTAATAAACCAATAGGAGGGGTAGATTTCTCAAAATGATTACGGTGGGTTCCACCTAGGTTTTCAGCCCAGAAACTTCTGGGAAAAGTCTTTGGCTGAAAATCCGCGCCCTTCCTTACCTAAGACACGCGGCGATACGTAGCATTTTGTGGGACACCGATTTCCTGCGAAAGGCTTCCGCAGGAAGTTCCTGTGCCAGGAACTTAGGTGGGGCTAACATGATGTGTGTGAGAAATCCACACTGCCTATCCGTTTTGGGAGCTCATTTTAGACTTTTAGACAAAAATGATCCGCATCCAATGTTCAAGTGAGCCGAAAATGTAAGGATTGAACGTCCTCAGTTAAAATACTCGTGGCGCCAGAGAAGTTTTGAATCAAGATAATATTTGTGTTTTTAGTTCATCCCAATAGTAACTAGCATTATGAACAGTATGGATGCCATGTAAACATCACTGTCAACCCCAATAAGGTTTCAACGGTATGAATTTACATACCCACCTTTTCCTTTAGTGCGGCACACTTGAGTCTTGGATGCTGGTAAATTTTGGAATCAAGTCCTAAAATGAGGTCAAAAAACGGATGGACGGGATGGATTTCTCATAAACATCACGGTGGGCGCTACCTGTGTCTACAACGCAGGAACTTCCTGCGAAAGCCTTTCGCAGGAAATCCGCGTCCCATTTTGTGAGCTGAAAGTTAGCCAGATACGGAAACGGATTGGCTACTCCCCCTGACACCAGCCCCGGAGCTGGTGGTCGGTGCTCTGTCGGCCCATCATGATGTATATGTTTCATCCATTCCGTTCATCTATTTTCCTAGATCAATTTATGGTAATATGAAAAAAATGAGCTATATCCCAGTCTCAAGTGGACCACATTACACGAAACAGTGTTAAATGAACTTCGACTATTAAAAAATTTTTGGGGGCCATCAAAGTATTGGATCAAGTTGATATTTTTTTTATCCCTTCATCTGGGTCTTTATGACCTAATCAACGGATTGGATGTCAAATAAACAGTACACCGAGCCTTAGGAGGATTTAAATGATGGATATCCAATCACTATTGTTTTTCTGTGGTGTAATCCACTTGAGATTTATATCCCTTCCATTTTTGGGATAGAGACATAAAATGTTATTTAAAAATGGATGAAAGGAATGGATGAAACACATGCATCATGGTGGGGCCCACAGAGCACCGACCACCAGCTCCGGGGCTAGTGTCAGGGGGAGTAGCCAATCCGTTTCCGCCAGATACACGCGGATTGCGCACAGAGTAGCGTATTGAACTGTGCTACCCACACCGTGGTGTATATACGTTATCCACGCTACCTATCCTTAGAGTTGAAAACTTCCTACGACCCATAGAAGTTTTGGATCAGGCTGATATTTGCGTTTTCCCTTCGTCTATGAATGAGTGACAGTATAAATAGGTTGATGACAAATAAATATCACTGTGGGCCTTAGGAAGATTTCAACCGTGGATGCCATTATCCCACTGTTTTCTGTGGTGTGGTCCACCTAAACTTTGAATATGTTTCAATTTTGGGCTAAAGAACAAAAATAAACAGGTAAAACGAATGAACAGAATGGATAATACACATACATCACAGTAGGTCCCACCGAGTTTACTCACTACAACTAGGGTTTTGAGCTGGTACTACCCGCTTTCCCACGCAGCTCCAGATGTTTTCTGCTGGCATTGGTTTGAATGAAAAGTTGAATGCGTACGGACTAAATTCTGTGGGGCCCACTGTCATTCTTGTATTTGATCCACTCCGACCATTCATTTTAATAGATTATTCTAGGTTTTGAGATGAAAAAATGAAGTGAATGGAAATCTCAGGTGGACCATGTGACAGGAAACAGTATGAATTGAACGTTTACAGTTGAAAATTTATTGGGGCCACGGAAGTTTTAGATCTGATATTTTTTTATTTCCTTTCATCCATATATTTGCAATCTTATAAATAGGTTGGATGGAAAATAAACATCACTATGGGACGGAGTGGATAAACCACGTGAATTCAAGGTGGCTAACTCAGTACGCAATCCGATGATTTGCTTCGGACACGTATAGCAGCACTGAGCCATTTGGTGCAGGGTCACCACCAAATTCGCGGCGATTTCTCACCCATCCGGAGGGAGAGAGAAGAGAGGGGAGAGAGAATCAATGGCGGATGCAGTTGCCTCCGTTCTTGTTCAGCTGATCTTTGAAAGGGTCTCTTCCTCCATCTCACAATCCGTTGGATTAATGAAGAGCGTTGAGAAAGAGCTGATAAAGCTCTCGACCACGCTCTCCAGCATTCAAGCAGTATTGAAAGATGCAGAAGAGAGGCAGACCAAAGAAGAAGCTGTGAGGATTTGGCTGACAAAGCTCAAAGACATAGCGTATGATGCTGAAGACCTCCTCGACGAGTTCATATTCAAAGCCAAACGATCCAATCCCGACGGAGATACCCAGGTTTGCAAATTCCTGTCCTGTTTTTCCTCCACGGATGTTGTTTTCCGATATAAGATGGGGTATAGGATAATGGAGATTAGGGAGAGATTAGATGAGATTTCTAGAGATTGTGATGTTTTTAGGTTGAGAGCAGGGGATGGAGATGGGTTTGTCAGGATTCGAGATGGGCAGCGGACTACTAGCTCTTTGATGAATGGGGCAGATGTTTTTGGTAGAGAAGACGATAGGCAGAAGATGTTTGATTTGTTGGTGTTCGATGAATGTAGCGGCAGGGATGGTATTTCTGTTGTTTGTATTGTAGGTATGGCGGGTATTGGGAAAACCAGCCTTGTGAGGCTGTTGTACAATGATGAGAGGGTGAAGGAGCATTTCGAGCTGAGGATGTGGGTCTGCGTGTCGGAGGATTTTGATGTGAGGAGGGTGACAAGGGCGATTGTAGAATCAGCTGCTGAGAAGAGTCCAGAGGCCACAGAGCTCGATCCACTACAGCGCTCTCTTGAGAAGATTTTGTATGGGAGAAGATTCTTACTGGTGTTAGACGATGTGTGGAGCGAGAGCAGTGCTGATTGGGACATGCTACGGGCCCCTTTTCGTGCTGGGGCCTGGGGAAGTAAAATCATCGTAACTACTCGAAGCGAGAGAGTCTCATCAATCATGGGCACCGTCCCTTCTTACCATTTGGACACTTTGTCTGATGATGATTGTTGGTTGTTGTTTAGGCAATGTGTGCTTGCAGAGGGGAGTTTGGATGTGCCTGAAAATCTGGAAGCAATTGGTAAGGAAATAGTGAAAAAGTGCAGAGGTTTGCCTTTGGCAGTGAAGACACTCGCAGGTCTCTTGCGTTGCAAAGTCGATGAAAATGAGTGGAATATTGTGTTGAATAGCGAAATATGGGATTTACCCGCGTACAGTAACGACATCTTGCCAGCTCTAAGTCTTAGCTATCATCATCTCCCTGCCTATCTGAAACCATGCTTTGCATATTGCTCTATTTTTCCAAAAGATTATGACTTCGGAAAGGATAAACTGGTACAGTTATGGATGGCAGAAGGATTCCTTCTGACTCAAGGGAGGAAACAAATGGAAGATATAGGCGGTTGGTATTTCGATGATTTGTTGTCAAGGTCCTTCTTTCAGTACTCTCATAACAATTGGGAAGACCAGTCCGTATACAAGATGCACGACCTCATTCATGATCTAGCACAGTCTATTTCGGGTGACGAGTGTTTTAGAATGGAGGATCAGGGACCGTTTAATATCTCTGAAAGGGCCCGCCATTCGTCATTGCTTTGTGATGTTAACAAGCCATTTAACTTTGATGCTTTTTATAAATCTAAAGGCCTGCGCACATTATTGTTTCTTGTTGTGGGGGGATATCTCCCTCACACTATTAACTTGCAAGTCACAATCCCTCGCGATATGTTCACGAAGTTAAGATGCCTGCGGGTGTTAGATTTGAGCAACAGTAACATTGTGGAGTTGCCCAATTCTATTGGTAGTTTGAAACATCTGCGCTACCTCAATCTCTCTCGGGGTCGTTTCAAAAGGTTGCCTGAATCAATTGGCCACCTTTACAATTTACAGACCTTGGAACTCATGAACTGCTCTGAGCTCTATGAGTTACCCAAAGGCATTGTGAAACTCATGAAGCTACGCCATCTTGGTATGCATACAAGAATGATGAACTCTAGCCCTCGATTGGTATCCATGCCACCGGGAATTGGGAAACTAGCCGATCTTCGAACACTGTCCTTATTTGTTGTGGGCAAGGAGAGTGGAAGTGGGATACGAGAGTTAAAGAACATGATGAATCTTAGAGGTTCCATTTGTATTTCAAAACTCGAGAATGCAAGCACCGCCAAGGAGGCTGATTTGAAGAGTAAGCAACACCTTCATGAGTTGGAGTTGCAATGGAGTCTGGACTACCTTGTTGATGACGTGCAAGCCGAGGAGGTACTAGAAGGCCTCCAACCGCACATCAACCTCAAAATGCTTAGCATATTTCAGTATGAGGGGACTAAATTTCCGAGTTGGGTGGGGAATCCTTCATTTTCCAAACTCCAAACAATTAACATCTTCAATTCTACAAAGTGTGAATGCCTCCCTCCTCTTGGGCAGCTAGTTGTTCTTAAGGATCTGTACATACGTGGAATGCATGCGGTTAAAAAGGTGGGTGTGGAGTTTTGTGGTGCTGGCAATGTGAGCATGTTTCCTTCACTAGAAACACTAGAGCTTATGGACATGCCTAATTTGGATGAGTGGACCGGCGTGGAGGAACGTGACTTCCCTTGCCTCCAAGAACTTGACGTTATAGATTGCCCCAAGTTGAAAGCATTCCCTTATCTCCCTCCTACCCTAAGAAATTTGTCAATTTCAAATTGTGAGGGATTAACTGCTCTTCCCAGGCTCCCTTCTCTTTCTAGTTTGGAATTGAATGGATGTGATGAAGCAATATTTAGGGAATTGTCGTTCCTTACCTCTCTTTCTTCCTTGAGTATTTCCGGGTTTCAAAATCTAAAGTCCTTGCCCAGTGGGTTATTACAGTCCCTAATTACTCTCAAGAAGTTGTACATTGCCAATTTCCATGAGCTCATGACACTCCAAGAGGCCGATTTGAAAGGCCTCACTTCTCTCGAAAGTTTGGTAATTTCTCATTGTCCCCAACTCACAAGCTTGCCAAATGAAGGGCTGCCAGCCACACTTAAATCTATTCATTTCAATCAGCTTGATAATCTCAAGACCCTGCCCAAGAAGCTGCAAAACCTTGTTTCTCTCCAAAAATTCGAAATTTGGCATTGTACACAACTCCAGTCTTTGCCAGAGGAGGGTCTGCCGATGGCGCTTCAAAATTTTCATGTTCTCGACTGTCCCTTACTGAAGGAACGGTGCCAGAGGGAGGCAGGTGAAGATTGGACGAAGATAGAACACATCCCGTACATAGAAATTGATGGGCTATGGATTTCTCCAAGTTGAAGAACATGTTTTTGGCGTTTTCCGAGAAGTGGAGGCTTATTTCATATGAGGTACAACTCAATATCTCAACTTAAAATATTATTTGCAATTTTTAGCCTTTTTAATTCGGATGAATTCGCTGTTGGCATGCATATGAATCTCTCTAATGTATTAGTTATGCTCAGTTGTGATGGATCGACAGTTGAGGTACATATTCCTAATGAACTCCAACAAAGGATGTGAGTACTGTTGCATGCATATGTGTCAAATTTCTTTGATGCATGCCATTCCAAACATTGGAACTGTGTCTCTGATGTGCATTGAACATAGCCTGAAAATCACACTGATTGGATGATCTGAAGGGGCTGTTTGATTTTCTCATTTCATTTGTAATTAAGAAAAAATAAGAGTAAATAGGTAATAATTATTTTCAAGTGTAATTATGGCTTGCCTTCCAAGGTGATGTTGACGGCTACTGTCTTTCAAAACTTTTGGTCACATAACCCAAGGAAAAAAGCTTTAAATTTGTGGGAGGCAGATCAGGGAACAGTGAGAATTGAATGCCTACACTTAACTTCTAGGGGCCCCAGAAGTTTTGGATCAAGCTGATATTTTTGGTGGCCCTTTATCCATGACCATGTGACCTTATGAACAGGTTGGATGACAAATAGACATCACCGTGGGCCCTAGGGAGGATACAACTTTCAACGGTCAACGGCTTTATGACCACTGCTTCCTGAGGTGTGGTCCAGTTGGAATGTTTGGTGGGTCTGTTTGTGTAGGTGACCAGCAGGTGGGATTGTGTAGACAACTCGACTTGATATCCAGCTGGGTTTTGTCAACTAGAAGACCCAACTGATTCTTTATATAACTCGACCTTATTATTTAATAATAAATAAAATTAATTGGACAATATTTGGTGTAGTATTTAAAATATTTTATTCATTGGAAAACATTTGGCATATTATTTGAAATATTTATTTAATAAAAATCTAGAATGTCTAAAACCCAAGACTAGGTGAAACATTTACAGGATCGGACCAACCTGATTGATGGATTAGATCTTGCACAGACATGGATAAAGGGGATCCACAGATATCAGTTTGATCCAAAACTTCTATGGCCCCCAAGAAGTTTCCAATGGTAGGCGTTCACATCCCTTTGTTTCCTGTGGCGTAGATCTGCCTCAATTTTGGGCTTATGCCCTAATATGAGGAGGTAAAATGAATGAACAGCATGGATTATACACATATATAATAGTGAGCATCACAGTTTTTGTTCACAATCCATTTTCTGCCTCGGTTCTAGTGACAGTTTTCACCCAAACAAACTCCCTGTCAACGTCAACTTTGATATTGCTGCTGCAATTACAAAATGTAAGTAATGATAACCTATTCACATGTAATAGAAAAATCAAACACCCCGTAGTTTATTAGATACACTTTAGCATGTCAGATTGTAAGTTAGTGAGGGTACTTTTTGGGATATTTGCTTTTTTAACTTAATATTTAAAGGAGAAGAGGAACTCTCTCTCTCTCTCTCTCTCTCTCTCTCTCTCTCTCTCTCTTCTGTGGTTGTGGGTCAGTGGACTTTGTGCGGGCAGGTGGGATTGTGTAGACTCAACTCAACTTGATATCCAGCTGGGTTGTGTTGATTGGAAGATCCAACTGACTCTTTATATGACTCGACCTGACTATTTAATAATAAATAAAATTAATTGGAAAATATTTGGCATAGTATTAAAAATATTTTATTCATTGGAAAATGTTTGGCATAGTATTTAAAATATTTTATTTATTGGAAAATATTTGGCGTAGTATTTAAAATATGTATTTAATAAAAATCTAGAACTTCTAAAAAAAGCACTTCAACACAAATGGAGGACTCGTTGAAAGCGTCGCCCACCAATAGTGGGGGTTGAGGGGTTCGAATCTGATGTAGAGCTGGTCGTGGACAGTTTCATGGCCAAGATTGGATTAAAAAAGGCACGGTCGACGACAGAAGTGATTCCGAAACTTCTCCCATGGCTTAGTATCCCTATTTAAAGGATTGCGAACTTGTTTATTTCATTCATCAATCAAATTACGAATTTTATAGAATTTATTTATATTTTTCTTGCTTTTTCCTACTAAATCGCGGTCAAGTTGACTCATCTGAATTTCAAGTTGACTCAGCTAGTTTTAGAACTATGGTGTAGACACATATCGATTGCCATTCTGCTATTGCTTTTCATTGTTAGATTGGTTGGTCCCATGGATTATTCATTTGTGAGTGAATACATAATCAGTGTACTTCCAATGATTTTCTTTGAGGGACCTTGCTTTTCGTGGACCTCATATTTCAAACCGCAGGAATGTGTCACGTTTCGAGTAATTAAGCTCCTTACAATGCTTTCGAATCCACATGTTATGAATGCATCAATTCCCCTGCTTTTAACATGAATATGTTCTCTTCTTTATGATTATTTCTAACACATGCGTAGAGTCAAATGCCGTTTATCTCAGATGCACTGAATGCAAAGCTCATGAATTGATAATCTCTCATGGGCTTTGCTAATCACACACACATGTGCAATAAAGCTCACGTACACACCACAAGTGCTAGCAAGGCACAAATGTGCGAGATCTAATCCATCAATCTGGTTGGTCCGATCTTGAACATGTTTTTCATATATATAGGGAAATGATTCTATGCGCTCGACCTCATGGCAACTTCCCATGAGGTCGAGCTGTGTGACCGTGATGCGTGTCTAACATCTACCCCATCATTCAGATGCACCATTCCATGGTGGGCATTGGTCTTAAAAATCAAGTCAATCCATGACTTGTGTGGGCCACACCATATACAAAAGTTGAGAGGGGTTACCCTCCCATTAAAACATTCATAATCATTTTTTGTGAGATGTGGTTCACAAATCCAGCTCATCAATTATGTGTGTCCCACTTGGATGAGGGGTCAGACCAAGTTTCAGACGCATCCAAATTTCAGGTGGGCCCCACCAAGTGCTTTTATAGGTTTTAGGTATATCTTCATATGATTTTAGATGATATGGCCCACCTGAGTTCTGTATATGGCTGATTTTTGGGATATCCCATAATTTAAAGGGGACCCATCAAATGCATGGTGTTGATATTCGACACACATCACAGTGGGGCCCACACAGCTCGACCTCATGGGAAGTTCCCACGAGCTCGACCGCATAGAACCATTTCCCACACACACACACACACACACACACACACACACATACATACATACATATATATATATATATATATATATATATATATATATATATATATATATATATATATATATCTAAACATGTCTGGGCTTTGCAAAGCTCATCTTCCATATAACCTTTTTTAACCTTTGTTGTTCTATAAAGTGTAGGGATAATAATACATGTGAACATTCACATGCTTCGTATCAGCAGCTGCTACGGCTTATCGAAGAAGTGGGGTTGTTTGCCACTTCCATCGGTTGCGAGGGACATCACCTTATTGCATAATTATTGATCTCAACCATTAATTGTAATTACATTTTACTGAAGAACTTATTCTAGATGAACGGACTAGTTGTTTCATGTGGTTTGCAAAATCCTATGTTGCAATGAGTTGTGGGAAGACGTGCAGCTCATTAGCAGAACCGTCGATACATCGAGGATGACAAATCGTGGCACCTCAGCAGTCTTTGTGCTTTTCTTTTTTTTTTCTTTTTCTTTTTTTTTTGCGTAAGGTAATTTCCTTTATATGATATTTGAAATGATTGATTTATTTATATCTTGCAGTTATCTGAGAAGAATTACAGGGTCATAAACGTTCCTCACAATTAGGGTTGGCAATGGGCTGTCCAGCCCAGCCCAGACTGGACAGTGGAAGCCCGGCCTTATAGGGCCAAGGCCTAGGCCCCTAAACTTGGCATGTGAGCCTGGACTTCGGCCAATGATAAATGGCCTAGACTCGGACAATGTGTCGTCCTAGTCATTATGTGGGCCACTGTTATTGACAGCTTAACATTTGATAATAGTTCTCAGTGAATGAGTTGGACCTGTTCTTTGATTTTTGGCTAAATTACATCTGTTGCTTGTTTTCTTTCGTTGGGTTCCTTTTCAGTGAACAAGTCTGGGAAGTCAAAGATGTCAGTTGCTGTTGGTTCGGAATGAAAAGAGTTGATATGATATTTATAGCTGATACATGTGCTTAGGCAGTGAGGTTGTGTATGGAGACACTACTGGATCATATTCTGATAATTAGTTCAATAGAGAAGAAATGATGAATTTGTTGTTACACCAATA
The DNA here is from genome assembly GCF_029962835.1 of Magnolia sinica. NCBI lineage: Eukaryota > Viridiplantae > Streptophyta > Magnoliopsida > Magnoliales > Magnoliaceae > Magnolia > Magnolia sinica. Next base: position 16,006,663 of record NC_080587.1, on the reverse strand, counting down.
TCATTTGAAAATGACATAATTGAAATTTAGGGCTTGATTATTTATTCATGAGTACCTAATAGCTTTGCAATTTGGTATCTCTTCCACTTTATGGAACTTGTTTTGGCAATTTTATTTTTTATTTTTATTTTATTTTTTACACACACACCTACACCACATACACTCACACGCACACCCGCATCTCATGGGCACTCAATCTCATGATCTCACTGTTGAAACAGAGTCTGTCTACCACTGAGCCATGGAGCTGGACCCTATTGTAATTTGATTTTATTTTCATCAAAACATAGCATTTCGGTAACCATTTGCTGCATGTGATTAGGCATGCAAACCCATGAAGTGAGGGTTAAAGAGTTTGAAGGTAGAGTGCATTTACAAGAGCTTGTTATTATTTTGGCTGTACTTTTTTTCCCCCTAATGCTATAATGATATATCGTGGATTTTGTTTTTCAGTAGATTTAGTTGTTAGCCAATGGAGGCAAACCCTAGTGGAGGTCCCACGGGATGGCATTGTGTTCTACAGTAGGGCTCTCATTGAGTACCTAGACCGGCGTGTAGCAGATGGACCTGATCCAATTATAATGGGTTGGGGTCCCATCTTTTGGACCCATTAAGCAATTGGGTCGGTTTTTACTCATACATTTTGGACCCAGTTAAAAATCAGTTCTAGTTAGAACTTGGATGTAGTTGGGTTCAGGTTGGATCCATGTAATGTAATGGACTTAGTTAAAGTTGGGTTGGGTTGGGTTGGGTCAGTTGGTTCTCCTAAGTCATTGGGAATGCGCCTCTCCTCTCTCACCTTCTCCAACTCTCCCTCTCCCACCTACTCCTACTCTCTTTTCACGCTTTTATTTTCTCTTCCAGAGAAAAAAAGAGAGTTCTATGGATGGGCTTATCGGGACAAATGAGAGCCTTTTCATGGGCCCTTGTGACAACTATCCCGAGTGATATTTTTACTGATCATTGATGATAGTTGCACATTCATGTAATTAGTTTTTACAATGCATTACCAAATTAATTTGTGACCCTTTCTTGTTTGGTAAAGTAATTAGTCATGGCATTCAAATCTATTGTTGTGGACCTCTATGAGGACCACAAATTCTGTATAAATAATTTCGATGATTGGCCTAGATTAGTCTGAGTTATGTTTGATGAGGAAGATGTATCTTGCACATTGAAAACTATCCCAAGTGAACCAAATTTAGAGGATGAGAATCAATAATATATACATGGATGTGGATTGCGTACAACTGGGCATTGGATGCACCCAGTCCAGGACTAATGAAAAAGCCCCATGTGCACATGAGACCTATAATAAAAAGGACAATCATTGTGTTATGGAGGAAATCTTTATTTTTCATTTTGGGTCTCACACCTGTACATGCCGCATATGATGCTTTTTCATTGGTGTTGGATTAGGTGCATTCATTGCCTTACTGGACACAGTCTAGGTTCATTTATGACTCTGAGCAACTTGTATCTTTTGAACATTTTTGCCAGAGAAGTTAGTTGGAGATGGCATTCAGAAGGAAATGGGAATCTAGCTCTTCAACCCAACAATGGCATTTTTGTCCTTTCCATCCAAACGCGTATAGCCCCTCCCAGTGGTATGCTTTATAAATCTATAAATTGGGGCACATCATAGAAAACCATGAACAACCACCCAAAGAGCTCCACATTCACGTGGAGCATCTAATTTTGATGGTAGGTTCAACCTGATTTTTGGGGTAACTTAGATGACTTTGCTGGACAGGTGAGATGTCATACAAACACCACGGTAGACACCAACTAGTGGGACATACAATTGTGAGCATTTCTCGTCTTTAAATAATGTATACTTTTAGCAATATGTTAAACAAGTTGCATGTGTAAGAATTTTATAAGGTGGGCCTTATTGATCAACAGTCTGGATCTCCCTAAGGGTTGTACAATGTGATCAAGCATACCAGTGGACCCCATAAAATTGTGATTCATCTGAAATTGTATAAGGGGCGGTGCGCTATAACTATGTTACAGGTATAATGTTCTAGTTGGATTGGGATTGTCAAATTCGTGTGGAGCATGAGGGAGAGGAGTTTTGATAAGTTTCAAACTCCTTAACTCTCTAAACTATATAATCAAGGTTGGGTCTTTGACGTAGGGGAGAACGTGTAGAGGTCGAGCATCGTCTTCCTTGGAGGGATAATTGTTCTGAATCTAAAAAACTTTTTTGGACTCCTCACAAAGATACCTTGAATCCACGAGGAGAGATAAAAAATAGGATTGCGTACTAAGTTATCCACACCGTCCATTCATTTTTCCTGCTACTTTTAGGGGTTGATCCCAAAATTGAAGCATATCCAAAGCTCAGGTGGACCATACCATAGGAAGCAATGGGAATAACGATTAATGATTTCCACTATTGAAACCTTCCTAGGGCCTACAGTGATGTTTATTTATCATCGAACCTATTCATAAGATCACAAAGACATGGATGAAGAGAAAACACAAATATCAACTTGATCCAAAACTTTTGTGGCCTCCAAGAAATTTTCAATGGTGTAGGTTCAATTCACAGTGTTTCATGTGGTGTGTTCCACTTGAGCTATAGATATTCTTAATTTTTGGGCTAATGCCCTAAAATTATCTGTTAAAATTGATGGACGGAATGGATAAAATAAATAAATAATGATGGGCCCCATATAGTTTACTCAGTACGCTTGTTTTGATTGTAGTGGGCCCCTGGTTGTGTTTGGGCCTACATATGTTAGGGGACATCATGGGCCTAGCTAATGGGCCTTGCCCATTTCTAGTTAAGACGTGGCATTCTTCTTCTTCAAGTTTGTTTCATGTGCATTATATTGAGATCTGATTTATCCCTTTTGTGGGCATGTCATATTGATAGTTCACGAGATGGACGGTCATGAATCTATATTCATCGACATATAAACTTAAATATAAAATTTGGACCTTAGAGAATGATTGGAGCATCCATTCCGTCTGGACCATTCATCCTATGAGCGTTGTGGCCATCTTACGGTGATCACTGTTAATGCCCAGATCATATGCTTGAAAGTGTCGATTCTGCTCAGTTTTGGGTTTTTAAGGAACCATTGGAAAGGGACAGTGGAGCCTAACTGTCTATTTCACCTTATGGATTTCTCATCCTTCAAAAGTTAATGCCAACTGCTTACTTAGCCAAATCAGACTAATTTATAGATAATCCGTTGATGGCAAGATTATAAATGCAATCTCAAGACCATATTCATGAGATTAGATTCAGTTGTGTTAGCGATCATAGTGACCTCAATTTGTGAAAATTTTATGGGTCCAAACTTGTGATATTGGGATTCGGTTGAAGGATTACATGTAGTTGCGTTGTCTGATGCAGAGGATGACGAAAACACGGACGTTCGTCATTTAGCAAGGATATGGACGGTGTGGAGTAAACGGTGCTGGTAATGTAAGCCTGATAGACTCATCTCACCCTCAAGTGTTGAGTGCATCAGATTTATATAACTGGCATCGCTTAGCTTCATGTTAAGGAGAATCACTTACATGTCATGATTACCTCCCACATGAGTAGTGATGATGATGTGACTAATTCTCCCTAGGATTGATTAGTTTGGCCCATCATCATCCTAGGTAGTTCAATCGAAAGCCCCAATCAATTGAATTTATAATAAATTATGCATGATATTTAGTTTTGTTCATGAACATTTCAAAGTAAATAAATGTGCTAATGTGAGTATATATTTCTGTAACCAGTTACAATTCCAACTCAAATGCATCATGTTCTTGACTTGACTGGGTCCAATTATGTTCAACGTAAAGGGTTTATAGAGATAGTCTTTGAGTGCTTATAGCTAGACCTTGCTTTGGAAAAATTAGAAGCTCTAAAACCATCTGAAAATGTTATTGAATTGGAGGTTAATCGTTACGAGACATGGCCGAGATCTAATAGTATGTGTCTCAAAATTATGAATCACTCAATTTCTGAGACAATGGGGGTGCCATGCCTAATATGGATAAGGCTAAAGTTTTTTTTTTTTACCGAAATGGGAAACCAATTCAATAAATCGGATAAGATTGAAGTGAGTTTCTTACTGAGCAAATTAAGTAGCTCGTCCTATGATGGAAAAGGAAACATTCATGAATATAATGTATAGTAGATTGAAGTGGTATCTAAGATCCGCTCTTTGGGCCTGTAAATTAGGGATGACCAATTGGTCCACTTGGTCATGAATAACTTACCTTCTCAATAAAGTACGTTCCTAGTGAACTATAATACACTAAATGATAAATGGACGTTGGATGAACTGGTCTCTTAGTGCGTCTAAGAGGAGAAAAGGCTCAAAGCACAAGGCAAGACACAAAATGTTAATCTTGTAACATCAAGACATGGATGTAGACATAATGTGAAGGAAAAAAAGAAAACATGATTCTTTTAAGGGATTCTTAAGTCCTCCAGGTTCCTCCGGCTGGCTATAAACCAGGAAATGGGTCGAGTCGTAAGCGGACTAAAAATAATAATTGTTTCTTCCGCAAGAAGTCGGATCATCAGAAGAAAGACTGTATAAAATACAAATAGTGGCTCGTACGGAAAGGGTAATAATTTTATCATGATCTGTTTTAAATTTAATCTAATTGATGTATTAGTAGATTCTTGGTAGATAGATTCTGAAACAATTATTCACATCTATACTTCTGTGCTGGACTTGCTATAGAGCAGGCCACCAATTGATGTAGAACGCTCAATGTATGCAAGTAATGACGTTAAAGTAGACATTAAGGCAGTTGGAGTCTGTAGACTTAGGTTAAAGTCTGGTCATTTATTGGATCTAGTAGATACATTTTGTGTGCTTAGTGTAATTTAAATTTTATTTCTCATTTAGATAAATTAGGTTATTCGTTTAAATTTGATAATAAAAAGTTGAGTATTTACTTTGATTTAATTATTATCGGCACTAGCTCTATAGTAAATAACATATACCAACTAAACTTGAATGCCTCATGTTAAGTGTGAAATATTGCACATTTCTCCATATTTATTGCTTGGTTTTATAAACATGATAGTGCTTAATCGATTTACTTATGCATGTTTTCATGTGCGAGGTGATTTCGAGAGCTTAAGGTGAAATTGATGCCAAAAGGAAGATTTATGCTCAAAAAATTATTAAATGAAGATTTAGAGATTTAAAAGTTATTAATGAAGAATTCACATGCCAAAGATCCAAGAAAATCAAGTGAGGAATGAAGAGAATTAAAGATTTGAAGTGAATAAAAGGAATCCTGAAATTGTCCTTAAAACAAACATATTCCTAAAATTGTCCTAAAAAAGCATATTCTAAACCTCCGAGTCTATTTTGAAAAAATGTGTAGAGTGTGTAAATTTAAGGCTGTTTAAACTCTGAGTATATTCTGAGAAACTGCGTAGAGTGCATAAATTTGAGGTGATTTCTAGATTCATCCAACTCAGTGCGAAAGTTGGAATTCCACAACTATGAATAGGACACCTTAGGATGCTGCAAAGTATCTTATAGGGTTTGGAAAGATCTCAAGGAGAATACACGAGGGTGGAGCAGCCGCTAAAGAGTTTTTTTCTTCCCTAGTTTATTATTCATGCTTTGTTTAAGAGATTTGATTTCATTTATGTCTATGGTTGGCTAAACCTCTTAGCTAGAGCTAAGAGGTGAATCTTGTAGCGTATTTGGATGATTATCTTGCTTTGATTCTTGTTCTTATTGAACCTCATTGATTTCTAGTTTGATATTAAAGGAATATTTTCAGTTTTCTATGATTTATTGTGACTCAAATTACCATAGATGTTGTGATAGCTTTATATATCTTCTTTTCCTGTTTTGAGATTGTGAGATTAGTACATAAAGTTTATTGTTCACCATCGTCTCCTGGGCATGGTAGGGCGATGGAATCCCTTCCAATCTTCACAATTCTCCTCCATTGAGAATTAGGTCAATGAAACGTTCAAATTTGATTTAAATTTCTTTATCTTCCAATTGGATAGGATATGACTCCAATTCCAATTATGTTCCATGAATTAAGTAAGATAGCATCTTAATAGCTTGTAACGCCCTAAAATTTGGGGGTTGTGTATACACTCGACTCCCAAGTTCCTAGGTATCACTTTTAACTAAATTTTAATGTTTGCATATAATTCAATTTAATAAGCAGTATGGAATTGACCAGAACATAAACCACAATCACAACTGCTCTACTGAAATGAAAGCGACTAATGTATACAGGTCTGCAAAAAATATCAACGGGCCGTACAAGGCATCGCCTGGCAAAATACAAAAAATGATATGTCCAAAAGAATTGTAGGCTGAGTCCACTACTCAGCAATCCATAATCAGTCTGCTCAAACTACGACGACCCGCCTATCAGCTGGAAGTAGGATAGCTCGTCCTCCTCGTCTAGGCTTGCATCGCTCGGCTCATCGAGCTCAGCGTCACCTACATCTAATGAAGAGTCTGGTTGGTGTTTTAAAATACCGTCCTAAAGTGAGAGTGAGTAATCAACTAAGTGGGTGCTATTACCCTTAAGTTACATCAAGTGTCAATTCTATGATGAATTTAATGAAAAACATATATTCACAAATCCCTAATTAATCTTGTTGATGCATAGTCATGAATTATGGCATGATGCATGACCTTGCAATAACACTCCCTTGAGCGACTTCGCCTAACGATCGCGCATGACCAACGCTCCCTCATTGCGACCTCAACTGCCGAGTCGCCAACCTAATAATGCGATGCGATCATGATCGTGTTAGCTGAGTCTTTAATTAATTCCGTTCATCCAGTAGATTGAAAAAACCGGTACACCCTACAGTATCAATGTCCTCAACCATTTGCAAGGTCAGGGCCCCTCAATGTGCGAGGCCCAGACCCCACGATCCTTGATCCCATCGGGTTCCCCATCCCCGATTTCAAGCACATGGGGAGTGCTGGGAAGCGAGATCGCTCGCGGTCACTACGAGGAGGCTCGTCACCCCAGCGTAGGGCAACAACTAGTCATAGTGTCCCATTCCACCATGCCCAGACCACGAGACAGTAGATCGGTTTCTAACAGTTATCAGTGGGCTTCAGTGAGTGAGGAGTATTCCAAGTTCCATACAGGCGTGAATAGGCATGGTTAACAAACATGGTTGGTTAGTAAGTGGACTATACCATCCAAGTTCAGGCGAGTACGTAACGGATAACATCGGGTGCAAGCAACCCACGTAATCCAACTACTATCGCCCATTCGCATCCGCCCAAATCCGTCAGCTTAGTCACAGGATGGTCCTACCAAAGGGACCACCTTCACCAATCTCAGTTCCCTGACCAACCCAAAGAATGGATTGCATTCAATAACATTTCAACAATTAAGGGTTCATCTTCTAATACAAGTGAAATCATACATACAATACATCGAGCATGAAAATTTAGATTGTTAATATAAATGCAACTACTCTTAATAGCATGAATTAAACGTATGTGTGTGTGGTGTCGAGTTAACGAAGAGATTAAGAATAACATATCACTCATAGTACAAAAATTCAATAAGAAACAATGCAATCATACATGCTATATGAAAATTCATGTAAGAACCAAATATGAGATGAACACGCAACACCAATTTCATGCCCAAATATGTTGAAGATCAAACAAACAACAATTAATCATTTCATATAAGTTGGGTGGACCTATCATGTAGGTTATTAGCTAGGTTTTCTCTAGATTACTCAAGCACATCACCTTAACATTCATAACCATTAAATTTATCCTAAAATTTATACTTGGCCACCTAAGAATAATAGTCCACACCTATGGATCGTTGAGAGCTTGAGGAAACGACCTAGGGTGCCGAACTCGCGGGTCGATTTGCCGAGTACCTAAGTCAAATGCATTTGCATGTTAGGATTACATACAAAGTCTAGCTCAACACAAAGGATTCCCCATAACATAAAGGATTCTTAGAGAAGATGAGTGGTTACCTCCCTAATCGATTGGAAGTTTCTTGTAGTCATGGATATGGGGAAAAGGAAAGAGATTCTCTAAGGTTCCAAGTTTCCTTGGGCCCCACCTCCTACAACACTCTCCTTCTCTCTCTTCCTTTCTTCTTTCTCCCTTCTCTCTCTTCTCTCTCTTTTATTGCTGGAATTTGGTGTGAGAGTGGGTGAGAGAGGGAGCTTGAGGATTTTATTCCCTAGATTTGGGCCAGATGGCCTTAAGTTCTAATAATTTCCCTTTAATGGCCCCATGGGACTACTCTTTGGCTGCTGGGGCTGCCCTGTCACCCCCTTAGCCACCAAATTTGAAGTGAAGGTGCCCCATGTCCTGATGAAGGCCATGCAAAATTTGAAGCCAAACGGACGGGGAGTTTTATCGTACGGGTCTGATCTTTAAATGGCCCTGTAAGGTCCATTTATGATTGTTGGGGCTGCCCTGATGCCCTCCTAGCCATGAAATTGATAAGGTAAGTGCCCCATGGCTCGATGAAGGGCTGTGCAAAATTTGGAGGCAAACAGACGTGGTGTTTTACCGTAAAGGGCCGATTTGTGATCAACGGTCACCATTCCACGATCGGGGTTCAGGTTTTGTGGACGGGCGTAGGGAAATGTTTTTGGCCTTCAGCATAAATTTAGAAAAGATCCGACGACTGCACTGCCTAATATCTCAGTTTCATTTGAAGGGCCAGTGATTTAAAATTCTAGTCTTTGAGTAAAGGCTGGGGTGAGTTGCGCTTGGCAAGTGCTATTTAGACGGCACAGATATTTAATTTCTAGGCGTCTTCTAAATCCGTGGTCCGTGACGCACTACATGCCCAGTGCGGTCCACGGTCTCCCCAATTTTTAGATTTTTCTAACCTTTCTTGGCCATTGCACTGCCCGCGCAGGCTGTTGCCAAGTACAATCAAGATATCTAGCTTAACGGCCTGCACTTGGTCCGAACATAACCAGACTTGACCGCCTTAATGGGATAACCTGAGTTAATTTGTTGGTGGTACCCCTCACACAAGTAGTTTAATCGAGCAGTCCTGTGGCAAATCTTATGTGGATGCCTCAGGACACTGTTCTAGTTGGTCTAGGTGTTACATAGCTGTAAGTGGATCATTGACACCCTAGTTCCCACCTTTAATGGATAGTTTAAACATTATTCACAATTACTCTCTTTTATTCCAGAATTAAGATTTAGAACTTCTAGTTCTAGTTCTAGTTCTTTTTATAATACGTACAAGTTTAGTCCCTGTGGATTCGACCTTGTTCTCACGAGTTATTACTACATCAGCACCTTACACTTAGGGTTGTGAACACCTCACACATCTATGATATAAATTTCCAGTATGGAAATAAAGTAGGATCTAGGCAAAGACTATACTATAAAAATTCATCCATATTGTGACACAAGCAATTAGATCATATCTCTCGTGAGAGATTGGATACGCTAGTGTGGGAATAGATTCTTCATTATCTAGACTTCTCCGATTATAAAATATGTGTTGATTGCATTAAAGGCAAGCAAACTAAAACTAGAAAAAATGTGCAATAAGGAGTCTAATACTCTTAAAGGTGATACATATGGACATTTGTGGGTCATTCTCTACAACATCTTGGAGTTGGCACAAATATTTTATCACTTTTATATATGACTATTTGTTTTAGATACTTTTATCTTATAAATGAAAAATCATATGCCTTATATATTTTTACAATCTATAAAGCCGATGTTGAAAATTAACTCGATAGGAAGATTAAAGCTGTTAGGTCTAATCATGGTGGTGAATACTATGGCGGATATGACGAATCAAGTCACAATCCAAGACCCTTTACTAGATACCTATAAGATTGTGGTATTGTCGCTCGGTACACCATGCTTGGGATTCCAAAGTAAAATGGTGTGGTTGAAAGGTGCAATCGCACCCTTATGAATATGATGCATAGTATGATAAGCAATTTGATATTGTCAAAATCTCTGTTGGATGATGTGGTCAAAACAGTAGTCCATATCCTTAACATAGTCTCCAATAAGGCTGTAAGTAAACCATTTTTGAGTTGTACAATGAGAGAAAATCAAGTCTCTGATATCTACACATTTGGGGATATTTTATTGAGGTCAAAGCTTATAACCCGCATGAAAGGAAGCTTGATCCTAGAACCATAAGTTATTTCTTTATAGGGTACCCGAAAAGATCAAAAAGTTATCGATTCTAGTGTCATTTGCGCTCCATCAAGATTATTGAGACTGGAAATGCCAGATTCATCGAGAATACTGTAATGGGAGCACGAACAGTAAGAATTTTATATTTGAGGAAGAGTGGGTTGCGACCACTTTGGGTCACCTGGGGTCAAATCCTGCAGTTGAGCTTGTAATCATTGCAGATCGTCATGATGAAGCTCCTATACAACCCATCAAGGAAGGAAATCAAAGTCATACTCAAAAAGGTGAGCCATTAAGAAGATCCAAAAGATTGAGAAGGCCTACGATTACATCGTATACCTACATGAGCACGAGTTTAACATAGGGGCAGAAAAAGATCTTGAATCCTTCACACATGCCAAACAAAGTGCTAACTCCTCTCGACGAATTGATGCCCTAAAGGATGAGTTGAAATCCGTGAAAGATAATAAGGTTTGGGATCTTGTTGAGTTACCCCAAGGAATAAAGTTAATTGGTTAAAACCAAATGGGACTACGAGGATAATGTTGAAAGATATAAAGTCATACTAGTTGCCAAGGGCTTTTAACCAACATGAAGACATTGATTTAAGGAGACTTTCTCACTAGTATATAAAAAAGATATGACTCATATGGATTTGGAGCTACATCATATGGATGTAAAGACTACGTTTCTCAATGGAGATCTAAATGAGTATCTATATATGCTGCAACCTGAAGGTTTTGTAGCAGATGACTCAAAACATATGGTTTGTAAACTTAAGAAATCCATCTATGAGTTAAAATAGGCATCACAATAATGGTATATGAAGTTTCATGAAGTAATTTCTTCATATAGTAGTGTAGAAAGCACCACAGATGAGTGTGTCTACATCAAAATCAATAAGAGCAAGTTCGTCATTTTGGTTTTGTATGTTGATGACATTTTGTTAGCTAGCAGTGACATTAGGATGATAAGCGATATCAAGAAATTCCTATCTCAAATGTTTGAGATGAAGGATCTTGGTGACGCCTCTTATGTCATCGACATTGAGATATGTAATGAAAAATCACACGGACTGCGTAGCCTGTTACAGAGGGCCTATATTAATAGGGTACTTAAAAGGTATAGCATACAAAACTGTACTCTTAGACAATCACCCATTATAAATGGTGATAAATTCAGTCAATTTAAGTGTCATAAGAATGATTTGGAAAATAATTGAATGAAGGATTTTCTGTACATGTCAGTAGTAGGGAGCATCATGTATGCTTAAGTATGCATGCAACTGATATTTCATTTGCAATTGGAATGTTGGGTAGGTATCTCTCTAATCTAGGAATGCAGTATTAGATAGCTATAAAATGTGTTGCGCTACTTGCAAAGGACAAAGGACTTCATACTCACGTACAAAAGGTATGATAATTTAGAGTTGGATGGATATTCAGACACAGATTATGCTGGTTGCATTAATACAAAGTCCACCTCAGGCTACATCTTCATGATGGATGGTGGACTTTCTTGGAAAAGCGTGAAACAGTCGATGACAGCCTCATCCACCATGGAAGTTGAGTTCATTACTTGTCATAAAGCATTGAATCAAACACTATGTTTATAGCATTTCTTATCAGGTTTACGAGTATTGGAGCATATCTCGAAACCGTTGAGAAATCTTTTGTGATAACTCAGTTGCTGTTTTCTTCTCTAGCAACAACAATCATTCATCAAGGTTAAAGCATATCGATATCTAGTATCTTGTTGTGAAGGGAAGAGTCCAGAATCGTTTAGTTTCTGTGGACTTCATTAACACTAAGCAAGATGATTGCGGATCTACTCACTAAATATCTCCCTATCACTCCATTTCAGACCCATGTAACATCCATGTGAGTCATTGATCCCAATGATGTATTCAGTTAGTGGGAGTTTAGCATGTTTTATTTTCATATCCATAGAAAAGATCTCATTTATAAACTTTAAATGATTCTAATATAAAGTTAATTTTCTATTTCTCTTTATATATGCATAATTTATTTTTAAGTAAGCAGTCTTGTTTCATTGAAGACATTTAAAAACTCATGAACCTCTTAAGGATAGACACATATGATCACATTATGTGTATAATCCTCATATCACACTTCCTTGTTCTAATATATGTCAGTAAGATTGGTGGTATTTGTAATCATGCTTAGTCTCACTTCGCCTAAATTAAATATTGTGAAGACTATCGCGATCTGATACTAATAGTTTTGATGGACTAGATTGTAGAAGTGTTGCTCATATTATCCAACAATTACATTAGTTAACCATTTAGATACTTTCTTCAAAATTAAGCATGTTTTTAAAATATTTTTGAAATTAAACATTGATATTGATCAATGTAGCCTAAGTGGGAGAATGTAAAATTTCTATAAGGTGAGTCTTATTGATCAACAATCTGGATCTCTCTAAGGATTAGATAATGTGATTAGGCATACCAATGGACCCCACAAAGTTGTGATTCATCTAAAATCGTGTAAGGGGTGGTGTTCTACAACTATGTCACACATAGAGTGTTCTAGTTGGATTGGGATTGTCAAATTCGTGTGGAGCTAAAGGGAAAGGAGTTTTGATGGGTTTCAAACTCATCAACCCTCTAAACTATATAAGCAGGACTGCGTCCCCAAGCCTACACATGTTGAAGCATTTTCATCCAATCCCGATGCTTCCCTAAAGGTGTAGGGCACAAAAGGCTGCAACATTCGGTCTACAAAAATGGTTTCTCTACAACGTATGAATTTCGGGTCTAGAATTCTCGATTCCCATCTCCAATGCACCATTTGGTCCTATTAATTCCGTAAATTCTCGTTTAACAACATGTTGGTTCTTGCCCTTCCTTCTCTCATTGTTTAAAGGGTTGAGATACATTATTTAGATCTACATTTTCCCTCTTACATGAGGATTAGACACATCTTTAAATTTTAGTTTTGTTAATGCCTATCCTCTATTAGCCTTCTTTAAAAGGAGAGTGGATTAAGTGAGACCCCAACCTCACTCAGGATGGTGCGGCCCTTACCATGGGGCACACCTTGATGTATGTATTATGTATCCAGGCTGCCCATCCATTTTTCCAGTTCATTTTAGGGCATTATCCTAAAAATGAAGCAGATCCAATCATCAAGTGAACCCTATCATAAGAAACAATGGTGATTGACTGTCCTACATTAAAAACTCTTTATGGCGCACCTTAATATTTCTAAAGTGTTTATTTACCATCCAATCTATTGATAAGGTCATATAAGCCTGGATGAGGGTAAAAAAAACAAATATCAACTTGATTTAAAACTTTTGTGGCTCATTAATGGTCAATCACCACTATTTGTATACTTTATTTTTGGAATATTGCCCTAAAATGATACGAATAAATGGATACATACATATGAGCCCCACAATAAGGGCCACGCCGTCTTGGTTGAGGCCAGGGTCTCACCTAATCCGCTCTTGGGCATTCAACCAATGTTAAATAGATCAACTGCATCCAACCCACCACATCCATGGTTGAACCCATCCGCCATTGCCATCTAATTACCCACCACCAATAGCCACAATCCTTGTTAATCGTCTGATAAACACATCCGTCTTTGTTATCGCACACCCCAACCCGTGCCAGACACCAGCTCCTGCCCGCCGCATCGCTGCGACAGAGAAACGACCTCCCCATCGTGCACCACCGCCATCATGCCTCTCAGTCGTTCCACCCCACCCTTTCTTTATGTCCCCCTGCCTCTTACATTGACCATCCGTTGAGGTAGTGAACCAACACTCCTCCGTCTCTTGCAGACACTATTCATCGGGATAGTGAACTAGCTCCCTCGCGCCCCTTCCAATGACAATCCACTATCATGCAAGCATCAACGACTATCCGGAGAGTATATTAAGTATGGCTCTAGCCTCACTCATGAGAATCTGGATCCTTTGCTTGCCCCAAATAGAGATGTCATATTTTCCTGCATTATGATTGCTCCATGTCACCACTGACGTTGCCAACATTGCTGCAAGTTTGTGATGATGTGGCCCAATCACATTACAACAAATAGGGAATCTCTATTTGTGGCAAGTTGAGGATCCAGACTTCAAGAGGCGGCCCTTGTTGTGGGGCTTACCTTGATGCATGTATACTATATTTATGCCCTCTATCCGTTTCTCCGAATCATCTAGGGCATGAGCCCAAAATAGTTAATAACTACTTTTTAGGGTCACACTATCTGGTAATAGGGATGGAGGGCATGATACATAAAGGTGGGGAACACCGCGGTTTGGCTAGCGATGCTGCGGTGTCTAAACATTGTCTATGTAAATTAACAGTTAAAAATTGTTGGTTAGTCAATTGAATGTGATCTTGTGCTTGTGGTCTGTCGATACTTGAAATTTCATCATTTCTGGGCAAAGTAAATATTTCAACGGGTGTATTACAACCATTATGCCAAACATTACATAGTAAACTAATTAGAGATATTAAAGTTGATCTATTAATTAAATTCCAACCCCGTAAATATGGGAGCGGATTGGATACTGAACACTTCAGTAGCCTTTTGGCTACTGAAGTGATGTGGCAAAACGACATTGGTTAGATACTAATGGTATATTCCCTTGTTATAAATGCTACTCCGTTAGATCCGTTAACGGATCTTGCTCTGTTTCCGCCGTGCACCCACTCGACCCCAATATCAGATTGTTATACTGAGAAAATTCAATTGGGCCACTGTGAATTTATGTGATTTATCCGCACCTTCCATCTGTTTTTCCATCTAATTTTAGGCGTTGAACCCAAAATTGAATCTTATAAAAATCTCAAGTGGACCATACCACAGGAAACAGTGGAAATAATGATTTCCATCATTGAAACCTTTCCAGGCCCCACAGTGATGTTTATTTTTCATCCAAACTAGTCAAAGGATCAAAAAACATGGATGAAAGTGTGTGTGTGTGTGTGTGTATAATCTTGATCCAAAACTTCTGTGGCCACCAAGAATTTTTCAATGGTATGAATTCAATTCACACTGTTTCCTTTGGAGTGGTCGATTTTAGCCTTTTATATGCTTAGGCTCCGAGCTAAGGCTCTAAAATTATCTTATAAAATGGGTGGACGGACCGGATAAAATACATAAATCACAGTGGACCCCACGGAGTTTACTCATACGCAATCAGCTTCCCTTGGCCACCTGCCGGTAAAGTCCACGTACGATTTTTTTTTATTTTTTTTATTTTTTTTTTAGGCGGATTTCTTCCTGCACTGGGAACAAGGTGAGGCCCACTGTGATGTTTGTAAGAAATCCTCCTCTTCCATCCATTTTTTTAGTTCATTTTAGGACATGAAGCCAAAAATGAACCGTATCCAAAGCTCAAGTGGGCCGTACTAAAGGATAATGTGGTTAGGGAAATTCCTACCATTAAAATTTACCTGGGTTCGACAGTGATGTTTACAAGCCATCCATACTGTTAATAAGTTCATCCCTACTGGGATGAACTGAAATCACAAATATTAGCATGACTCAAAACTTCTGTGGCCCACGCATATTTCAACTGTGGACGTTCAATTATCACGTTTTTGGCCCACTTGAGATATGGAAATGGTTCATTTTTGGCTTTATGTCCTGAATTGAACTCAAAAAACGGATAGATGGGTAGGATTTCTCACAAACATCACAATGGGCCCGCCTTCAAAAGTCTTTCGCCGGATATGCACGTCCATCCGTGCGTACCTGAGTACGTTCACGGCCTAAACGGAAAATCATCCGCTAACGGATCTCCACTGAGCATTTATTGAAAGGAAACAGCCGATTGGTAACCACCGATGCCATTCTGCCCCGTCATTTCACTGAAACGTTCAGTATCCCATCCGCTCCCCTTGAGAGGGCACGCCCGCCTCACAACTATTCCCGCTTGTGTGACAGCCATAGCAAAATCTGATGAAAGGGATCCAAATACAACGTATTTAAATTAATTAGGTACCTTGGAAAAATGGGATTAATTTAAGTAATCCAAATTAATAAAGGTATTGGCTCATTGGAAGTCCCGAGGCCTCGTTCGGAATGGGTGTTACATCGGTAATATCATGTGAAAGAATCGACATCTGAAAAGGCGTTAAAAAGATTTTTTATTGGCACCGTGTTTCGGACGCGGATTCCCTGCAAAAGCCTTTCGCAGCAAGGATGTTCGGAGGGGCCCACCTCCATGTTTGCGAGAAATCCACCCCGTTCATCCGCTTGTAGAGATCCTTTTAGTACTTGATACCAAAACTTATATGTATCCAAAACTTAAGTGAGTCACACGAGAGGAAACAGCGGAGATTCAGTGTGAATTGTTGAAACACTCTCGTGACCATAATATTTTCTTTTCAGGAAATGTGTGGTAAACACCTTATAAACGGTTTGAATGGCATATAAACATAAAGGTGGAGCCCAGGAAGGTTTCAACCCACCTGGATTCACCTCATTTTTTGTCGCTTGTCCTGAAATGAGCTCTCAATCACAAATATCTAAGTGGGCCCACCCAACATCCTTGAGTAGAAACTTCGTGCAAAAGGCTTTAGCAGTAAATCGTCCGTGTGTTTACACCGTGAGGTCATGGGTTTAAGAACACATGAGTGCGTGTGGTGACGCAAGAGTGCGTACGTTATCACCTTTCAAAAAAAAATGATTCCACAGCCTCACGACCCAATCTCCTTAGGTTGACGTCACCAAGTTACGTGGGCCCAACCATGACATGTGTTATATCCATACCCTTTATCCACTGCCCCGCCCTGACATGTGTTGTATCTATGCTATCTATCCGTTCAAAGAAATCATTTTAATATAGATCTATAGCTTAAGTGGACCGCACCTTAATATGCAGGGGATTGAACGTTTACCATTGAAAGCTTCCTAGCGCACGGAAGTCTTGGATAAATATTATATTTGGTTTTTCCCCTTCGTACGGGGAAGCAGACAATATTGTGTGGGATCTCATCGTACTGCATCACTGGCTATTCATGCTTTTTTTCAAACTATGTTAGGGTAAGGGCAAAAAATAGGCAGATCCAGCGCTATAGTGGACCACATCAGATATTACTCTTGCATTTAATGCAACCAAACTGAGTATTTGGTGTGGTCCACTAAAGCATTGGATCTTACTCATTTTAGGACACATACCCTAGTATGATCTTAGAAATCCTACTATGGTGTGGATAGACTCCCAGAATTTCCACCATGGCATGAGTGGGAGGAGGGTATGTGGGGTGCTAAAAAAAATCTTAGAAAAGGGTTGGACGTAGGGATAAATAGATACATTATGATGGGCCCACATAGATATGGTTGGACGCTTAAAGGTCTGACCAGGGGTGGGACATCCGCTCCCTTCATCCAAGTCTATGTGACCTTATGACCAAGTTGGATAGCTAATAAACATCATGGTGGGCCCTAACAAGGTTTCAACTGTGGGAATCATTTTTTTCCTTTTTCTCTTTGTGGTGTGCTCCAATTAAACTTTGGATTTGCCTCATTTTTCCTAAAATCATCTCTAAAAATATATAGACGGTGGGGATATAACAAATACGTCATGGTGTAGCCTATAGAAGTTGGTTACATCAACGCACCATGTAAGTCACACTACGCAATTTGCTTCCTTTGCTGAGGAGGCAGATTGCGTCCTACCCCGCCCATCTCTAGCCCTGAATGGGCAGTTTTGTGGGCGGCCCACTGTGATGTATTTGTTTATCCATGCAGTTCATCCCAGATCATTTTAAGGTATGTGCACAAAAATGAGGCAGATCTAACGTTTAAGTGGACCCCACCAAATAATAAGTTTGAGTTGCATTGCATATATAAAGCATGAAATGTCAGTTGCATTAAATGCAAGAGTCATTTGTGGTGTGGTCCACTTGAGCGTTGGATCCACTTATTTTTGTGCTCATTCCTTAAAATAATAGGAGAAAAGGGATGAACAGCACAGATAAACAGATACATCAAAGTGGGCCTGCCCGTAGAACTGCCTATTCGTGGCCACAGGTGGGGTAGGACACAATTCGCGTCCCTTTGTCCCCTTTGTCCAGAGCAGATTGGGTGTGGCCCAGAAGCAGATTGTGTACCGAGTAACTTAGTCCGTGACTCCGCGTAAGCGTAACGGGTAAACTCTGTGGGGACCATCGTGATTTTTGCCTTTCGTCCACACCATCCATACACTTTACCAGCTTATTTTAGTGCATGGGCCAAACTTGAAGCATATCCAAATCTCAAGTGGACCACACCACATGAAGCAGTGTGAAGTGTGAATTGAATAAGTACAAGTGAAACTTTTTAAGAGCTATACAAGTTTTGAATCAAGATAATATTTGTGTTTTTCCTTCATCCATGTCTGTGTGATCTTATGAACAGATTCGACAACAAATAAACATCACTATAGCCCTAGGAAGGTTTCAAGGGTGGACATCATTATACCCACCTTTTCTTGTGGTGTGGTCCACTTGAGCTTTGAATATGATTCCATTTTGGAATCATTACCTAAAATAATATGTAGAAATAGATGTATGGTGTGGATAAGACATGCACATTCATGGTGGACCACACAGTTTACTCAGTCAATACCCAATTGGCTTTCGCGGCCGGGCCTTACCCCAACATGGTGGGCCCTTACCATAGACCCCACCTTGATGTATTTTTTCTATGTCCACACAGTTCATCCCTTTTGCCGGATCATTTCAAGACGAACTCAAAAATAAAGAAAATCCAAATCGCTAGGTGAACATCCAATAGAAATAGTGGTGATTGAACGCTCTATCATTAAAAACTTCATAAGGCCAACCATTATGTTTTCTTAATGTTTATTTGTCATCTAACTTAGTGATAAGGTCATATAAATATAGATGAAGGAAAAAATGAATATAAGCCTGATTCAAAAATTTTATAGCCAATAAATGGTCAATCACCACTATTTCATATAAATATAGATGAAGGAAAAAAATAATAATAATAATTAATATCAGCTTGATTGAAAACTTTTATAACCCATGAATAGTCAATATTCACCATTGTTTCCCATAATATGGTCCACTTGAGAATTAGATATGGTTATTTTTAGGCTCGTGCCCTAAAATGATATGGCAAACAGATGAACAACATACATATAGAATACATACATCAAGGTGGGCCCTATGGTAAGGGCTGCACCATCTTGGGTGAGGCCAGGCCCCACTTAATACATATCCTGTTGAATTAATACACTTGTAGTAAGATACATGTTTGTGCTCCAATATATGTACATGTACTTCAAATAAATACATGTATGTGTTTCAATACACACACACACACACACACACACACACACACACACACACACACACACACACACACACACACACACACACACACACTTAATGAGATACATGTGTTTGTTCCAATACATGCATGAGAAGAATGCTAAGGGTTTTGAACATACATATATTCATGCTTAGAAATTTGTGAAAATATGCATGTTTCTTAGTTTTTTGATGCACCTATTAAGTAGCTTTTATTTGTTTAATGTACCTAAAAGTCTATAAATATGTGTACGTAATTTATTTTCTAATATAATGAAGCAATGCAATGATTCTCCTATTCTCTTCAAAGTTCTCATTTCTAAGTAAAAGGCTACAATAGCCTACGAAGTGGTATCAGAGACAAGTGACAAGTGATTGAGTGTTAGAAACTTCTAAGTAGAATCAATGGCAACAAATGGTGCAACAATTCATCCCTCCCATTTTTGGAGGGGGAAATTTTCGATCATTAGAGCATTAAAATGAAGACTTTGTTCCAATCTCAAGGGCTAATATGTTGTCGAAAATGGTTGTCCAACTAGAACCGATATCACATCTCTTGGCCACACAACAAGAACAATTGAAGTAGAATAAGAAGAAAGATGCGAAGGCTCTCTTCTTCATCCAGTAAAGTGTCTCTGATTCTATCTTCTCTAGAATCATTTCATCTCAACTACAAAGCAAGCTTGAGACACTTTACAACAGGAGTTCAAATGTATGTCTAAAGTTATTGTCATCAAGTCACAAATTGTACAGAGGGAGTATGAAAATCTGAAAATAAAAGACTCATAAAAGATGAAGGATTATCCTTATCGATTTATTGAAGTGATAAATCAGATTCAAATCTATGGAGATTCTATTTTTAATGAAAATATGGTTTAGATGCTTTTAATTAGCCTCCGTACAAAATATGATATTGTCACTACTACAATAGAAGAATCTAAGGACCTTTCAACCTTATCCTTGGTTGAGTTGATAAACTCTTTAGATTCTCACGAGGAAAGATCGTTGAGGTGTGAAGAACAATCAATTGAAAGTGCATTTCAAATAAAATTTTCAATTAGTTCACAATTTTGAGAAGACACAAGCTGGTCCTGGAAAAAAATTAAGGCAATCCATAAGAACTGCAGAAAGCTGATGCAAGGGAAATGGCAAAATCGAAATAAAGATAAAAATTCAAATGTTACCTTCAACTTTTTGAAAAACTCTAGGCATATTGAAAGTGAAAGTTGGAATGGAGGCAAACCTCAGTGTTTTAACTGTAAAAAGTTTGAACACATGAAGAAGGATTGTTGGTTCAAAGACAATTAGCATGTTGCAAACTTATCTAAAGAAAAAGTTGAAGAAAACATGTTTTTTTGCAGGTCAGTACTCACTCACTCAAAATGAAGAAGTGCTATTTGGACAGTAGATGCAACAATCTTATGATAGGTGATGATCTGATATTCACAAATATTAACTCATCCGTCAAATCTCAAGTCCATATGGAAAATGATGCCATTGGAGAAGCCAATGGAAAGGGGTCAATTGCTATTAAAACCAAGAAATGGGTCAAGTATATAAAAGATGTCTTATTTGTTTCTAACTTGGATCAAAACTTGTTAAGTGTTAAACATGTTCAAAATGGGCACCCTATATCCTTCTAAAATGATTCTTGCATTATTTATGATAAGAATGGCACAAATAAGTGATCGCTAAGGTGAAAAATCAAAATTTTCCTATTAAATTGCAATATTTGATCGATTGTGCACAGAAAGTCAAGATACTTGATGTATCTTAGCTTTGGCATAAAATGTAAGAACTCTATAAGGTGGGCCTTATTGATTAACGGTATAGATTGTCTTGATAGTTGGACTGTGTGATCGGGTAAACCAGTGGACCCCACTTCAGTGTGATTCACGCAGAGTATCCGTGTATGGATGCGTAAGGGGTTAGAGTGTTATAGCTTGAAACGCATAGCTATTTGAGTTTAACTGGGATAAGATAGTGTAAAGCAGTGGGAGAGTGTTGTGATGGGTTTCAAACTCTCCTCCCCACATAATTTATTGAGGATTTGTGCTGCGGAATCACACAGATTTAGATCTAAGATAGCAATCCAATGGCACCAAGCGAATACAAGAGAACACACATATTTAACATGGAAAACCCTTTTGGGAAAAAACCACGGCACAAAGCGACAGAATTCCACTATGAATATAGAAATTACAAAGAGAGAGGACTTACTCGATTCGAACAACCTCGAATCTCACCCTTGCTACACCCTTTAGAAACCCTAAAACCCTTTTAGAAACCCTTGGAACCCATTTAGAAAGCCTTAGCATGCCCTAAAATAGCCTTAGGGACCCCTATTTATAGTTTAGGAAACTCCCCTTATGCACCTCTTTGGAACCGCCTCCAACTTACGAAGTCCGCACAAAATCCGCGCACTATCTGCATAACCCTCGACTAGTCAAGCCAGGTCCTCGACTTTTCGAAGGGCACCCTCGACCGGTCGAGCCTAACCCTCGACTGGTCGAGTGGCCCGGACACCTAAAAGAAAAAACACGCTGGACTTCGAGTCGAGTTGTCCTCGACTGGTCGAGCAGCCCCCTCAACCGGTCGAGCAGCATGGGAATTACAGATTTAAGACATCCGATTACAACATAATCTATATAAGGTAGCTAGGTCACCGATCCTACACCATCGTAGAAAGATAAATCCCATCTACTGCTCTACAAATGGATGTGAAGGAGAGGAAGATCCCAGTATTATTTTTCTGGTATCCTGCTTCTTTGTCTATGGCGTCTTAGTTAGGTAAGCCATCTAAACCCTAAATCTCTATGTCCTATGCACAACAACATCTTTGAGATTTCCGCATTAAGCTCATATAACATAAAATACTGGGGCATTTGAGCTTTCATGGCTTGAACTTGATGAATTAGGTAAATCTGATAATGGTTTACCATCTATTAAAATTAAAAATGATATTTTCTCAAGTTGTGCATTGAGAAAATATCATCGTGCACCTTTCTCAAGAAGCACGTGGAGAGCAGAGGCACCCTTAGAGTTGATCCACACTAATATTTATGGAAAAATGTAAACTCCATCACTTAGTGAAAGCTTGTATTTTATCATCTTTATTGATGGTTATACAAGAATCATATGGATGTACTTCATGAAGCAAAAGTCAGAAGCTTTTTCAATCTTCAAGGAATTCAAATCACAAGTTGAGAGGTCTCATAATCAAGGTGCTAAGAAGTGATCGTGGCGTTAAAAGAGTTAATGTGATATGTATAGTTGACACATGTGCTTAGGCAGTGAGGGTATGTTTGGATACACTATTGGATCATATTCTGGTAATTAGTCCAATAGAGAAGAAATGACAATTTTGTTATTACACAAGAATCATTTGAAAATGACATAATTGAGATTTAGGGCTTGATTCTTTATTCATGAGTACCTAATACCTTTGTAATTTGGTTTCTTTTACACTTTATAGAAGTTGTTATTGCAATTTAAATTTATTTACATCCAAACATAGCTTTTCCGCAATCATTTTCCACATGTGATTAGGGATGCAAACCCATGAAATGAGAGTTAGGGTTTAAGGGGAGAGTGTGCATTTATAAGAGCTTGGTATTATTTTGGCTATACTTTTTTAATACTATAATGATATATCTCGAATTTCATTTTTCCTTCAATTTAGTCAAAGGAGGCAAACCCTAGTGGAAAGATGGCAAGGCACTCTGTAGTAGGGTTCTCATTGGGTGTCTAAACCTTTGTGTACCAAATAGACCAATCCAATTTTAATGGGTTTGGGTTCCATCTTTTGGACTCATTAAGAAATTAGATTCGGGTTTTACTATTACCTTTTGGACCCAGTTGAAAATTGGTTCTAGTTAAAACTCAGATGTAGTTGGATTCAAGTCGGATTTATGTAATGGACCCTGTTAAAGTTGGATGGGGTTGGGTCTAGTTAGGTCTAGTAAGTCTTTGGGAATGTATCCTTTACTTCTTTTACCTGCTCTCACTCCCTCTCTCACCTATTCCCACTCTCCCTCTTACCCTTCTATATTCTTTTTCCGAGAATAATGAGAGGGAAGAGAGAAAGAAATGAGAGCCTTTAGTGATGGTAAGTCGATAATGGATGGGTTCATAGGGACAAATGAGAACATTTTCACGGGCCCTCTTGACAACAAATACGAGTGATATTTCGTTGCCTTTAATTCTTACTAAGTTGTGCACAAGCACCGGATAACGTTCGGGAGTCCACTGAGTGCAACGGAGGTGCTTCCCACTATACACGCGCGCATGTACACATGTGTACATATATATTATGCGTGCATATGCACTTGTGCGCCCCCACACATGCCCGCGCATTTATAACACTTGTGTTACGCAAGCCAAATTTTTTGTCCAAAAAAATGAGTCCAATACTACCATTGATGATAATTGCAGCACTCATGTAAATAGTAGATTACAATAATTAGTCATGGCATCTAAATTTAGAGCTGTACACGAGTTGACCCGAGTCAAGCTTGGCACAGCTTGACTTGGCTTGGCCACTAGCTACCCCCAGGTCGAACTCGGCTCAGCTCGGTCCTCGAGCTTGACTGGCCAGCTTAGTTCGGTTCGATCAACAGATGGGGCCAGTTTGAGCCTGTGCGGCATTTTCTCAAACACATGGAGTGCACCTTCAATAGGGCATCTGTCCAATGCTGAGGCATATCCATAGCTCAAGTGGGCCATACCAAACAATTCTTTACTTATTTTGTTAGTTCATATCGATCAAGCGGTTAAATTGATTCCAGTGTGGACTTCAATGGTTTTGGAGATCGTTCAGGTGATCAAAACACTTCTTGGTCCACAATGGGCAGTTAGATGGTCAATTTCACAGTTAAACAGGTTTATCATCTAACCAATAGCTGATCTCATAATTTAATTTATGATTTTAGAGTCCAACGAATGATGTGTTTTAAATTGTCGATCAATGTCCTTAGATTGTTTCACAAAATGAATTATTCGATGATCTAGGGTTCTAAGGTTAATTATTCGAAGTTTAGTAGTTAATCTTGAATTGAACAACCAATCTGGTACATTTGATGAGGATTTCGCCTAACTAGACATCATGGATTATTGGACGGTGTATTAGATGATCTAGATTACCCTTCAAACATACTTAATGCTAGTGACGTCCCCTAATGATCACGGGAATGATCATGACATTCCATTGTCCACAATGAATGATTTGATGATCTATCTTGAAAACCAATGGACGAATGGTCTAATCGGTGGATGAAAAAAATGTTCTTGATGGTTAAATTGATGTATGATTGAGTTTATAGGCTGATCTCGAGGTGTTTATGTGTGATATCACATGCCTCGATGGATGGATTTGGATCATGTGTTGTCTTTTCAGTGATGATGAAATCCTATATTGAAAAGCAAGGGGTTAATCAAGGGCAGATCATGAGAAATCAAGCATGGTGTAGGCTATAGGTTATGTGTGTTCTAACACGTGTTCATGCTAGATTTGATTTAAATAGTAACAGTCGAGTATTGACAGGTATGAGGTGTTATAGAGATGGTATGTGAAGAAGCCCTCTTGGACTTGGCCATAGCTCGTTCGGCCTCAAGACGATCGGCAACAACACCAACATGATAACATGTCTTCAATAGCCCTTGGAGTTCTTGGAGAGTAGATACCTTGGCAACTAAAGTAGGATCTAACCAGGAAAAGATGCGATATGATCCGACCAATCGGTCAAGTTTTCGACTGACTCAGTGTCAAGAGACCTCATTAACCCTTTCTACAAGAGGTCATGGAGTTCGGCCTTCGCATCCTATAGATTGCTGGAAGAAGGGGGAGACTCGGCCACAATCATTTCTCCAACAAAGGCTCTCTCAAACGAAGAGATGATATGTAACACCCCGTGCTTTCCAGTACTCGGGTATTACCAGGAGGACTTAGATTAGTGTAAACACGAATCTAACTTAGTTAAATGTTCACCTACATTATAGTCTAAATCTGACCAATATGAGTAATCTCATCCATAGATGGGGCCATCCAACTGTTCACCAATGCTTAGATGATCAACGAACCTTGTTAAAGATAAATTTAGCCATTCAGCATCAACATATGACCCAACAACGTCCCTTCGATCGATCTAACGATTGAATTTTCTAGTTTGACCATCAAACTTTAGAATCAACCATAAACCTCACAAGCAGTATCTGTGCCTAAGATGTGGACACATGGCTCAATGTGACATTATCATTTAGGACTCTTATCAAAGGCATGTTCTACAAATAAATAAGTAAATAAGCGAATATCTATGTATGCACATAAAGTAATAAGGTGAGATGAAATAAGTAAATAACATTATCATATACTTTAATGACACTGGGAAGGGTAGATCACTTAACACAAATCACAGGGAAGTAGAAGAGATTGTAGAAAATAATAATAATAATAATAATAATAATAATAATAATAAAATGATAATAAAGTTATTAATGCATGCTAGGACATCTAATCCCTAAAAAGAAATCTAACTGTTAGATTAGCGTGAATCATTAGTTGTCCATGAGATCACAAGTATGGCCCACTTACAAATTAAAATGATTTAAATTCTGATCAAAGCCCTATAGGGGCTGAATGAGTAAATACATGGTACTGATTGAGGTGAGACTCACGTAAACAACTTAAAAATAAAATAAAATAAAATAATAGTAACGATAATAATAATTATAACAATATTAAAAACATTGTAATTAAGTATAATGTGTATTAGGCCACCTGATCCACAATCCAGCCACCAATTTGATGTTAAGTGACCCCTAGGACCATTTTAACCGTTCATAATTGGAATCATCCGACCACTAGACTAACGGGAAACCACCATGAGGACTACAGATCGAGTTGAGGGCCCCACATAAACCTTATATCTGCCTGATCGTTTTGTCAAAAGGTCTGATTAGAGCCTCTAGGGAAAATGAGTGGAATGGATTTATCACAATCATCATGTTGGATCCCACCTCAGAGCGTGAGTGCACGGCAGGGATGTGCACTCACGTGCACCATTCCAAGAAAACCGGTCAGAGCTTGCAGATTCGGATTGGGTACTGAGTTACTCAGTACGCTTTTATCGTACTGAGTAAACTCGGTTGGGCCAACCGTGAGTTTATATGGTTTATCCACACCGTCCATCCATTTTTACTGCTAATTTTAGGGGTTGATCCCAAAATTTAAGTAAATCCAAACCTCAAGTGGACCATTAGACAGGAAACAGTGTGAATAATGATTTCCACCGTTGAAACCTTCCTAGGGTCTGAAGTAATTTTTATTTGTCATCCAACCTGTTTATAAGATCACAAAGACATGGACGAAGAGAAAACACAAACATCAGCTTGATCAAAAACTTCTTTGACCTCCAAAAAATTTTCAATGGTAGAGATTCAATGAAACTGTTTCCTGTGGTGTGGTCCACTTGAGATTTTAATTTACTTAATTTTTGGGATCAAGCCTAAAATTATCTATCAACATGGATTAACGGAGTAGATAAAATAAATAAATAACAGTGGACCCCACACTGTTTACTCAGTACGCAATCCGCTTCAAAATGGGAGAGATTCCCGCCCGCGGCTGTTCAAAGGAAACGCACTTGTGTTTCCTGGCTCGTGTTTGATCGGTGCGTGGGTCACCATGTCGCCCCAAATGGGAGATCCGGACCTTTCATCTGATCAAGGGGGGCGGGCCCGAACAGATCCACTCCGTCCGTACACCCCATGGAAACCGTACACACGCACAACCTCAGGAAAATATCCGCATGCGTGCGGCTGTTTGGCCAAAAACGGAAAATTTCTGTTTCTCTTTTCTCTTGCCAGCTCGACGATCCGAGTGAGGAGAATTCCTCTTATCTCGGACGTCCATCTGATGGCATCTCGGCCGTCCATTGCTTAGGGTTCTCCTAGAAAAACCACTACTAATTTTCTTCTTACCCACCGGATTTGAAAACGGTTTCAGCTAGAGCAAATCTAAACCATTTATTTCCAATCTAATGGCTCTAGGATGTTAGGGCGAGCAAATATAGGAGGGAGGATTGAGCAGCAACGGGATCCAAACCCATTCCTTGTGGCTGCACTCGAAACCGGCCGTTTCTCCCTCCATCCGAACCCACCGGTCAAATGACGCTGGAGCTTCATTCCTTCTGTTCCTGAAGCTTCCAGGGACCAATATAAACCAGTCCACGCAGTCAGAAGGAAGAAAGAAGCATAGGGGAAGAATCCACCATTGACGCCCGGTCATCTCCCTTGTTTGGAGCTGCACCAAGTCATCGCGATTTGGGGCGATGCCTATTCGAGTCTGGACCTTGTTAAGGTCCAGAGAGTAGAGAGAAAGGAAGATAGAAAGAAATAAAAGAGAAAGGAAGAAGAGAGGATGAGAGGGTGGGATCGAGCTGGTGCCGCACTACACCATGGCTCGTTGCCGAGTCAATCTGAACGAGTAAGATCGTTCCTGGGCATGCGGTTGTTGTTGCTGGACCTCCAGCAGAAGGAAATAAGGAAGAAAGGAGGAGAATAGAAGGAAAGGAAGAAGAAAAGGAGTGGGTGCGAAGTTGCACCAACTCAAACCGAGCCGAGCCTGAATCGCTGCTGAGTCGTGGACTTGAGTCAGGCCGAGTTTTGAGCCAGTCGAGCCACTATCTGTGTCTTCCTCCACCGATAGCCCCGAGTGGACGAGTTGGACTCAGTCCAGTTGCTCAGAAGGCTTCTTGGTTAGCTTCGAACTCATGCCACCTTAATGCTCGGTTGATTTCTAAAACTAGATTGAGTTAACTCGGTGGTATAGCCGTTGAGTTCAGCAACTTGTATGGCAGCAACCGGGCTGCTCAAATGGTATTTCGGGTTGTGGGTCGACTCCTCCAATGACATCCTACTAGGACCGACCCTGACCTTTGGAGTGCAATTGAGAACCAAAGAGATGGATTCTTTGACTCACTGAGTCATCAAACCGGTGCCACACTGGTTTGAAGCAACTCAGTTTGGGCTGGGATTGGGTCACAACCAGGGGTGGAGTTCCACTCAGTTGGGCAAATAGTACCAAGTTGGGCTTGTTGATTAAGACTCTAATGATACCTTCACATGTCTAGCTAGTTATTTTAAATGAAATTACAAATAGTAGATAGTTGTATTTTACTTACCGTCCTTAAATATTATCATGATAGCATATCATAATATTAATTATCATCATAATGATTACTATTAACATGTTACGCTAATATTAGTTATTATGAATGAAACTACCATTAATGATATTAGTATAGTATTCATCATTTGAAAACATTATCTTTAATAATAGATTATATTATTACAATTTTAGCACTAATGGTCACAAGTATTAGAGGTATCATTAACGTTAAACTATAACTAACCATATTATTATATTGTATTTAAGTTACACGAACATCATAGTTTAAATCCTAGAATCTAAGCATCTAACTAAACTTTAAAATGAAAACCTAATTCCATGCCAAAACCCTAAAAATAATAAATTCAAGCCCTAGGTTATATTAACCTTAGCCATAAATACTTTGTAGAATACTGATCTCACATAAAATTTCACCCTTCATGGTAGGGTCCGATTCTAAGGGCGCAAGCACTTAGCGACACTAGAAGGTAATTCGGTTCATCAGGTGATGATTCTTCCCCTTGAGCTTTCCATTTTTCTATTAGCTTAAGTTATAATTTTATTTTAATTTATAAATGATATCTCCATTCTATAACCACATGTGTTAATTCTTCGAATTGAGTTGCTACATCACATGCTTAATGTTTATCCTGTTATTAGAGCATAAAATAATGAAGAAAGATTGAAAGGGGTAGAAGATCAGAAATTAACATAAATTGAAGAAACAAGAAAGAAAGAAAAAGATCAAGTATTTTATTTAGTGGTTGCGCGACCCGCGCAACCGATTTCCTCTATTTCGCGGGTCACGTAACTAAGATCAGAAAGAGTTTATTTTAGACAGTCAGATCTGATGCAAAGTGGGTCCCATGGCATAAAGATCAAAGGTTCGCATGTGTGGAGGCTTATAAATACCACATTCCCCCTCTCATTTGAAAGAAAAAAGAGCAAAGTTCTGGAAGAAGACTGAAGGTGAGAGAGTTAGTGTCAAGAGTGGTTGTGTGGGTCGTGCAACCAATAACCAGTTGCACGGGTCGCGCAACCAGGCTATCCAGTAATGAAAGGAGCTGAGATGCCCAAAATCGCCAAGTTCGATCTTCGTCGCTTCAAGCTCTCCTTTTATATAAGGAACAAGTTCAAAAAATGAGAAAGATTAGATGGGGATAGATCAGATGATCAAACCCGCACAACCATTCCTCTTAGAGAGATGATCAAAGCAGATGTTGAAATGCTGCCGAATTTGAGATTCGACATTCGAACTTTGTCAATTTATGTATTTCAAATAATCTATCTTAGAATCAAGGGATAGTAGAGGATGTAAATGAACTCAACACTATTAATACAATGATTGTTTTATATATCCTTTCTTTGTTATGTTTTAATAAAATAATTTCTCCCAAATCGAATGCCTTTGTTTCATGTTCGAAACAAAATAGCGACTCCACTGGGAATTTTTTACTTATCTAATTCGATATTAACATTGAGAGAATTATAGAACTTTTGTTATAGTTTAGCTTCTTTCGATGCCAAAATGACGACTCTTAGTGGGAACATCCTCCCCTTCATCTCTAAGATAGATTATTTTATTCTTCAAGTACTAACTATAATTTAATTCTATGCTTGATACTTGAAGGGACCAAACTGCAAAATTGAGCAGGGCAAACTAGAATTTCGGCAGGGGAAACTAGAAAGTGAGCGAGGCAAGCATGAAAATGAGCGAGGCGAGCAAAAAGTTGATTTAATAATTCACCAAAATTTAATTACAAAGCATGTATCATACAAAACACTATATATCATACATCAGGTCTAGGAAACTTGCACTTTCAGTGATTATGCCCTGTTTGTTTATATCGACTGCATTTTAATATTTTCTTTTCCTCTCCACGCGAGAAAATTCTTAGCTTTTTTAGTCTTCCAGCTAACCTCCTCTATCCCAGGGGTGTAATCTGCGCAGAATACTCCTTGAAGGCCGCTGAAGTTTTCCATTCGCTTTTATCATGTACTGGGTACACCGATTTGCTATACGTGGTTAGGTAATTTTGTGCCGTGTAGAATGGGGAGCAGTATGAGTAATGAAGAAAATTATAGTTTATACATGCTGACAAGACATGCATACAAGGGTACTCCTTTACGTCAAACTCGCGACATGTACACGTAAACTCCCTGAGCTTGACTGTATCATTATAATCTCCCACAAAAGAATACTCATCTCGAGAAATTGCGACACAACGAACATCTCGTGCCTTCTGCACAAGATCCTTTAACTGTTCCTCCGCCCATGGTGTCAACGGACCTACAAATGATGTTGCCGATTCTCTTCTCTTGTAAAATAATTCATGTATCTTAAATCTTACTGCCTCTATTAATTTAATAACGGGGTTTTTGCATGCTTATTTGAAAAAGGCATTAATACATTCGGATATGTTTGTAGTGACCAAGTTGAATCTTTTTCCTAGAAAGTGCGAAGATGTCCATCTCTCGTACTCGATTTCTCTCAGCCATACATGTACTGGGCGGTTGGCCATTTCGATATCATACATTAACTTACCGAATTTAGCCCTCATGTATGTCTTCACAGCCCGCTAGTAGTACATCTCCAACGAATTGTCTTTAAAAGTGTCCACCAAGTTTCTATAGATTTGGTACGCACAGTAGCCATGGATTGCATGCGAGAAGATTTGGGGAACCGCTTTCATTAAACCTTTATGTCGGTCGGATATAATCATAAGACCTAAAAAAGACCCTAATGTATGGTTGAGGTAGGTAAGGAACCAATTCCAGCTGTTGCTGTTCTCTGATTCTCCGATGTCAAACGCAATTGGAAAAATATGATTATCCCTATCTAAAGCCGTGACAATGAATAGCACACCCTTGTATTTGCCCTTTAAGTGTGTCCCGTCGATGGCCAATACCATCCGCATAACATTTTGAAAACTTCGAACACATTGTCTGAGTGCTACAAAACACCTCTCGAACGTCTTAGTCTCTTGGTTAACAACCGCGGCAGTCATCGTCCTCGGGTTGGCCCTCCTCAACTCATGCAAATATAATTAGAGTTGATTGTAGGAGTCTTCATAAGACCCCATTGCGTGATTTATTGGAAGCTCCTTATCTTTCCACACCTTCTTATAACTAATAAGAATATTATATTTCTCTTGCATAGCGAAAATAATATCAGGTGGCCTCAACCCTATACGTTGCTCGATGCGGTTAACAACCAAATAATATGTTAACTTACTGCTTGCTTGCCGGTGATTGCCCTTCATCCATGACATGTCACACGTGTGTTTAGACGTATAAGTCTGTATCTTTAATATCCCCCCATCATTCACCCGAGATGCATGAACCTTCCATTCGCATGTATCTTCGAAGCACGCCATGGTGAATCTCGTTGAATTTGAGTACAATACCTTATACTGGAAGTTACTGCGAATTGCATATTTGCCCAAAACATACTGGCACCGACTTTTGTCCTTAAATGTTTGCCATACGGCTATCTCCACCTGTTCACTCAACGAATCCGTATATTCCAGCATTTCTACATTAGTGAATGCCGTATCATCGAATGGCACGAGAACCTGACGAGTGATGAAGTTTGATGTTTCGGGAAGTTTTAGAAGTGGAATGTCGCTTACACGTTTGATGTATCTTCGGGTGGTAGATGATGACGGCATATCTGCTGTTGTTGCTAAAGGCGGTGCCATGTAATCATAAATGAGGTCAAGGTCACATGCACCGCTGACTTGGCTACTCACAAAGTTTGATGTTTGAGGCGGCTCGGGCAGTTAATTATTTTTTCCTCCCACTTATAATGGACATGGCTTTTATTCAAAGTTTGATGTTTGAGGTGACTCGGGCAATTGATCGTTTTTTCCTCCCACTTGTAATGGACATGGCTTATATTCAAATTCCACGCCATGCTCCTCAACCACACTGCCCATGTGTGTTATCCTATTAATGTGTCGCATTGTCTCGATGACTAAATGATGAATTTTTCCGAATGCTCCAACTGTGTTCCTAGGAACTCTCTCACGTCATCGTCATCTTCGATTTCGGTTGGTCAGTTCTTTCATCCTAATATCACAATCTGTTGGTCAGTTCTTAATAATCTTATACATTCTGGATCTCCTTGTACAGTCTCGACACGTAGCATAATAGTTTTCGAACTTCCACTCGTGTACGTCTATCACATGTTTTTACATTCTAACTCCCCGTCATAATAGCAGATGATTCTCATAGCCATTATCTGAAAACTAATACAATGACAAATTATCAATAAATCATTAAACAACGAAAGCTTCCCATAAAACAAAACTCAATTAAATAATAGAGGACCGAGAACTCGCTCCCCCTTATAGATGAGAACGATACAAAGCTTAAGGAAATAAAGAGTAAGCAACGCGTTAAAATTTCAAGTAAACAACTAGAGCTTATATGAATTAGGCCTTCAAAGGTACGAATGATTTCATGTGATATTTTATTAAATTAAGCGAGACTATCTATCATGACATTGAGTGAGACAAACTGGAAAAATGAGTGAGGCAACCTAGAAATTGAGCTGGGCAAACATGAAATTCAGCGAGACAAACTAGAAATTGAGCGGAGCAAACATGAAATTCAGTGGGGCAAACTGGAAATTGAGCAGACAAACTAGAAATTGAGCGGAGCAAACTAGAAATTAAGCGGGGAAAACTGAAAATTGAGCAGGGCAAACATGAAATTGAGCAGCGCAAACTAAAAATTCAGCGAGGCAAACTGAAAATTGAACATGACAAACATGAAATTCAACGGTGCAAACATAAAATTCAGCGGAGCAAACTGGAAATTGAGCGAGGCAAACTTGAAATTGAGCGGGGCAAACATGAAATTGAGCGGGGTAAACATGAAATTGAGCCAGGCAAACTAGAATTTAAGCGGGGCAAACTAAAAATTCAGCGAGGCAAACTGAAAATTAAGCTGGGCAAATATAAAATTTAGCGGGGCAAACATTAAATAAAGCGAGCCTAACATGAAATTAAGTTGGGCAAACATTAAATAGAGGGAGCCTAGCATAAAATTGAGTTGGGCAAACATGAAATTGATCGATTCTAGCATGAAATTGAGTTGGGCAAACATGAAATTGAGCTAGACAAACATGAAATTGAGCGATCCTAGCATGAAATTGAGCGGGACAAACATTAAATTGAGCGATCCTAGCATGAAATTGAGCAAGCTTCAAATGGAATTAAGCGAGTTTCACATGAATTTGAACGATCAACGCATAAAATTGACTAAGCCTAACAAATAAAATTGTAAGAGCCTGACATGAAATTCACCGATCCTAATATGAAATTAACCGAACTTCACATAAAATTGACCGAGTAGTCGATCAATTGTCATCGACTTGGGCTCGTCTCAATTTCCTTAGTTCTTCTTCAAATTCAACCGTGCAATGACTAAGTTTGACCTAACACCCTCGGTGAATTACTAGTTGAATTTCCACAGGCAGCCAGTGAATTGTCATTGCATTGTCGTTCAATACTATGAAGGGAAGTAACTATAAACTCCACTAATATTTTTTTAAAAAGATTTATACCTTCAACAACCGTAGCATCAGTCAAATGTAAGTTGAGGAAGGGTGCTTTGGGGTAAAGGAATATTTTGAACCTTTTCAAAGATTACAACTGTAACCAGTTTGGAGGATTTCACCTAACTCCAGTCAAGAGAGAAAATGGCAAATGCAGAATGATAATACGTAGATGATAAATGGAGTTAAGAAAATGAGAAGAAAAACGTGCCAACTGGTGTTTTTCGTTGAAATGGAGTGAGAAATGCATGTGTCTTGAATATGCGCGCGTGGGTTATCAGTTAAAAGAGATTGAAAGCGATGGCAGTGAAGAGCCAGGAGTATTTTCGTCCTCGAATGATCTGTCCGTGCTGGATAAAAGGTGGGGTCTACCGTGATAATTTTCTCTTTATTTCGTTGCGACACGGCGTGGAGATTTTGCCAGCAGTTTTATTACAATACATCCGCCCATATGATAAGTGGGACCTTTATCCTTTCAATCCAGATCATATTCCAATGATCCAAACCGTTTATACGATGAGTCTTACTTCGTTTCAGGTAAATATAGAAAATAAAATCTCTTAACCGTATTATCTCAATCTTTTGATTATTTGGTTCTTTGCTTAAAATATAAATGGTCATCGTAACCTTTGTGTGATAAAATGATTGAAATATTCGATCCCAGATTTTTTAATTTCAGGATGGCCCATCCAAGTGCAGATTCATGAAATGCACGGTCTGGGTCAAGGAAAAATTTCCAAACAAATGGCTAGAGTCCCGATGTTATCCTATTACAATACACCTGCATTTACGTAGTACACTAAAACGTCTTCGCAAGGTACAGATCTTCGTATCTTTTGCTTCGAAAAGCCGGCTGGAAGTCCAAGTTCGACGGTTCGCTCGTCCTTAGTACGTGGGGAACGGTGCAGACCCTTGGAAGCTGGAACGTGCGGCCGGACGCGGATTTCCTGCGAAAGCAAGGATGCGGTGGGGGGCCACTGCCATGTCTGGGAGAAATCCACCCGACAACCCGTTTTTCGAACACATCTTGGGACTAACACATGCGACCAAAGATTAGGTGAACCCAAAACTCATGTACGCCACGCGAGAGGAAACCGTAGGGATTGAGTGAGAACCGTTGAAACAATCTTATGATTATAGAAGTTTTCCACTTAATCCCAGTGAGATTGACCTTATAAATGGTTTGGATGGCATATAATCATTAAGGTGGAGCCCAAAAAGGTTCCAAAGGTGAGAATTGTTTCCCCAATTTTTCCTCTGCGTGTAATCCACTTGAGCTTTGGATCCATCTCATCTTTGATCACATGTCCTAAAATTAGCTCTAAAAACGGATGGACATGATAAATATCTCAAAATATCACAGTGGCCTCACTCCATCCTTGTGAAGGAACTTCGTGCAGGAAATCTGCCTACAGTGCGGCAAGAGCTGTATACAAACCGAGTTAGTTCGGTTAGCTTGCTCAACTCGACTTGGAAAAGCTTGGTTCTTCTTGGTTGGACGCTAGTTAGAGCCGAGTTGAGCTAAAAAAAAATATATTCGAACAGACTTCGCGCTTGCTCAAGCCCGACTCAACTCGGATATACATCTAAAGGAAATAGGTACTATGCGCTCGACCTCACTATTAGCTCTCGTAAAGTCGAGCTGTGTGGGCCCCACCATGATTCGTGTCGACCATCAACACCGTGCATTTGATGGGTACCCTCTAAATTATGGACTATCCCAAAAATCAGCCGTATACGGAACTCAGGTGGGCCATACTAACTAAAATCATGTGAAACACCGTTAAAACATATAAAAGCACTTGGTGGGGCCCACCTAAGTTTTGAATTCTACTGAAACTTGGTCTGAACCCTCGTGCAAGTGGGACACACATAATGGATGGGCTGGATTTGTAAACCACATCTCTGTGGGCCAAAAAAATTGATTATGAATGTTCTAATGGTGCACAGCCCCTCCCCACTTCTGTATGTGGTGTGGCCCACACAAGTCACGGATTGACTTGATTTTTGAGACCTAGGCCCACGATGGAATGGTGCATCTGACTGATGGGTTAGATGTTCGAAACACATCACTGTGGAGCCCACACAGCTCGATCTCATGGGATGGACTGGTGAGGTCGAGCGCATAGTACCTTTTCCCTATATATATATATATATATATATATATATATATATATATATATGCGCGCGCGCGCGCGCATGTATGTATTATATATCCAAACCCACTATCCGTTTTTTCCGAATATCAATGAACCAAAAGGTATAGTGGATCCAAATCTTAGATGGACCTTACTATAAGATGCAGTGGTGGTTGAACACTTCACCATTAAAAACCATTAAAAACTCACTAAGGCCCACCGTAATATTTAATTTTTATCCAACCCGCTGATAAAGTAAAAACGAAAACATGGATGAAAGGGAAAAAAAAAACAAAAAACAAATTTCAGCTTCATCCAAAACTTTCATGGCCCACAAGAATGTTTTTAGTGGTCAGGTACCGCTGTTTCCCACGATATGGTCCACCTGATATTTAAATCTGTTTCATTTTTGGGCTCATGCCCTAAAACGATATGTAAAAACGGATGTACGGTGTGGATATATAATACATACATCAAGGTGGGCCTTCCCTTGGAATAGCAGTGCGTTCAACACCGAGTTCTGTGGGCCCACCGTCTCTTATGCGTGACATCCAGTCCGTTCGTCAGGTTTAACTTTCATTTTGGCCTTTGGACTGAAATTAAGCCAAATCCCTTTCGTTTGGCCACGGCATAGGGAATAGTTGAGATTGGACGCTCATCATACATTGATTATGTGGCCACCATTTTCTTATTCCATCCAAACCGTTAATCAGGTGAACCTATCCAGGTGAATGGACATACCACAAATTAGGCTGGAGGGCCCACAACATCTCTCTAACTGTTTTTCTTTTGATCCATATTTATTCCATATCTAAGGTGAAAACGAGCAGCCCTTAACGGATGGCGTGGATTCAACAAACACAACAACATTGTGGGGCCATGAAGCCTAGATCCAATTCTTAGGTGGACCATACCAACGGTATAGATCCAAGTTTACGTGAACTTATCAACGGGATAGATGGCAAATAAATATTACCAAACATAATGCCATACTTCAGGAAGTTTTTAATGGTAGGGCATCCTATGGTAAGGGGCGGTCCGTCTTGAGTGGGATGCGGTTGTGAGACGTGCCACTAGCTAGGTGGCTAATGGTTGGTGCTCTATGGCCCCATAGTGATGTATGTGTTTCGTCAAGCTGTCCGTCTAATTTTTTTCATATCATTTTCGGCTGGATCGCAAAAATTAGTTAGATCTATATCTTAGGTGGACCACACTATAGGAAAACAGTAGAAGATTGAATGTTCACAGTTAAAAACTTCCCAAGGCTTTATTTAACTTCCAGCCAGTTGATCAGGTCATACAAACCTAAATGAATATGAAAAATAAATAAATATCAGCTTGATTCAAAACTCGTGTTCTAAGAAGTCTTTGTGGCACTCAATCAACACTGTTTCCTGTGACGGAGTTCACTTGATATTTGGTTCTACTTTAATTTGATTTGAAAATAGACCACATTTTTAAGCTCATGCTATAAAGTGATCTTAAAAAAATAAATGAATGGTATGGATGAAACACACACATCAGTGTGGAGCCTATAGCCCACTAACCAGTAACCATTGGCTAGTGGTGGGGTCACTGGCCAATTGGCGTTAATGTGATTGAGGCCCCAGTGCACCTAGTGGGTGGATTAGGTACTGCCCCCACTCGGTTGGAGCTCAGGACAGGTGGAGGCTCCAAGGGCCACTGAAGGGCCACTGCGATGTATGAATTTTATCCACACTGTCCATACATTTAACTTCCAACCAGTTGATCAGGTCATACAAACCTAAATGAATATTAAAAATAAATAAATATTAGCTTCATTCAAAACTCGTGTTCTAAGAAGTCTTTAGTGGCACTCAATCAACACTGTTTTCTGTGACGTAGCTCACTTGATATTTGGTTCTACTTTCATTTTGGGCTCATGATATAAAGTGATTTGAAAATAGAACTCATTTTTAAGCTCATGCTATAAAGTGATCTAAAAAAATAAATGAATGATATCGATGAAACAGACACACCAGTGTGAAGCCTTTAGAGCACTAACCGTAACCATTGGCTAGTGGTGGGTTCACTGGCCAATTGGCATTAACGTGATTGAGGCCCGGTGCACCTGGTGGGTCCATTCGTTTGGAGCTCAGGACAGGTGGAGGCTCTGAGGGCCACTGAGGGGCCACTGTGATGCATGAATTTTATCCACACTATCCATACATTTTTCCATATCATTTTAGATTGTTATCCCAAAAATAACGTATATCAAAGGCTCAAATGGACCACACATCGGGGATTAAATTCCTAAAGTTCAAAAATTCTTAAGACCATAGAAGTTTTTGGATCAAGATGATATTTGTTTTTTAACTTCATCCATGCCTATATGACCATATCAAAAGGTTGGATGGAAAATAAACGATATGGTGGACCCTAACAAGGTTTCAATGGTGGGCATCCTTCGAACCGTAGCATCATGTAGTGTGGTCCACTTGAGCCTTGGATCTGTCTTAATTTCCATTCAATACTCTAAAATTATATGTAAAAATAGATTAATGGTGT